>NC_071616.1:31057669-31360699 GCF_014839835.1 Dryobates pubescens
GGAGAACTAAAGCAGGGGAAAGGGTATGAATGATGATGTCTTTTGGAGGTAAGGTGCTTCCTTTTCAGATGTAAATATTAAATTATAAGATATTAGTGAAATATTCCTCTTTCTAAATCACTTTCTGTTGCAGTTCTGGAGCTTGTGTGGCAATTCTTTGACACCAAAACGTGGTGTTTTTGGCAAGACTGGTGATCTCCAAACTATATTGTGCCTAGCTTGTGCAAGGGATGAAGTGACATACTCTGGTGCACTGAATGGAGATATATATGTATGGAAAGGAATCAACCTTGTACGGACAATACAGGGAGCACATGCTGTAAGTATATCTCTTATAATCAATATAAAATTCTAAACAGATTTCTGGAGAGGTGGAAAGGGCATTGAAAGATCACCTGGTCTGTGTGCAGTACTTTACAGGTGTTTCAGTGTGAAATGACCTAGCTGATAAAAGTAGTATGATGAGAGCTTGTTGCTCCATTATCTTCTGTGCTGTGTCAGTTCTTTGTTGACCACAGGATCAAATTTGAAGTGCCTTGCTCCTTATCTTAAGCAGCATCACTGGATGAAGCTCAGGTGACCTTGGAGTGTAGGTCTCATTTAGCCTTCTATTTTTGATTCTGTGTTTTAGGCTCAATGGAATTGTACTTTGCAGTACTAAGAATTAATTAGGGGCAGTAGTCCATGGCTTTGGAATTGTTTTCAGAAGAGATTAGAGTCACTGCAAAAATCTCACCAATTGCAGGGGGGGGGGGAAAGCATGAGTAAAATCTCTTCTGGAAGCTTACTTTCCAGCAGAATGAAACCTTAGTTTTCAGTAAAATGTTTACCTTTACGGATAATATCATCAGACTATTGTAAGCACAGAATATAGCATCTTGGAGTAAGAGTGACTCCTCAGCCATACCAAAACATTGCCATAACACTTGGCAGTTATTTTGTACTTAGTTTTATGAATCATGTCCTTCTTGTCCATGAAAACACAAGTATAAATGACAACATTTGTGATGTGCATGTGTTGTTAAAAGCATAGTGTGTGCTTAGTAAGGAATTGGTATAAATTTCAGTTCAGTATGATAGTGTTGGAATTGTCATCCCGGTATGCCTGTTTGTCATCCCACATCATTACTGGAATTAAAGTGAGAATTTATTCAAGGAAAACGTATCTCATCATCTGCACAAAGTACCACGTGTTCCTTTCTTGCAGAATGAACAGTAGGTATCTGAGATGCAGGAAAGCATCTTCTAAAGCACATTAGTGATATGGGGATATCGTTCATCCAGCATTAATACAGAAAATGGGTTCTTTTCAAAGGTTGGCTATCTGTGTTACAGTTGCTCTAGGTGAAAAGGAATTTTTTATTTTAAGAGTAATTCAATGTGAAAAATAAACCATGCTGCCCCAGTATAAACAACTGAGGAAACAGATAGCAACTTCAACATTAGCAAGCAAAATAAGAATTCCCAGCTAAGGCAAATGATCTGTCTTCTGTCACAGCAGTACTAAGAACTGTAGACAGAGAAAAGAGACTGCCTGAATAGAGAAAAAAAAAAAAAAAAAAGGTTGAAAGCAAGCAGATTGGAATGACTGGAGAAGTGGTTGTAAGAGAACTGGAGAGTTCACTATGTGGAAGCAGAAGTTAAAAGTAGGAAAAAGTGGAAATGAGCAGGAGTTAAGAGTAAAAGTAAAAAAGAGTTCATGTGCAGGGAACACTGGGTAGCAATGGGAAACTGTAATTTTGCTGATCACTCCTAATTAATAATTCTAATAAAGAAAGTTTTGGAAGGGAAAAAGAGAACAGAGCTACTTGAAAGCATGTATTAAGTTCATTGGCATTGGTAATACTTCAGGATGTTGTTTGTAGGCTTTGCATCTGGTTCTGGAAAGTAAATATATACCTTGACTGGAAAAAAAAAAAAAAAAGCATTGAATAATCTTTTACTAGACATATCATTCTTGTACCAGTGCAAGGAACAGATTGTTCTGTTTATCATCTTTCATGTTCCAGAGTTGAGGTGGTCCATGATAATTTATATATATATACACACACACACACACACAAGATGTTACTCAGGTATTACAGCAAAATAGCGTGCTTATTTTAAAACATACAGTGGTTTTAAGGTTCTTGTGTGCTATGCCTTTGCCTTGCATAGTAAATGTACATAAGATGCTTTTGTGGCAGCTGAATAATTCATTTTGAGATTGGCTTTCAGAGGTACACATTAAAGTTGTGTGGATTGATGTCAGAAACTGAGGTTAAATAACAGGCTCGAGGTTAAGTAACAGGCACTCTGTTAAAACTATTGCACGCCTATGTCAGCTGGCTGAATACTGATTAAATATAGATGGAAACAATATAATGAACTTAAATGAATGGTTTTAAGCTGGTATCATGTACTGACACATTGAGTCATGCAGTGTTTTTCTCCTACTGCCTTGACTAGTTATGGATTTGAAAGGTAACTGTCCATTTATTTCAGCCAATTAGAGGTGTATAGACAACTTTTTCTAGTAATATGCCATTTTTTAGCCTATTTTATGAGTGTTTTGTTAGTGTTATTCAGTTTCACAGTAGTGACTCTCCACTGTAAGGCTACTTACATCAACCTTAAAAATGTTTGCAATCCATTTCCTTGCTATGCAGTGTATGTTGGGAGAGACAATATCTTCAAATAAGTGCCCAACACATATTGCTTTACATGTTAGCCATATCTTGAATTATATCTAGGAACAAAAAAGGGGCACTGGACTTCTTACTGAACTGGTATATCATCTCTGTTCTCCAAATTGATCAGTAGTAGTCAGTTGCTTCTGAAGTTTCCATATGGTCTTTCAAGCTTGGTCCTAATTATAGCTAACTGCAGTCATATGTTTTAGGATGTAATGGGTTGGGGCAGACCCCCTCCCCACCACAGGCAGAAATAACGACTCAGACAAACGGATTGCAAAAGTGATGAAAGTTTAAATAGAAAGCAGTGAAAGTTACATAAAACCCAAAGCGCAGTGACAAAGAAAGATCCCATCCCCACCTGAGGGTGCATGCAAAACCCCCAGGGCTCCTTCTTCCCCCTCCCTCTGCTGGGCTAGTCTCAGCTGGCCAGGCCTGAGACTGCCCATCCCCCTGTGGCCTTGGGCCTAATCAGGCCCATGGCCGGGAGATCTCTCCCCCAGTTACCGGCTGGCGGAGGAGGAAGAAAAGAGACAGTGCTAGACTCCGCACTGGATCTTATAGTGGTGCAAAGAATTATGGTAGGAAATACACAATTTCCTGTGTCCATCCCTCTGGGCTGGACTTCTGGACACAGGAAGTGAACACACCAGGGGGGCACCCAGCTCAAACTGCAACATAGGAGTTGCATAGTCAGAGTTAGTGTGATGGAGTTTATAGAAATGACTGCATTTAGATTAATTAGCCCTTGATTTTTGTCCTTTGGAGGCACGGTAGGTCCATCAGCAACAGAAAACCTGAAACTGCTTCCTTGTTGGAAGATTCTTAGATACAAACAGTGGCAAAATGTTAATGCTGTAGAGACCATGTTTGTCAAGTTGTTCTTGTACTTCTCCAGCTTTCAACTGTAAGTTCTGGTACACCTGGGCATTTATTTATTTATTTATTTTTGCTGTCATGCAACTCTCTTTTAGAATTTGAAGAAAAACAGATGTGGTACCAGCTGCATTCTGAGAATACTGCTGCTGATTAAGATGTTATTTCTATAATTTTTCCATTCATTAGGAAGTGTGATGAAAAATTACTAACAGAAGAATGCAGTTCATATGTCAAACTCTTGACTTATTTTAAAATTAAAGACTTCATTCTACACCTTTTTAGTTTTGCTTCTGGAGCACAATCAGTATTTTTTGCTCACATTGTGCAATGGGATCAAAGTCAATTGTTTGCCTCCCATTACTGCTAGAAGCCTGTTGACCACCAATAATCAAATTATGTTAATCCTTCAGCCTGAAATTGTCATTTAGAAGCATGAAGACTCCAGAGTTGATTTGCATTAACTATCTTGACAACTTCTAAAAGGAAAAAATTTAGTAGAGGAATTATGACCAGCCAAGCTATCAGAGAAACAGATCTGTCTTTTTTCCCATTAAGTCTGAGCCTAAAAATTAAATTAAGAATAGCTAAGCTCAGCTTCTTCCATTAGGGCACTTAGAGTCCCAAATAATAAGAGATGCTTTTTCTAGTTTTCATCTAAATCTTCTATTCCAGTGGCACATAGACTGAAATGAGAATGTCCTATTGCATTTCAAGTGATTGAGCAAACACAACATCTGCCAAATCTCCTTGACAACCAGTATGTCCTTTTCAAGATAAGGATATTCTGTGAAATGGAAAACAGATGAATTCTGGATCCACTTGATTTTATCTTCAGAGAGTTCAGCCAGCTTCCCACATTGCTAAATGTCTGATTCATTTTTTAATACTAATTAAATAATGGATTTCAGGATGTGTTAATTAGAGAAAAGAGAATAAATCTCTTATCAAGGTTGCATTCCAGAAAGAGCTTAAAAAGATTTAAGGATGCCAGAACTTGGGCAGAATTCACTGTATGGTATGAAAAGAGCCGGAATTCCTCTAGATTTTTTTTATTTGCTCAATGACACTAAAAGATTAATGCAATAAAACAGACACACACACGGAGAAACAAATACATTTGGGGTTGTGTTTTAAAAGAACCCTACAGGCTCATAGAGAATAGAAAGGATTTTCAGGATGTTAGAGATAATGGGAGTTAGCCTTCTAATCTGCTTATGACTTAAAAATTCCACTACGTTTCTGTTTAGACATGCACTGCTCTTGAAAATATGGTTTGCCTTAAGTCTTTATCCTGAGGATGGACATGTCCAAAAAACCCAAGTTCTGTCACCCTAGTTTTTTAGTTTTGATTGTCATTTGACATTCTAGTAATAAGTTTTCTGTTGCTGAAAGCTAAGTGCTTTCTTTTTTCTCAACTTGAAAAATGATTTTGTGACCTGATGTTACAGAAGCGAACGTATTTTGTATTTCAGTCACATCTGTCACGATATTTTTCTTTAGTTACAATTTAAGAAGGAAAAACAGCTTAGTAAGAGAGAATAGTCATGAGTACGTGGGAATTCTCACAAGCCACAACATTGATGCTAATTTGTGCTTTAAGTGTACAGCTTTATTTTCCCTCAAAAGCCAATCTCACCTTTTAGAAAAGGCTTTCACTTTTTGGGTTAACATGCTTCATTACTGTAAAATCCAGACCTCCAGCCAGATGGAACTTCACATTTACTTCCCTGCAAAACTGAAATTTCAGAACAATATTTTAGAATATATATAAAACCTGTCTTTTCTACCTTTTTTCTGGACATGAGTTATGACTGAAGTGAAAATCTAGCTCTTTTTGATGCACTGCTGTTTTTCTTCTGTCATAGCTGAATATTAAATGTTTTTGATACAGAATGATTTATTTTTTTTTAAACTTCCCATACACTTACTAGCCAAAGTAGCTCTTTCAGTAGCTTTGCTTACAGAAGTGTGTGAACTGCTTCTGAAAAGGAGAATAGTGAATTGGGAAGATGTTTGTGGGGTGGAAAAAGTGTATATGCTATTTAGAAAATGCATCATCTTTACATCAAATATAGTGGCTATGTGGATACAGTATCTTTATTTTGAGAATGGATATATGATCCTTGCCTCTTTGTTATCCTAAAGAAAACATACATAAAGTGAGTAAGAGAAAATGTGGTTTGTGTCCTCGTGTCCACCTTTGAAATAAGAGATTATATTACTTATTTTTAAAAGGTGTAAAGTGATTGCTGTTTTTCTTGCATTTTGCTTGTAAACTTAAATTTTTCAGTCAATCTTGCTTGACTTTAAAAATGTAAAAAAAGTGTAGAAGCCAAGTAATATCTGCAAAGGATCTGAACCAAGCCTAATGGAGGTCAGTGGAAGTCTTCCTGCTGACATTTGTGAGAGCTGGATCAGGCCCTAAGACAAGAGGATATGAAACTAAAATCTGGTGATAAGAAGCAGCATCAAATAATCATCTTCAGGATGAAAGCATTATTGCCAACAATTATTTTGTCAGTAAATGTGAATTTTGCTCATTTTAGAGTGGTTTCTGTCTCTGACTCTTTCATATGTAAAGCTTGTATTAGCTCATAGGATCATAGAATCAATAAGGTTGGAAAAGACCTCGCAGATCATCAAGCTGCATATGTTTATGCTGTTTCCACAGTGTATTGGGTAGAAAGACAATAAGACAGTCAATACTGGCTTGGAGAAGAGTTCCAGTTATTATGTTGGTATCTAATCTATGCATAACTTTTCTTCTCTCTTTAGGCAGGAATTTTCAGCATGAATGCATGCGAAGAGGGATTTGCCACTGGTGGCAGGGATGGCTGTGTTCGCTTGTGGGACTTAAATTTTAAACCAATTACTGTGATTGATCTCAGGGAAACAGACCAAGGATATAAAGGTAAAATGAAATTTTTCACTTTTGAACCAGTAAGAGGGGAAATCTACCAGTGATTTGAACAAACCCAAGAAGATTGTTTCATGTATGCTACTATGAACTGTTTGTCAAAATAGTTTTTGAATATGTCCACTTGTATGATGGTCATGTAGTCCTCCAGACTTACTGTAAAACAAACTATGGAGTTGCAGACAAACTTTTTTTTTTTTTCTTGTAAACCAATAAAATGCACTTCTCTTGTGTAGCACAACAGTTTTTAACAAAGAAAGGTAATGCTTTAAGAGAATTCAGCATACGTTGAGATGTACAGTGTAAAACAGCAGAGAGCACGGAAACTGCACATTTTCTTGCTTTTATGTTTCGTCATGTGCTATGTTAGCTTTTGTTTCATGTATTCTCAGAATCTCTATATCTCAGTAACAATCTCTTCTACAGGTCTGTCTGTAAGAAGTGTTTGCTGGAGAGGAGACCATATACTCGTCGGGACACAAGACAGTGAAATTTTTGAAATAGTGGTGCATGAGCGTAATAAGCCTTTCCTGATAATGCAGGGACATTGTGAAGGAGAGCTGTGGGCGTTGGCTGTCCATCCAACAAAACCACTAGCAATGACTGGAAGTGATGATCGATCAGTCAGGTTAAATCTTGTTTGTTTAACTTGGTACAGTTTTATACAAGCAGTTTATTTTGTAGATTACCCACTTGAAATTTATATCTTTTAAAGGCCTTAAAAAGTGGAGTTGAAGTGCTTTGGAACCAGTGAAGTGATGCATGAAATTAGTGCTCTCCAATGTATATTCCACAGAAATAAAACATAAACATTGGAACAAATTTCATTTACACTCACATTAAGCAGTCAGAAGAATCCTGTGTTTCCTTTTTAGGGGTTCTTCCAATTGTTCACAGGTTACAATGAAACTAATTGTAATAAAAACTTGAAATTTTTACTCTTAATATATTCACTTTTTCCCCAAGCTGCAAATTAACTTGTGGCTTGGGAGTTTTGTCGAACTTAATGCATGTATAGTAAATAGAATCTATATTCTGAGAAAACCCAGTAAATTGCTCGCTTTTACCAGTTCATCTTTTTTTAATCAAAAACACCTGTTCTCTTCTTAGAAATGAAATGTGCTGGCATTTTTGCTGGATATCTTAAGCATCAGCAAACAGGAGTTGAATTATGAATATTAAAATAATGCTTTAGAATTTCAGATATATTTTGTAAATGATAGATGTCGTGAAAACTTGTTGTTTTCATGTAGTAAAAACTTAATGTGTTATGTATAACTAGATAATTGTAAGGAGTTATAGATAATGACTTGTTGGTAGGATAAATTTACTGAGCAAAGTTGTTAATGTTGTTCTTGGATAAAATGATTAGCAAAATAGTGAATTTCACAGAATCACCAAGGTTGGAAGAGACCTCAAAGATCATCAAGTCCAACCTGTCACCACAGACCTCATAACTAAACCATGGCACCAAGTGCCACGTCCAGTCCCCTCTTGAACACCTCCAGGGATGGTGACTCCACCACCTCCCTGGGCAGCCCATTCCAATGGCTAACGACTCTCAGTGAAGAACTTTCTCCTCACCTCGAGCCTAAACTTCCCCTGGCGCAGCTTGAGACTGTGTCCTCTTGTTCTGGTGCTGGTTGCCTGGGAGAAGAGACAAACTCCCTCCTGGCTACCTAAAAGTACATATTGTCATATGTTGCCACTCTTTTTAATATTCAGAAATTCAAATAAGGTTAATCTGCTTCTGCAATTTCCCATTAGATATTTTCCTGCTATTTTGAATACAAGAATATCTTGCTATATGCAGAATCCAGGCTACAAAGCACTCCTTATCTTTGTAATTGTTACTTTATTTTAGAATTTGGAGTCTAATAGACCATGCTTTGATTGCCCGGTGCAATATGGAGGAGCCCATTCGCTGTGCTGCAGTTAGTACTGATGGAATCCATCTGGCTCTCGGGATGAAGGATGGCTCCTTCACTGTGCTTCGGGTCCGGTACGTCACAAAAATTACAAATAGAGAAGTTATTCACTCTGTCAGGGATCTTATGTAATTGCTTTTATAAATGGTATCTGTGTTGACACTGTAATGACCGCACTGAGAAGATGTCTTACATTTCTGTTTTAAGTTGCTGATCTTGAGGGTGCTCAGGCTTTTTAAGTGTGTGCTGCTTGTGTTCCTGTTCTTCCACAATGCATTTGAAAAAAGTATACTCGTCATTTGCCAAGAATGGCAGTGTTCTAGGGAGTGTTTTCCTTCAGGATTTAGCTTTATTAATTATTCTTGAATTGTTAAGAAATAGATTTTCACTAGTTCCTAAACTGTTTTGTTGTGGTAGAGCACTGGTGTCAGTACATCACACATACAAAACCAGTGCTATCTTCTTGCTGTCAACCTACAGTTTTAAAGGGAAAATGAGTTTTGGCTCATGTCAGTGATGTCTTCTTCCCTGAGTGAATAAAGATCTGTTAATCCAGCTGACTTTTTTGTTTGGTTGGTTTTGGTTTTGTTTTTGTGGCCCGAGCTTGAACAGTTGCTTTTGTTCTCTCTCTCTCAGCCCAGTGCAGCACCTTCTGTCACTGTTTGCTTGTGTTTTTGGTCGTAAATCCCTCCCCAACTCTAAATATAGCAGTGTTGTGTTTGCAGATATGGGAGTAAAGTTCACTTTGTCATTTCAGTTTTGTCCATTTTTTAAAACTGGGAACATGACAGTATGATAAGGCCCTTCCATACTTATGACATGCTTTCTTTCATACTACAGAGATATGACTGAGGTTGTTCATATCAAAGACAGGAAAGAAGCTATTCATGAACTGAAATATTCACCAGATGGGAATTTCCTAGCTGTTGGTTCCAATGACAGCTCTGTGGACATATATGGTGTTGTTCAGCGATACAAGAAAGTTGGAGAATGTGTTGGATCTTTAAGTTTCATCACCCATATGGATTGGTCTTCAGACAGTAAATACTTACAGACCAATGATGGCAATGGGAAGAGACTTTTTTACAGAATGCCAAGTAAGATTCTTAGTTGCCTTTTTTACAGAAAGACTATTTAGTAGTTTTGTAAACATAGCCAGATGTAGATCTTGGTTCAAACCACTGGGTTATAGAGAATTTTCTTCTAAGTTTGCTTAAGTATTTATTATATTTGAATAAATACAGCATTGTCTAGCAAAGTTACTTCAATATATATCCGTGTTTGCTGTTCTTTGTTATGTATGTTTTCATGATAGAGATGTTGGCTTATAATTTATTTCTCAAAGCTACATCTTTACTCCCACATTTATCGGAAAAGATTGCATTCCCATCCAGTGTTTTGGTAGCTTACTAGCTGTGTGCCTACTGAGTTGGAAATGAAATGGATTATCATTTGACTGAACTTGTTTTTTTTAAATGTGTGGAAGAATGAATACACTGAATCTATTTTTCTAGAACTTTGTTTGCAGCAGAACTGATGAATTTAACTTGAAAGAACTTTTACAGTGAGAAATCTGTAATAGAAACAATCAGAATGTGAATGAATGTGAAAGTATATAATGGGATTAGATAACTATAGAGCAAATAAAGAGTAACTGATATAAGGATTCCAGAATGTTAGGAATTACTTGACACAAAAGAAATATTGAAGCTGTGATACATACATGATTCAATCATGCAATCTTCAAGGTGGGGAAAAAAAAAAATCAAAATTAAATTTAGCTGGTCAGTGTACTGATAATACAAATTCAGATGTGTCATTACTGTTTTATGACAGTAATATTATTATATTTATTATTATATATAATTATTATATTTGTTTTTATACATAATACTACTATTACTATACATAATACTAAAATACAGTATTCAGGTTCAAAGTTTGTAACAATTCTATTATTGTAAATATTTTCAAGACAGCAGTGCCTTGAAAACTTGATTGACCTGTCCTATACTCTAGAAACAGCTTTTGTCAAGTCAATTCCCTCTGCAGAAGACATGTGCATGTAGAATGTATATCTTAAAGCTCCAAATTTAAATAATCCTGATTTAAATATGTCAAGGGCAGTCTATGTCACAAGGGTTGACTTATTTCTTCTGTGTGTATACACCCTTTACATAATATCATTCTATATTTTTTTCCCACTTATCCTGCATTTGTGTCATTACCACTTACTATATTGTCCTTTAGTTTTTTACACAATATTTACACTTCACACTGTACATTATTCATAGTTCCATGGAATCTTTTGTGACTGTGCTGAAGCATCTAATTCATTCTATTCACAAGTTTGATTTTGCACTGAATGAGACAGAATATAGGCAAGAAAAGATAGTGAGAATTTAATTAGACTATGAGAAAGAGACACAGGAGGAGCAATTTGATCTGATGTAGGCAGCTTTCAGCTGGAATGTTGGAATGTGGGATTCTGAAAACTTGTTTATGAAAAAAGTATAGCAAAGTCAGTGAAGGTAGAGGAATCTCCTAAATATTTAAAAATACTGATTAGAATCATATCACTTGAAATTTCACTATAAATGAATAGAGAGCGTAAAATTGCTTAACATAAGATCTGCAGGAATCAGTCGTGGGTATAGGTAGTATTAGTAGTCATCGTTTACTTGGATTAGTGAATGAAAGAGATAGTAAATTAAACCTTGTCAAAGGGTGCAGTTACTCAGTTATTTCGTCAGAGCTGAGGGATCTTCCAACAAGGCAGTTGAGTTGCTCTCCTGGAAGGACAGTTTTAGATAGGAGGTTTTGTTTCTCTCACTTGGATTTGATTTCTGGATAATTTTTCTTCTTAAATTGCATTCTTCACACGTGCATAAGTGAATATTGAAAAATAGGTCTTTGTTTTTGTTCTTAGGTGGAAAAGAAGTAACAAACAAGGAGGAAGTAAAAGTCGTCCAGTGGGCATCATGGACCTGTGTTTCTGGCCTTGAAGTTAATGGAATCTGGCCCAAATACTCAGATATAAATGATATAAATTCTGTGGATGCAAATTTTATTGGACAAGTTATGGTTACAGCTGATGATTATGGAATAGTAAAGCTCTTCCGATACCCATGTCTAAGAAAAGGTAGTACCTTTAAGTTCAATTATAAATACATTGTTTTGAATTTTGGTAATTTAAGAAAAAGCTTTTGAAAATTATATAAATGACTGATATTTATTCTTAGAGTTTAGTTTGAGCTCAAAGATGGAAAACAAAGAATTCTGGTGTATGGATAACTAATAATAACAGTTTCTAATTTGCATTTTGAAAAGGGTAGATAAAAGTTTAACATTCATTTTGTAAAACAGTTCTGGTTTGGGTGTGTGTGCATGACAGGATTTCATGAGGTGATGCAATACATGTGTATATATATATATATATCTTTATTTCACCTTGGTCTTCAGTTAGTTTTCTTCCTTCCTCTGGATCTGTGATGGAGATTTGGGCTAGGAACTGGAAAAAATAACATTTCTAAATGACTGGATGCAATAAATAAATTAATGACAAATTGGTCTTTAATCAGAGTATGCCACTTTGTTACTTGTGGTTTACAAACTTTTCCAACACATTTCTTATTCAAAACTATACTATTATCAGTGAGGACAAATCTCATGTGAAACTTTTAAAACTGGAGCCTAAAGCAAGGTATATAATTTTCAGGTTTGCTGTGCAAGGCTGACTGAACATGAAAGGCTTCATTTTCTTTGGAGTTCTTTCAGTAGCTTCATTCTAGGCATTATTCAAGTTGAACTGCAACAAATGCATTTAGAGAATTTATTTATTTTTAATAACTGATTAAAATGACTCATTCCCCTGTAGTGGTTTTTTTAAGTCCTTTTGTAAATGATAGTATATGAAAACAAAATAAACCAAATTTATTTTTTTTTTACAGTGATAGGGTTCTATTGGTACCTGGGGTCATTAAAAATGTGTTGCTGAAAACAGTCTTCAGTCCATTTCTGGCCTGCATTAGGAATAGTGTGGCCAGCAGGAGCAGGGAAGTCATTGTGCCCCTGTACTCTGCATTGGTTAGGCCGCACCTTGAGTACTGTGTCCAGTTCTGGGCCCCTCAGTTTAAGAAGGACATTGAGACACTTGAACATGTCCAGAGAAGGGCAACAAGGCTGGTGAGAGGCCTTGAGCACAAGTCCTATGAGGAGAGGCTGAGAGAGCTGGGATTGTTTAGTCTGGAGAAGAGGAGGCTCAGGGGTGACCTCATTGCTCTCTACAACTACCTGAAAGGTGATTGTAGCCAGGAAGGGGTTGGTCTCTTCTCCCAGGCAACCAGCACCAGAACAAGGGGACACAGTCTCAAGCTGCGCCAGGGGAGGTTTAGACTCGAGGTGAGGAGAAAGTTCTTCACTGTGCGACTTGTTCGTCATTGGAATGGACTGCCCAGCCAGGTGATGGAGTCACTGTCCCTGGAGGTGTTCAAGAGGAGATTGGACATGGCACTTGGTGCCATGGTCTAGTCATGAGGTCTGTGGAGACAGGTTGGACGTGATGATCTTTGAGGTCTCTTCCAACCTTAGTTATACTGTGATACTGTGATTTAAGGGAAGCTGAATTTGCTTTTATCCCCTATTTTGCACTAGAAATGGAAGAAAAGGCACGAATCTCTCTATATAGAGTGCTATTAGAACTTTTCTTTAGTAGCTGATCCAGTGATTGTTGTAATTATGAAGCAGTCAGTGAAAATTTTAACTTGATGTAATTACACTACTACTGCTACTTCTGCTAGAGGTGTGGGGATATGAATTGCTGGAAGTGCTTAACACACAATTGCACAGTGGGAACCAGTGCAATGATCATACATATAGGTGTTTTCACAGAGCTAAGTATATGTAATTTACCATTTAAATAACTGCCTTCTCAGTGTAAAAGCAGTAATTGTCAAAAGCTTGATATATAAAAATAAAATTACAATCAAATGAAAAACAAAATCTTTCTTTACTGCAGCTCATACAGCACTATTATATGTCTTCTCTCTTTGTGTTTCACTTGTTAAAGATATTGTATCCTGGAATCCAAATTTTAAAATGTATCTTAAAGACAAAGAGACTGCAAAAAGCTGCTGCTATTGAATAAAATATCATTAGTCATGAGAACATTTTTGTTAAACTATTATCTTCCTTGATATGTCTTCCTAAGCAGCTGCTCAGACAGTTATTGCACATACATTGAAAGAGATTCTTATTCTTGTTCTAGGAGCAAAGTTTAAAAAATATCTTGGTCATTCTGCTCATGTGACAAATGTCAGATGGTCTCATGATCACCAGTGGGTTGTTTCCATTGGGGGAGCCGATCATTCTGTCTTTCAGTGGAAATTTGTCCCTGACCGGAAGTTGAAGGATTCTCTTCATATAGCACCCCAAGGTAAGTAGTTTATTAAACAAAGCAAACAAACAAACAAAAAAGTGGGAGGATAGTAGGCTAAAAGAGAAGTAAAATTATTTCATGCAAATATAGAAATAAAAATTCAGAATTTTCAGGCTGCACAAAATTATTCCTGTACTTTGCAGCTGCCTGAAGTACCTGATAGTGTTCCCTGGTACTTCCCCGTACTCTGTGTGCTTCAGTCTAGCAAGTCTATGAACAAAATTCACCACTGTGTTCCCTGTGCAAAGGGAAATATTAAACATTTGGATCATAGATGTGAATTTATGACTTCTGTATATACCATCCTTTAAACTGACAGCAGCTGGATGCCCAGATTTCAATGGGGAAAAAAAGATTTATCTGCTAATTCAATTAAAAAATTTGAAGTATTCAGATGATAATTTAAACTTTGTAATTGAATTTTTTTGGGTTTTTTTTCCCCTTAATGCAGACTATAGGTGTCTAATACTTGGAAAAAGATGAGAACATGTTTCCACCAGTGACTAATCAGCAATTATTCTCATGACTGAGTTTCCCGTAATCAAACTACTAACTGAATGTCTCGCTTGGAAATTCCTAAAGGAACTTCAGAGTGTCCTTTGGGGAAATAAATGTGTAGAATGACAATGAAATAGACTGTTTCACCCTTTAATTGCTAATACCATATAAAGCGGTACCAGTGTTACCCAGCTGATAGGTAAATGAATGTAGAAATGTTAAGTAGTTGCTTTTTTATCTCCAGACTTGCTGAAAATTTTTCCACTTCCGTTCCATATATGATTTCTGCCCCCCCCAGTCTACTTGTAGGTTTGCTGCTTACATCAATGGCTCACCTAACCATAAATTTCACTTTGGAGCCCTTCTCTTGTTAGTTTTCTTCAAGTCTTAATTTATTCGCTTCCATCTTTCCTTCTAACACTAGTGTTGATTAAATAATGAATGAAAACTAATTTGCTCCCAGAAACAAAGCAAATTTTCACACTTAGAGTAGAAATAAACTGACCTTTATCAGCAGAACTGATCCTGTCAGTTATTAGAACCTTCTGCTTCTAATAGAAGCATTGATAATCAAATCGGAGACATTAAGTGGTTACTTAAACATTTTCTGGTTTGTAATTTCAGTTGCTTCATTTTCTGTATGTTTTCTTGATGGCAGAGAGTCTGGTTGATTCCAATAGTGATGAATCAGATTCAGATCAGTCTGATGTTCCAGAGCTGGACTCTGAAATTGAACAAGAGACGCAGATCACCTATCGTCGACAGGTAAGGATTTTAGTTTTAATGGCAATTGGAAAGCTTCCCAGCATTTACGTTTGTCTTTTATGAAGACCATTTGAAATCTGAAAATTGAGAAGACAGCTGAGAAGGAATTCACCAAACCTTTAGAATTGTTATCCGATGCATTCAGAATATGGGAAAAAAATAGTGATTACCTGTATGCTTAGCTTGTTCTACTTGAGTTCTGGTTGTAATCTCAAAACAAGTTGCACTAAACAACAACCAGCTACAGTTATTGGAGATATTTTTTTCAACTGTCTCAGTAGTTGAATTATCAGAAACATGTTTTTCTTACATGTCTCTTAATTCATAAGTGTGTTCTGTATTAAAGGTTTACAAAGAAGATCTACCTCAACTTAAAGAGCAATGCAAAGAGAAAAGAAAAAGTGCAGCTTCTAAGAGACGAGAGCGAGCTCCAGGGAACAGTATACGATTACATTTTGTTCATGGGTATGAAAACTAGGATTCTTTAAAATATGCAAGTAGATTGTTTGTGTTTTGGAGATCGATGTTTCTAATTTAATAATAAGCAATAGTTCTCTTTGGTGTATTATTTTGGAATCTACAACAGAAACATGATCCTCATGATTAGGAACTAAATTTAATTGTTGATAGGTCCTCTGGCTGTGTTAAAATTCAGTTTCATTCTCTTTTTTTGGTGTTAATTTGAGTTACAAAATGCCTTTCAGATGCATCCTTGAATCTCATGATTTCATCTTTAGGATTGGTATTCTCCTGTAACTCTTCATAACAGAAGATTTTTTTATTAGAGTAAAGATGTGGTGTTTTAAAGCAAACTAGCAGTATAATAATGATCATAAATATAAATTCTTGCTAGAGCAGACTGTGTTAAACCAGGACACCTTCACACAAAGAAAACCCAAAGCCTTTATTAAATGTAGGCATTGGAAATCAGGGAATACTATGCTTTCCTTTCAAGAGATACCTCATTGCAGGAATGGAGCTTCTTTTTAGAGATAACTAAATATGCAGATAAGTTACTGATACTGTCTGCCTTTATAATGACACTTAAACAACTTCAGAAGGGCTTCACATGGAATGCTTAATAAATTGGTTGGCTGAGAACAGTTAATCATTCAGCTCAGCAATTTTGACTGTAGAAGTGATGGAGTCTAAACAATAGCTTTGGAGATAATGACAACTGAGAAGCTTGGTACAGGGTTGAATTTTTTATTATTACTTTTTTTCCCTATTTTTGATACTCCAGAATTCTCAGTTGGAGATTTTCTTATGTGTAGAAAATGCATTAAAGTGGGTAGCTGTATATAGTCTTTAAAATTTGGTCTAAGAATCAAAACAAATGATCCTGAAGAAGGTGTGGCACAAGCAAGGGCCCTGGATCCTTGGGATTATTGTTATTTCCTTCACAACAGAAGTGAAGCTTGACCAGAATATCCAGGAATGACCAGAAGTAGAATGTCCAGTTGAGTTCTGTCTGGTTATCCAGTGGGCATCAAGGAAACTAATGAAGAATCCATGCTGACCAACAGATTTTTCTCAATGTCCAGGCTGTTAACTTTAAAGTGACCCACATCCAAGTGAGTAATAGGCATATTCTCTGACTGAGGAAGTCTTCTTTGCTTCACCTTTCTTTAGCTGATGAAAATGTCTTGGATGTTCCATGAAATTGTAAATCTGGTACTTTTTTGAACTAGGCGAACAGGAAACTCTTATTTCCTTTCTTTGTTTTTGAGCACGTTGGTTTTGTGTTTTGAATTTGTCAGCTGCCTTATAAGATGAACTTTAAAAGATCTCTTCATCTCCTGCTAGAAATTTTTAAATCTATATAGTTACTTCATGGTTTTGGAAGGGGATAAAAAGAATAATGCCGAGTATGTGAGCTACCCACTAATAGAGGCAAGAAAGCAACTTTTATTAACAGCTTGATCTTTAAGTTCACCTTTCTCTAAGAGATCTGATGCAATCATGATGATCAGAAACATGTTATTAAAGCGATGTGCTAGTTTGGCCTCTTTTTGACTATTGCTGCATTTTCTTTCTACCACATCTTTGACAGTGGTGGTGAGTCAGAAGCATAAAAAGGACATTCAGAGGAACCCCTTTCTCAGACTCAATGCTTGTAATACTTTTTTGTTGCTGGCAGAGTAGGGATGCAAATACAATATGTGTGTCCAGTATTCTCTCAAAGCTACACTACTGCTCTCACAAGAATGATCTATTTTTATTTTCATCATAAGATGAAATTTGATTATGATTTCAAGACGACATGGGATTTCTTATAGACTTAAATGTGTCTTACGACACCTTGCATGGATTCCTACCAGAGGCTACAAATAGCATCTAAAGGGACTAGGTCTTAAGTGAGTCTTATTGAGAAAACACTATTGCCATGTGGAAGTATTTAGAAAAAAAACAATCTCTACCTTTGTGCTAAAGATGTTGACCTCAGCCATGTTTATTTTGACATTTGGTTCTTCTGGAGATTCTTGGGAGAGGGTTGCACTATGTTTGGAGGTTTCCCATATATACATTGAATAGTAACATAAAAATTTTCTAAACTCTTAACAGCATCAGACAGACTGTGGACTTTGGCTCTTTTCCCAGAGAAGACCGTGCACATGAAGTTCTTTGCTATAGATGTGTAACTTGCAGCTGTGGGTAGGATCCAGCTACAGATTAAAGAATTTACAGTTGTGGGCCTAAAGGTAGATGGGTTTTTAGGTGTATCTAAACTTCTGTCACAGTCAGTGGAGATACAATCAATGCAGCATAAGGAGTATATCCAATACTTCTCTTGTGAGTAGTGGAGTCTTGTGGAATCTTCTCTTGTGAGATGTCTAACTGTTCTCACTGTGAAAAATTTTCTACTGGATTCCAATCAGAATCTCCTCAGTCAAGATTACCCTTCTGCTCTTGTAATCTTCAATAGGTAATAGTCCACTTTTCCATCTCTGGTACATCTCCCTTTTGATGCTGAGCAGACACAGAAGCTCAGATTTAAGCCAGGAGGTCTCTTGTTCTGCCAACTTCCTTTGCCTTCGAAGTGGATGATCTGGTGTCTAGGAGAGTGTTCTTTAAAAACTCCCAGCACTTGCTGGCTCCTTTATCCTCCGTGGAAGCTTCCCACAGGATTCTTTGCAGCTGAGCCCTGAACACACTGAAGTTTGCTCTTCTAAAATCTAAAACTGAAAAGTACCTATCTGGTCATGGAGTTAGTAAACTGGCACCTGGGAAAGACCAGATATGTTTAGCTGGGTTACAAATAGTCTTTGCACTGTTTGATACTTTGGCAAAATGTGTTTTGTTTTAATTACAAAAACTGATTGTAGACTGTTTTTCTTTTAGTAACTGAAGGAAGTGAACTAACATCCAGACTTCCAATCATAAAAAGTTGTAGATATGAGTAACAACTGTTTTCCTGCATCCTAGACACTTTTTTGGATATATGTATCTGAGATACATTTCCAAGTTGGAGTTAGAAGGATCTGAGGCCATTTACTTTTATAGATGGCTTTCTAAACTTGTAAGAAATTACTCAGTATTTCTAGAGCATTACTGCTTTCTGCACACTTATTCTTGTAGTTGCTTTGTAAAATAGTCTCATATATTCTTTTTTTTTTTTAATGGTGCTGTACTTGCAGAGGAAATTCAGTATTTTTTCTGGAGGACAAGTGCAGAGTGAGTGACAGGAAGATAACTCACAGGGATCTGCTGGTGAGGGTCCAGTGGAGCATGTGCCTTATGAGGAGAGGCTGACCAGGGGCTTTTTAGTCTGGAAAAGAGAAGACTTAGAGGGGATTTAATAAATGTTTATAAATGTCTGAGGGCTGGGTGTCAGGAGGGTGGGGACAGGCTCTTCTCACTTGCTCCCTGTGATAGGACAAAGAGCAGTGGATGTAAGCTGCAACACAGGAGGTTCCACCTTAACACAAGGGGGAACTCCTTTACTGTAAGGGTCACAGAGCGCTAGAACAGGTTCCCCAGAGAGGTTGTGGAGTCTCCTCTAGACTTGTCTGGATGCATTCCTGTGTGACTGGAGCTAGATTGTATGGTCCTGCTCTGGCAGGGGGGTTGGATTCGATGGTCTCTTTGGGTCCTGTCCAACCCCTGACATCCTGTTATCCTGTGATTCCTCGGTGGTGATAGGTCCAGAGATGATCTTTGGCATTGTGCCTGCCTTTGTAATCCCTGCCCCTGAATGAACATTGCTGTGTCCTTAAACAGGATACTGTGATAGGTTATTTTTGTTTTCTTTCTTTGTATTTTTTATAGGTCATTTTGTATTATGTCCATTTAAAAACTTCATGGCTGGACATCAAAAAAGTATGCAGCTGTGCAGGACAAGCAGGCAGCAGTTTGAGCCTGGCAGAACTCAGCTTTAAACAGCTGCATGTGTTGCTGCTGGTTGAAGTTGTTAGTGAAGAATACGAATGGAAGGATGCCTGAAGGGTCTTCATCTATATTTTAGGTCTAAAGTGTTGGTCATTTTGAGAAGAGCAGGGAGCAGACATATACCTGTGTCTCAGACCTAGGGGAGAGAGTGATTTTTCTAGAGACCTTGGGATGCCGAGTAACTCAGGCAACTCCAAAAAGTTGCTGCGCTAGAACCAAACCTGAAGTTGAGAATCTGCCTGTGGGTACCAATATAAAAATCTAAGTTCGAGAGAGACTTATTTAAAAGCTTTTATTTCTGTGCTATCACAGTTTTTGCTGCTTTAAAAACTTCACTTGTTTGTGATCTAATGAGGCACAGCTTTGGACTTCACACAGTATCACAGACAACACAAAACTGGGAGGAGTGGCTGTTGCACCAGATGGCTGTGTTGCCTTTGAGAAGGACCTGCGCAGGCCAGAGAACTGGACAAGGAATAATGTCATGAACTTCAGAAAGGGGGAATGCAGTGCTTTGTATTTGGGAAGGAATGGTCCTGCTGGTCTGTTAAAAAGCTTTGTGAGATGAATGTAGCACTTTTTCTGTAATCACATTTGATGTGACATATGTACTGTTACATGTAGTCTAGGTGAGCCAACAGGAAAACAGTATCTTTAGACTTGTTCCAGATGGTGTTTTCCAGTAATGCATAGGTCTAGTATTTGCGAACGTCAATTCATGGCTGGAGTTTTCAGACCAGTATTCATTAAACTAAAGTTGATCAACTGCCTTAAAGAGAGTTTACTTGACCAGTGCATATGGTTGCATCATGTGTGCAAGAAAAGCTATATATAATTTTATGAAATACTTAACTTTCTACTTGGATTGAATAATTTCTGTGTCACTTAAGCTTTCTAAATGTCTGTATTTGGTAAGTAATCTGAATCTTTACATGTGCAAAATGCACCTTGCATAGTTTTGTCTCAAAGCTTTAGGTGATGACCTTGATGGGTGATGACCTTGATGAACAAACTTTTTTCCTTTAATTAGTTACAGAGGTTACGACTGTCGAAGCAATTTATTTTACACTCAGACGGGTGAAATTGTATACCATGTTGCAGCGGTGGGAGTGGTGTACAATCGACAGCAGAATACACAGCGCTTTTATCTAGGTCATGATGATGACATTCTTTGCCTTGCTATTCATCCCTTAAAGGACTACGTGGCAACAGGCCAGGTAGGATGCATATTCATCTGCAATAAGAATCTGAAGTTGTTACTCCTGAATTTAGAAAAGCCTTTTTTTGAGGAAGGAAGTCCAGTCTAGATTTATTCATGTGAAACACTGCATGTCTGTTGCAGATGTAAAAAATCTGCAACATAAGTGGGTTTTCTTAAAAAACCCACTTTCTTAACCTCTTTTTTTTGTTGTTGTTGTTTAAGAATAGTTTTATTTATTTTTTCTTCAGTGTTACCTGGCTGCTTCATGACAGGTGGAAAAAATGTGTAATTAAGAAACAGAATTTTTTTCTTATCTTAGCTGTGAATTTAGCTGTGGTATTGTTAAATAGCATGAAGTTAGCAGTTGTTACTGCATTCTGGCATTTCAATTTCATACACTGTTTTTGGCTGTTACCTATAGCTGAACTATTTGCTGTTTGTACATGTAACACAGGTTAAGTATATTGCTGAAGTATTTGTAATAGTTTCATCTTTTGCCAGACAGTGATTTCAGGTACCTTTTGTTCACTTAGGTTTATGCACAAACTTTGCTTCCTATACATTTTATACACCAGAACTTGATGATTTGATTTGATATTTCATAGGTTTTTAATTACTTTTATTATAATTTGCATTGCTATTATATAGGAAATTGGAGCCCGTGTGAACATAAATTTTTAATAGAAATAAACTTCCCCTTATAATGTCCTTAATTTGTGTAAAAATGTTTGAGCTTAACATAAATTTGCAAGTCCATTTAGAGATTAAATGCTTAAATGTGATAATTGATTCTGTTTAATTTTGGAGCAGTAGAGAATAAAAGCACGTATGGATAAAAATGTGCCTGGTTTTACTATATTTTAAAACAGTTTGTGCTGTCAACAGAATGATACACTCCACTATATACTGTTCATATATGCGCACTACCTACTGTTGTATACTACATTACCTGCAGTAATCAGCTAATCCTGATAGTGGATGTTTGGGAAAGCTTTGCTAACATCACATAATCTGTTTGTGGCAAAACCAGAAACAGTCTCATTTTCTTGAGTCCTACCCCTGGTTTTAAACACAGGACAGCATTCTTAAGGGTTTTACAGCCTTTTTTTGTCTCTTGAAGTGCAAAACTTCTTACCAAGTTCCATTTCTTACCAAGGTCTGTTACCTGCATTTGTGTCATTCCAATGGAGATGACTCCACCAGTATCAGTGCGTTAGAGTCTGACTTGGAGGTGCTTGTAATGCCATCAGAACTCAACAGAAGTCACCTTGATTTCTCAAACATAAGATTAGTTTACATACTAGCAATAAAAATAACTTTTTATTTTTAGATATGGAATGATTGATAGGGATTTGATGGAATAAATATACCACAGTATAATCAATGAAGGGCTCTTTTCCACTCCTCCCCCATAGGACTGTCGTTAATTGTGATTAATGTACCTGAGTTTTTGGAGGTAAGAGTGAGCCAGATGGGGAGTGGTATTTGTAAAACAAAAGTAATAGCACCCTAGTAGCCAGGTAGAAATGATACTAGGAAAATTTTATTGCTGTAAATTGCTTTCAAATGCTTTTAATTAAAAGACTTTGTCAGTATTCTACTTTTAAACAACTCTTTGAGGTAACATGAGAAATGATGAGAAATGGTTATAAATATGTATACTTACAGGTTGGTCGAGATTCCTCAATACACATTTGGGATACAGAAACAATAAAACCACTCTCGGTATTAAAGGGCTATCACCAGTATGGTGTTTGTGCTGTTGATTTTTCAGGTAATAAGTATTTATTTATTTATTTACAATTTTCCTTTTCTGCATGAAAATACAAGCTAATGAGCAATTGTGAATTCCATCACACTGACAGTTTTGTATTAAAAATATTCTCTGTTGATCAGTGACAAAGGGAAGTTGTAGATGCTTCATCCCTGGAAGTGTTTACGACCAAGGTGGATGAAGCTTTGAGCAACTTGGTCTAGTGGGAGGTGTCTCTGCCCATGGCAGTAGAGTTGGAAGTAGATGACCTTTAAGGTCCCTTCCAACTCAAGCCGTTCTATGATTCTGTGAAATAAGAGAGGCTGTCTTTAAGTAATTTAAAAAGAGCTCCTGTGTACTCTTGCACATCAGGAAATGCAAGAACAGGTTCTGTGCTGTTTAACAGCTGAGCTGGTCACTTAGGGATTTCTTTTGGTTATGAGGCAGGCATACAGATCTTGAGTATTGTTTCTGCATTACAGGGTAACTTAAAGTCCTAAGCTCTGTCCAGCTGACCACTCAAGTTTAAAAGCAATTGTGCCTCTAATCACAAGACATAAAATTGTTTACCAGCTTGGACATTCTTATAGTATTTGTGAAGTTATAATGTTCTTTAATAGGGTTTCTTGCTGACAGAATATTATCAATCTACTCTCGTAATCATAAATTTGTTTTTCTAGCGGATGGGAAACGATTGGCTTCAGTTGGAATAGATGATAATCACACTATTGTACTCTGGGATTGGAAGAAAGGAGAAAAGCTTTCAGCAGTAAGGTAGGAATTTAACTTTGTTTTCAAATTTGCACCTAGATTTGGTTGGTCATCAATAACAGAAAGCAGAATAGATTCACTAAAGATTAAGAGTTCTCCAATACATTAGTGGTTTCTCTCACTAACATTTAGCACAGCATTAAAACTTTCTATAGGAAAAAAATATTAAGTTCTGATAGCAAGAACTACTACAATGGCAGCTCATATGGTGAAGAAAGTAGACACTGATGACAAAGTTCATTTGCATTTATTTGATGCATTCTCAGATAATGTCTTTAAAACTTCTCCATGCACTTGTGTTGGCCATCCCAGAGATAGCATCTTTTCCTGGGACAGTAGTTTGCAGTTGTTTGCTCAGTGCTTGTTTCTTTGAGGTTGTTAGTTTTTCCTTTCTGAGTCCTGGGCAGCCTGATGTAATTTTGAAGTTAGCTCTACTTTGAAGAGTAAGTTGGACTAAATCTCCAAAAGCTAAATCATTTGGAAATTTCTTCACACAGATTATTTCATGTATATTTATTAAGTAGTGTTTTGAGCTGCAAGATAGAATCTTATTTCAAGTGATGAGTAATGTTTTTTGAAACCTTTTGTTTTTTTCTAATATATTCCTTTAAATAGAGCAGTGATTTGAGTGGGTTTTCCCTTGCTCTGTCTTGATTCAATGTGTATACTCTAAATATGATTCTAGGTAGATATGAAAGGATTATATTATTCTCTGCAGATACAACTTTTTATGCATTAAATTCATTACTGCTTTTCAATTACAATCTCACTCTCTCTAAAAAACATTAAAAATATTTTAAATAACAATATAACTATTTCTGTTTTGCTTTGTATTTCAGGGGAAGCAAAGATAAGATTTTTGTTGTTAAGATTAATCCTTATATGCCTGATAAATTGATTACAGTTGGAATTAAACACATGAAATTCTGGCGTAGGGCAGGTAAGGAAACTCTTCAGAATTACAGCTTTTTTAAGAAAAGTGTAAATACTGCATCTGTTGTGGTATGTTTTATGTATTAATGGCAAATACTTTTCTGTATGTCTAAGCTACCTTTGCTTTAATAGAAATAACATTGATTGGCATTATGGCAATACTGGGAATTCTTTTCAAGATGAATGATACAAAACTGGAGGAGCAGGGGGTGCAGTGACTGGCACCCTGTTAGGCTGTACTGCCATCCAATGAGATCTGGACAGGCTGGAGGGCTGGGTGAAGGCAAACCTCTTGAAGTTCAATAAGGACAAATGCAGGGTCCTGCACCTGGGGATGAATAACAGCAGGCACCAGTACAGGTTAGGGGTTGCCCTGCTGGAGAGCAGCTCCACATAGGAAGACCTTGGAGTCCTAGTGGACTGCAAGTTCTCCATGGGACAGCAATGTGCCTTTGTGGCCAAGAGGGCCAATGATTTCCTGGGCTGCATCAAGAAAAGTGTAGGTCTAGGGAGGTTCTTCTCCCCTGGATGGGATGTCAAGCCCTGGATGGGATGTCAAGATTTAATTTTTTAATTTTTTTTTCGTTCAAGTTAATTTAATTGGAATTTTTAGTAACTGTGTGGTAGATGTGAAGTTTTTTGTTTAGGTGCAAGTTTGCAATTGTACCTTCTCTTTGTATGTTTGTGTGGGTATGTGTACCTATTCAAACCCAGATACAAGTACTAAGTTAAAAGTAAGTTGGGTTTTAGTCTTGAACGATGCTGAATAGCACAGAAATCTTATTTTCTGAGAATGCTTCTGACCTTTGGAGGTCCCTTCCAACCCAAACCATTCTATGATTCAACTTTTTGGGGCATGTGAGTGAATCGGGAGAAAAAGATTTGTTGATCTGGTTAAGTTTGTAGAGTTTTTGGAAAATAGGTCTAAGTAAACATCTGATGACTTCTTGATTTGAACAGGTGGAGGACTAATTGGGAGAAAGGGCTGCATAGGTGCATTGGGAAGAACTGATACAATGATGTGTGCAGTGTATGGCTGGACTGAAGAGATGGCATTCTCTGGAACTTCCACAGGGGATGTGTGTATTTGGAGAGACGTGTTTCTCATGAAAACTGTCAAAGCACATGATGGTCCTGTGTTCAGCATGCACGCGTTGGAAAAAGTAAATAAGCTGCTTGTTGTTTTTTGATGTCTGAACAAAAAAGTCTATGAAGTTAGGCCTTTCCCAAACTCAGGAATCCGTGACTTTATTTGCACTCCAGATTCAAAGCATTCTAAACCTTTTCATGTAGCATGCTGTTTCACAAAATCCTTGCGATCCAGTGAGAACTTACTCAATTTTCATGACCTTTTATTAAAGAAATAGTAGTAATTTCTGATAAGTGAAAGTACTTTTTTATATAAGCATCCATAAATTTAATGGAATATGTGAGCTTCTGAGGGAGGAGAAAAAACATACTCTTTTGTGAAAAATCATACTATTTTGTGCTATAAGTACTATCTGCTATAGCAGTATTAATCTGTAGATCACTTAAGTATTTTCCTTACTCTTTTGACTCAGGAAACTTTTAAGCATGTACTTAAATGTGAGTGAGTGTTTCAGCAGGATTGCTTGTATGTTTCAGTTTTGTATTTTGTTTGTATTTTGCTAGCTTAGACCAAATTACTCCACCTTCTGATATTTGAGTTTTGGTATAGTAGCTTTGGATAAAAGAAGTTTATGCATATTGCAAAAACTAAGTGCTCTGAAGGAAAGTGCTCATGATTTCTGTATTCGATATACCTGTTGCTTCTTTCAGCAACCTGCAAATAATTTCTGAAGATAGAATTGCACAAGTATGCATGTATTTGAACAATTTAAGTGCTAATCCAGCTTTTTTGATTTGGAGTAATGAGGTGAAATGCCAAAAGGATACTGAGGCGAAATATCAAGAAAAACATTTCAGTGTGTCAGCTAAATTATATTTCTAGTATGGTAGAAGCTTATTGCTTAGGCCTTTAAAATCCAGCATATGTACATAGACTACAAGAGGTTCTGTGTTGCCTTTGTGAAGAGGAGAATACAATCATTTTGTTGCTCCTGATCTTTTAATCTCTCACTTCTGTAGTTCTGTGCATTACAATGTTGTATATAATCCATTTTCAATATTGGTGAAAATTACAGAAAATTTGAGGATATGTAATAATTGATTGTAACTTGTGATTTTTTGCTTGTTTGTTCCTTGGGTTTTTTTGCCAGGGATTTGTCACAGGAGGAAAAGATGGGGTAGTAGCTCTCTGGGATGATACCTTTGAACGTTGTCTCAAAACCTATGCCATCAAAAGGGCTGCTTTGGCCCCTGGATCTAAAGGTAACACAGATTTCAACCTATTTTTTATTAAAATGATTTCTTTAGAAAACTCCATCTGTGGAATTACTTTCCCAGTATGAGGAAATCCACATTTGACCTAAATACTAAAAATTATTTTCTTAAAGCTTTATCGATTCTAAGTAAGTAATTTTCTGTTGGGAGGGGAATGGTATGTTGTAGTGTCTGTTTGCACATTTCATGGGTGCAGATACAATATATACCTTATTATCTGCAATAGGGGATTAATTTAACCTTGAGTCTCTTACTAAGGAAATTTCTTGGGTGTTTTTTTAAAGTGGCAGCTAAAAAGTCTATAAATTTTCTAACACTACTAGATAGTAGAAGTGCTTTGTCTGATCTTTTTTGTTTTGGAGGAGGAATGAAATTCAGAATTGTGGTTAGTTTTGTAAAGTATTAGTACATTTTGTGATTTTATTTTCTACAAGTACATACCTTTTAAATTTTTTAAAGAACATTTTCAGTCCTATATTCCTGTTTCTTCCATTTATTCTTGATCATAGTGTTCTGTTTTCCCTATTGACATTCTGGATAGCCTTTCCTTTTCTGCCCCACCCTCAACTCCTATCCTGCCCATATCCCCCCTTAAAATTACATTTGCTGTGTTCTAGTTTACATGGTTTGATTTTCAAAAATCATGAATGGAAATACCCATTAACTGAAACATTTTACTGCAGTGTATCTCATTCTCACATCTGTTTAATAAAAAGCTAGATCTAAAGGTACCACAAATTTTAGCAATATAGTAGTATAGCTCATACTTCACATGAGCATTTTTACACCAAGACTGCCAGTGAGTCAGGCTGATTAAATTCCAGATACTTAGTTGAGAAGGATTAGTGTCAGATGGGTAATTGCTAAATAATCTTAAATGAACCCAAACAAGTAAGCTCTTCATGCAGGAATATATTTTCACTTGTTTAAAACTGTGTATATTTTTCTACAGTAAGAGTGCAGCATCTATATAGAATACATAGAATAGAATACATAGAATATATGTGTGAAAAAATCCACTAAGACATACTTGAGAATCTTCTGCCTTCTAACATTTTAACATTCTAGGTCTCCTTTTAGAAGATAATCCTTCTATACGTGCCATATCTTTAGGACATGGTCATATTTTAGTGGGCACAAAGAATGGTGAAATATTGGAGGTGGATAAAAGTGGACCAATAACTCTGCTGGTTCAGGTACATGTTAATTTATCAGTCAAATATTCCATACCACAACCACTATGTAATTTTTCAAGTAAAGTCCATTATGATATAAAAATTATTCTAATTACTAGTGAAATTAGCAAGTTACTACCACTTCACAGAATTTTAATGCAAGGCTTGATCTTTAGTCAGCAAAACAGATCACTGTATTTCATATATGAATTTGTTCAAAAAGCTCATCCTTTCAAACACACCAAGATAATATTTCTGGTTTTGTTTGTTGGGGTTTTGGGGGGTTTTGGTTGTCTATTTAAAGTGTGTGAAACAGCAGATCCTCCATTATTAACTTTTTCTGAGTAGTAACTACTATTACTTTTTAAGTTGTCTCCTTGAGGTTTACTTTTGGATTTTATTTGTAATTTTATTAAAAACATCTCAGTGTTCTTTACCTTACCAAACAGACTGTCTTTTTCTTAAGCCTCACTAAAGAACAATTTTTTTAGGCTGTATCATGATTTTCTTTCATCTGTAGTGGCTATAGGCCCCATTTAAGTACTGAAAGGCCACAATAATGTCTCTCCAGGGCCTTGTCTTGTCCAGCTGAACAACTCCAACTTTCTCAGCCTTTCTTCACATGAGAGGTGGTCTAGCACTCTGATCATTTTTGTGGCCCTCCTCTGGGCCCACTCCATGTCCTTGTGCTGAAAACTCCAGACCTGAGCATAATACTCTAGGTGGCATCTCAGGAGAGCAGAGTGGAGGGGCAGAATCAGCTCCCTTGACCTGCTAGCCATGGTTCTTTTGATCCAGTCCAGGGTATGGTTGACCTGGCCTGTAGGCATGCATTGTTGTGTGAAGTTCACACTGGCCCACTTCGAGCTTGTCCAGGTCCCTCTGGATGGTATTCTGTCCCTTAGGCATGTCAGCTGCACTGCTCAGCTTGGTGTCATCTGCAAACTTGCTGAGGTGCACTCAATCCCACAGTCTGTCATTGGCATAGATATGTGTGAGGATTATTTCTCAGGGAGAGGTTTCCTGTAATGCCAGTTATTCATTTGCTCTTTTTATTGTAAATATCAGGGTGAGTTTTTTTCAGGTTTTCTATATTTCTATTCAGCTATTTCTTTATTATCCTGTAAAGATGTGCATCTTCCCTCTCTGGATTTTTTTGTGTTGTTTTGTTTGGTTTGGTTTGGTTTAAACTTCCTTAAATGTCTAATTTCAGTTTACAATACAAAGTCATATGATTCATTATGGTTTTTTTCAGGGTCACATGGAGGGGGAAGTTTGGGGTCTAGCTACTCATCCTCATTTACCTATTTGTGCCACTGTAAGTGATGACAAAACCTTAAGAATATGGGATTTATCTCCTAGCCATTGTATGTTAGCTGTTCGCAAATTGAAGAAGGGTAAGATGCTCAGTATGAAAAAATATTTAACTGTTGTTGTTTACTAACATGAATCTTTGGAAAGCAAGACTGGAGAAGTTTTTTCTTTGCTCAAATAAGTGTGATGTTCATGAGTTATGTAGCCCTTAAGCTACTGTTTGAAAGGTCTCTATGTATTGCTGTTCTTAAGACTACTTGCAATTGTAACATACTTAATTTAGTGACTTTACAAGAAAATTTGATCGAATTGCTTGAATCTATGTTGTTACTTATAGTATTGTAAGCTCTGCTGAATGGTGGAGGACTTCAAATCTGGAGATTTTTTGGAAGAAGTCTTAGAAGTAATGTTGAATCTCTTTGTGAATGTTAGAAGAATCTGGAATGTCAAGGAAAGACAATGGTCATAAAATTCTTACTTACTGTATACTATAGAAGTAAATTCTGCTTTGACAGATGGAAAATCAGTTATAGGCCTTATCATATTACAAGACTCTGTGATTATGCCATAGTGGCTTTAACAATGCTTAATGTGTGTGTGTATATATATATGTATATATTTGTATGTATGTATGTATATATGCTTTGCTAGATGAAGGCTTTATCTGTTTGGTATTTAGTAAAGTATTATGATGCAAAACTTTTAGGTAGCTTAGTTGAAGGTGATTTTGATTAATAAAGTAAATATAAGGAGTTACGAGCTGACACAGGTATGGATTAAACAATAAGGTTTCAAATTGGTGAAGTCTGCTCAAGTTTTAAAGCCAATATTTTGTAATGTTTTAGTGAGTAGTTTCGACAGGAGAATAATGCAATGACTTCATTTTTTCATGAGACACATTTTGAGATGCTTTGATCTTACAAATCACCTATGTAGTGTACATAAAGAGGTGGATACTCTGGAAAGGAGATAATGTTTGATAATTACAAGTGGCAAGACTCTATAAACAAAGCGTGTAGCTGGGTAACTGAGCAGCACAAGCCTCAGGATGTTGTAGTTGATTGCAGGATGGCAATATTGTGTGATAGTGTATTTTTCCCAGAACATATTGAAGTATTCATGTCATTTACAGGACAGTAATCAGAATATTTTTGGTGTACACTTTTCATCTGTGTTCAGCTGAAAGAAAGGAAACTGAAAGCTGAGTATGGAGAAGGAAGCACTGCAGAATGAGAGGGTTTGAGGTGAAGTCAGCTAAATAAAGAAATACTGTCTACAAGTTAATTACAAGACCAAATAATGGGGAAAAATAATTATGCTAATGGAAAATTCTGGCATGGAAACAAATCTATGTAAGCTGACCACGAATAAATTTAGATTGGAAATTGATTTTTCCCAAATGAAACTTAACATTTTTATTAAAAGGATTATAGGACATAGTGATTATGATAGCAAACCACTGGATTCTGTCCAGAAGGTCTTTTCCAGCTGTTTTCTCCTTACCAGAGCAAATGGTAACAAATAACAGGCAGCAGCTACTAAGAAGGAGAGAAAATTAAAAATACAAAGACAATAGTGATTAATCTGAATTACTAATGTAGAACATATTTCAATTAATATGCAAGTAAATAATTAAGATTCCGGGGCTGCATGCCTGCCAATTTGCCAAGAGCTTCTGTTCGCTGTCACAGATGTAGAGCTTGGAAATTATCTTGGTCGCATCTAAGAAAATTAATTAGACTATGAGATATACTGTGAGAATAGCTTTCCTTTACTACTGGAAAAATAATTTTAAAAGAGGGATTATACACTGTAAATGACCTAAATGCCATTTCTGTCTTCTTCATAGGAGGTAGATGTTGCTGCTTTTCTCCTGATGGAAAAGCATTAGCCGTTGGTCTCAATGATGGAAGTTTTTTGATAGTTAATGCAGATACCTTGGAGGATCTAGTCTCTTTCCAGCACAGGAAAGATGTTATTTCAGAGATCCGATTTTCTCCTGGTAAGTGATTTTAAAATGAAGATTTTTATATCAGGGTTGTTCAAACAAGCTTTGTAACCATTAAAAGATAAAAGAGGTAGAGATGTGTGGTACTCTTTGGCATGTGACAATTCATAGACTCATAGAATATCTCAGGTTGGAAGGGACCAATAAGGATCATGAGTCCAACTCCCTGCTCCTCACAAGACTACCTAAAACTAAACTGTATGATTGGATGCCATCCAGGCATTCCTTGAATTCTGACAGGCTGTGGCAAATTTCCTGTGGAGTCTGTTCCAGTGACAGAGATTTTATCAGATGCACCCCTGGACCAGCGTGGTCTGGATTTGAGGTGCCTGTGGAGTAGAGGAACGGTTTGAGTCTCCATGTAACTTGTGGACATGTGGTTTACTGGCGGAGGCAACAGACTTGGCACTGCTGAAGCCTGGTACCAGTGGTGCTGGTGACTGCATGCGCTGGTGGCTACATGACCAGGGCCTTGTTGCAGCAAAGCAACCCAGGAAGAGACCTGTGTCTGATGGGGGAACCGAAGGACAAACCTGAAACTCCAAATAAGCTACACCATCCATATCAGTCACCTAGCACAGCCATCTTGCATGAGTCCCAGAGGAATCTGTCATGTGGCATTTTTAAGCAAAAGCCAAATAAAATCTGGTCAGACCCAGAGAGCCAGGAGCACATCTTGTTGTTTGCCTGAGAACAGACACATATGTCAGTGGAGCAGGGTAGGTGGTGTTGCCAGATCATGCCTATTGCTGCCAGATACTCCTGAAGATAGTCTCTTTGTTTCTTTTAACCTCAATGCTGGAAATGGTCCCTTCATCTCTTTAGGCTTGACGAGACATACAGTTGGTGGCTGGAACTCATTAGTGTCCCCGAGTACAAGTTAGCCATTCACTGCCACTCTCTCCAGCTTATCTGCAGGGCAGTGCCTGCTGTTATCTTTCTTCCTGAAGTCATTCACAGTTCTGGCATGACCATTACAGTCTCATGGTGCTCTGCCAACATGAGAACCTTCACATCTGAATTAGTTTTAAAATCTGAGGGTCTGGATATGGCATGCACCATGTAAAAATCATTTTACCAAAGGCCCTACATCCTTGCCTGGCTCATATATTTAGAGCAGAAGGGGAGAAGAAGTAAGAATAGCTTTATGTGTAGTCTGTTACACACAAACTGAGGAAATTCTAACATAACAATCAAGATGGAAAGGAGAAAAATCACTACTTCCTCTCCTGAATAGCTTTCACTTCTAAAAATAGACTTGCATGGAAGTGTAAGGATTTCATCCCTTCAGCTCTATCTTTCTGGACAAGAATTGCCAGAACAAAAGAGTGTTTCCGTCTCTTTTCTTGACTTAGCTTTCCAAGAGTAACTTGTTTCACAGTGGTGGAAGGAGCTGAATGTGCAGTCAGATCCTCTGTCCCAGCCCCTCTAAGGGCAGTGCCTTGAAACCAAGCATCTCACCCCATTAGCGACATTTTAATGCCATTTGCAGTTTGCACAACAAGGCAAAACCCCAAAGATTATCTCCACATCTCCACATATTGACACTGATTTCCATGTCCTGGTGTGGACCCACAACCAGCAAACGTGCCTGTAAAGTTTTGGCACTCTGGAGCATTTCCATTGTCTTTCTGGGACTGTCCACACAAAAGAAAATTCACCTCAGCATATACAGGTTCAAGACAGGCAATGCAACAGGTACATCCATGATGTTTGTAAAGATCATCTTTCTATGTGCCTTGGATATCACCAAGCATGAAGACTATATTTTGGCAAATGTCAAGAATACTAATTCTTTTAAAATGTTTTATGTTTCTAATAATGTGTTTTAGGAGCTGGGAAGTACTTAGCTGTGGCATCCTGTGATAACTTTGTAGATATTTACAATGTAATGAGCAGTAAACGAGTAGGAATCTGCAAGGGAGCCTCCAGCTATATCACACACATGGACTGGGACATAAGAGGTAAGTAGCATTCATTCTAAAAATCTGCTGTTAAGATTGATTGCTTTATAAACTGAATAGTGTACATCTACAGAATGAATTTGTGATACCACTGGCAGATTTATTTCTTCAATTTATGAATATGCTCACAGCATCTGAATAAACATAAACCCATGAATTTTCCGCTGTTTTTATTTAGAAGTTGTGCAATTTAAAGTAAAACAGATGTGTCTGTAGATTGATTTGTTTGGTTTTGTATGTGTTTTGTGTTGGTGGTTTTTTTACATTGTGTTTGTTCAGCTTCTTGAATAATGTACCCTGTAATGCAGTTGTATCTGTAGTTCAGGAATTTGTGTACTTGTCAAAAATAGCCCTTATTTTTTTTCTTTTGTAGTTTTTGTACAGTGGAATATTCAGTATAATGTTAATATTCAATATGTAATATATTTTATAGGGAAGCTCTTGCAAGTCAACACTGGTGCTAAAGAGCAATTGTTTTTTGAAGCTCCTCGTGGGAAAAAACAGACAATTCCTAGTTTGGAGGTGAGGAAATAGACTTCCTTCCTAATTTGCGACAAATTAGAGTTACGATACAACCATCTATACCACAGAGAATGATGTATAAAACTGTAATTTTAAGTGTCAAAAAACCTTCTGTTTAGGCATTTGCTATCCTTTGTCCTTTTTTGCAGCCTGTTCAATTAGGCAATGTAATCAGAATGATAAAATACTTAGGGGATATCACATTTGTCTCTTCTGTTAGGAAATAAACATTTGGCTGAATTGCACACACATGAAGATCTCACTGGACTTCCATATGCCACTTTTGGTACCTAAACAGGTTTGAAAACCTGTTGCGGATTACTTAGCCTTAACCTTGCTGTGGAAGACCTCGTGTCTGTCTTCATGTAACAATGCAGTATAGTATACATAATATGCATAGGCAAATGTATTATGTTTTAGCTGTATAATTGATTTGTTTTCTCAGTCATAGAGCATTGTCATAGGACAGAGTGAAAGAGAATAATTTCCCAATAGTATTTTTTACAATATTTGAAGACAGCACTGAAAAATGGAATTTGTTTTCTTTAACCTTGAAAGGGCAGGGAAAGTCAAAATTTGTTAAATACTTGTAGAGGTTTTGGAACTGGAAGCAAATAGAGGTGAAATGAAGGGTCTCAAATGAAATCCTGAATAGTTAGAAAACAAGTGGCTATTATGTTATAGTGTTTTCTTTTAGATGTGATGTGTTTTTCAGTGCAAGGAATTTGTCTTGAAACGAGGTATGGAAGAAAATTGCCTGAGAAGAAGCATGCTCTGTCTCAAACAAGTTGTTTTTGTAGGTAGAAAAGATTGGCTGGGCATCATGGACAAGTGTTTTGGGCTCTTGCTGTGAAGGAATCTGGCCAATAATTGGTGAAGTCACAGATGTAACTGCTTCATGCCTCACTAGTGATAGTAAAGTGTTAGCCACAGGAGATGATTTTGGATTTGTGAAACTCTTTCGATACCCCGCTAAAGTAAGTAATTTTCAACTGTTCATGGAAAAGACTGATTGATAAAGCTGCCTTTTCAAAACTGTAAAAATTCATCACTCAAAAATAAATAGTGCTTTTATACTTTTGCCCTAATGGTCAAAGAAGGCATTCAGTATTACCCTGCAATTTGCAATGTGTTGAACGTTCAGTTAGTAACAATGACCATTCCGGGTGAACATAAAGAGTCATCTCATGCAGTGTCCTATAACTGACAGTGCCAAATGCATAGAAAAAAATGGAAGACTGAGAATGGGTCAGACACTGTCTGATAACGTTTTAGGCATTAATACCTTCAGTGTGTTTTTTATCAGTGTCATTTTTAGCCCCTTAAGCTCTTGTTTTGGAAGGCAATGAATGTTTCTTCCTCACCTTCATTTTGGTCGTCATTTTATAGACCTTCATTCTGTCCAACCTCAGTCATTTTTCTCTAAGATGAAGAGCTTTAGTATTATTCAGCCATGCATCATAGAGTAATCCATTCCAGAAGCACATATTTCTACTATGCTTCTGGAAACTTTCCAGTTTTTCCTCTATCAGTATCCAGTTTTACTGTATCATGAAATATGCCTTAAATTTTGAATATTTTGCCATGCTAGGGATAGTGACAGTATACTCAGAGTATTTTATGTGCATTTTGTTCCTAACCTGTTAGGTTATTTTTTTTCTCTTATCAAAACTGGTCCAGTGTTTATTGCTGGAGTCTGTTTATAAACAAATTGTTGCTTGCTTAGTATGGAAATACAGTTAGCATTTCATGAAGTTGCTATAGAATAGAATAGAATAGAATAGAATTAACCATGTTGGAAGGGACATTTGAGATCCAGTCCAACCTATCATCCAGCACCATCTAATCAACTAAACCATGGCACCAAGCACCCCATCAAGTCTCCTCCTAAACACCTCCAGTGATGGCAACTCCACCACCTGGGCAGCCCATTCCAATGGCCAATCACTCTTTCTATGAAGAATTTCTTCCTAACATCCAGCCTAAACCTCCCCTGGCTCAACCTGAGACTGTGTCCTCTTGTTCTGGTGCTGGTTGCCTAGGAATAGAGACCAGCCCCCACCTGGCTACAACCTCCGTTCAGGTAGTTGTAGACAGCAATAAGGTCTGCCCTCTTCTTCAGGCTAAGCAGCCCCAGCTCCCTCAGCCTCTCCTCATAGGGCTTGTGCTCCAAATTCCTCACCAGCTTTGTTGCCCTCCTCTGGACACATTCCAGCAAGTCAACATCTTTTCTAAACTGTGGGGCCCAGAATGGACACAGTACTCAAGGTGTGGCCTAACCAGTGCTGAGTACAGGGAGAAGAACTTGGCAAATCATACAATGCATACAAACAGAAACCAGCTGAAGCATAAATATAAAGAAATTAAGTATGTGTTGTGCACTGGCAACTCTTTTCAGTTTTGTCTAGTATAGTGGTTAGGTTCAATCTGTGCTTTTTCTTCTCTCTTCTTAGGGAAAGTTTGGAAAATTTAAGAGGTATGTTGCTCACAGCACCCACGTAACTAATGTCCGTTGGACCTATGACGACAGTTTGTTGGTCACTGTTGGAGGAGCAGACACCTCTTTAATGCTGTGGACTTACGAAATGGAAGGACATCGGGATAGCAGGCAGTGTGACAGTGAAGAGTCTGATCTAGATTCTGAAGAAGATGGTGGTCAGTAATAATTAATAAAACTAGCTGGATTATACTATCTCAAGGAGACTTTATTAATGGAAAACTGCTAATTCAGAAATAATCAAGTTTTGTATATGACTGATTTAATCTTAAATAATGAAAACACTTCCAAAAAATTAAGTAAAGTTTTCTTTGGGGGAAAGGACTGATAAACTGTTGTGAAGAAATACTGCTTTTGAGTCAGAGTATGCAAAAGGGCTCTTGACATCCTTTAAATGAAAAAAAATAATAAGTGCCAATTATAGGTAAGTTCCAAAAATCTATCTGGAGAAGTACATTAATCACAGTTGAGATTTGGGCACTGATTTTAATGGAATTATGTTGAAATACATACGAAGCGAGATCAGCGTTACCCTGATGTAACAGCCATCATGAAAGCATGGTAGACAAAGGTAAACTGATGCTCAGATATGGAACAATCTATTGCAAGTACATAATATCAATACTTACGAAGTGCTCATTACATTTTGTAGAATTAAATTATGCTCGTTTTGCCATACTTAAATGTTTTCCTTTTGATGTTACAATTTCAAGAGTTAATGAGCCTCCTTCTTTCTGTGCCAAGTGCAGTCTTTCCTCCTTGTCAACTCCTCAGTTTTCAAGCATTTTTTAATTATCACTGCTACTTGAAATAGTTCTGTGTAATAAATAACCTCAGTTTTCACTGAAATCTGCTAAATGACCAAAGAAACACTCTAAATATTAGAGGAATATTCCAACATTCATTGGAAAAGAATTTTCATTCACGGTCTTTCTGCTTTTTGCGGAGTGTCTTTCATTAAGAGTGTTTGTGATTCTCAGCTGCTTTCTCTTGTTACTAATGATACACAGTATAATTGTTCTTGTAGTCCTGAACACCTTTGAAACCTGCACAAATTAAGATATAATTTTTTTTTAAGCTTGGTGTCTTACTTAGTTCTGATACTGTTCATTCTCATTTTGTTAGGTTATGACAGTGATGTGACAAGGGAAAATGAAATTAATTACACCATCAAAGCCTTATCAACGAACATTAGACCAATGTTTGGAATCAAGCCTCATCTACAACAGAAAGAGCCAACTTTAGATGAAAGGTAATTGCTAAATTACAATTCTAGCCTAGAAAACAATCTGGAAAGATGAGTAATAGTAAAACGTTTGGATGATATATGCCTGAGGACTAGGATGTATCTCTTTTTCTGAGAGTGCGAAAGAGTACAAATGATGTGTATTTGAGGACTTTCTTGAGGTAATTATTTGCTGGTGTTTGATGTGTGTGTTCTTTTTAAAATTTAAATACTGAATGGTATTTAGTGACTAATTCATCTATTACTTCTCCTTGCATTGTTTCTGTCTCCAGATAATTACCACCTTATTTGAAAAATCTGTCCACAGTGGTTCTGTAGTTTCTACTAATGAATCTTCGAAAATAAGGTTCATTGCTCTGCAGTGTTAGTTGTATGGCTTGCTTTACTACTGTATGCTTTAGAAGAAAAGGGGCTGGGGGGGAGAGTAGAAGGCCAGTAGGTAAAGCAGATGTGAATTGAGAAAGAATTTACAGCCAGTACAACATTGTTTCTTGTTGCATCTGCAATAGAGCACAGGACCCTGAAAGTTGATGGCTGTTGTAAGCAAAATAGGTGCGGACAGTGTATGTGAGGGAAAAGGAAAAAGAGGGATTCCTAACATGACACAGTGGCAATTGAGGAATGCTGGTATTAAAGGGGGAAGTGAGGAAAACACAACATAGTATCCTTAGGTGTAAGGAGAAATACCAGACTGGAAACTTCCTGCAGGAAAGTGAGGAGTTCTGTTATGATGCATATGCCTCTCTTCTGCACCGAAGCTAACAGATCTGTGATACCTTTGTTGAGAAAGGCAGCCTGACATTTGTGGAAGCATTGGTGTTGTCTTTCGGTTTTAAATGGTGTTGCTGAGGGAGAGAGTGGATGCTTGTGTATAACACCATGGCTCCCTGTCTTGCATTTAAAATGAGATACAGTCTTTCTGCTCATTAATTAGAGATAGCCAATGTGGAAATTAGGAATAACCTGCATGGTATCAGCCTTTTAGATTTATATTTAGTCTTGTTAATGAAAGCTGTAGTGCAGGATTTTACTTTGTTAAAAAATGATATTGTAAAACTCTTCCATTTCAATAGTTGCTTCTGGAAGTAGTGTGAGGTGTTTGTTTCAAATAAAATCTCAATAAGACGAAGGCAGCTAAGCTCAGATTCAGAATTTACAAAAGTTAATGCAGGCATCAGGATTCTTTCATGGTTGAAAAGTTTGGGGCCATCAGACTTAAGATAAGTTTTTTGTGAAGAATAAAACCAGGATGTGGTTGCTATATGCAGTTTAATTTCTGTTCTGCTGAAGTAATACTGTATAAGATTGGTAAATATTTTAGTTCATTTGTAGATAATCATTTTATCTTTATTTCCCTTTTGCTTCCTATGAAGGCAGGGGGTAGTGAGGTAAGTTCATTTACACAAAATCCAGAATCAAATGCATTCTGATCACTTAAGCTGCTTCAGAAAGTGGTTATACTTTGAAACAAAAGTGAAAGCGTTAATAGTAAAGAATTAAGTGGTAGCTTACTAATAGATGGAAAAGGAACAAGGGACAAAGAATAAGCCTAGTTCTCAGTTTGAATAAAGGTGAATGAGTGCTAAATGAAGGAAGTGAAGAAATCTCATCCTCTTCCTCTATACAGCTGAGAAATGGATTGACTGAAGTAGCTATGATCAGAGAGCTTTCATAACATCTTGTTAACTTCTGTAAGACTGTGTCACAGTGTTGGTGTCTCTGTCCAAAACAGAATTAAAAGTGCAGGGAGTGTGTTGCAGAGATGCCTGAAGTTGCCATATGAACAGTATCACCCCACCTGCACTGTGCTGGTGCTGAAAAAGCTTCAGGGACAAGAGGAACATTATTAGCTTGGCTGCAGCATTTTACCAATGCACCTATAGTACTTAAGGATCTGAGCTGCTAGGTCCACCCAGCTTTCACATGACGTGCAGTCACTAGCTCAGGTGCTTGTATGAGGTAGTGAATCTCTGCACATATTCTGTTTAGAATACCTGCATGCTCAAAAACTTGCTCTTGCATTTGTAGCACAACAAATACGCTGTAGGCCATCCTTCAGACTTGTAGGCTTAGCTGCCAGGACACTTGGACCTACACTGATGAAGGACTGCCCTGGTCCCTCTTTCCATGGATGAAATCACATCTCTGTAGTGACACATGATAGAACTGTGTGATCTTGGTGTATTCTTCTTCACACACCTTGATAATCAAGAAAGCCACTGTCTTCCTGTAAATTTTAGATCATACCTCTCTGGTGGTTCATTTACAGAGTATTTGGGTATACTGCTGTGGTGGGTTTACCCTGGTTGGATGCCAGATGTCCACCAAAGCTGCTCCATCACTCCCACTCCTCAACTGGACATAGGTCTAAGTTCTTTTTAAACACACACAAAAAAAACCCAACCCTCTTGTCAACTTACATGATTTGGGAAAGCAGAGAAGCCAAGAACCAAAATGAAAAATCATAGCAAGAGGTTTTCTATTAACAGCTTCTTCCCTCTCTCTGTTCACAGAATAAATTAGCTTGCAGGAAAGTTCAAATTGTAGTCAACTTTTGTTTGTTTGTTTGTAATTTTAAAAAGAAAGCAGGGCTTTTTTGAAACCTTTCTGTAAATCACTTTCTGCGCATGGAAATGTGGTCATTGAAAGCCCTGAAATTCCATTCTTCACAAGCAGGAATTTTATATTCTTTAGTTACTTCTGTTACTGTGCCTGAGCACTAGCCATAGACTAGAACAGTGTGACAGAAACCTTTACCAGTTTAAGGTAATTACCTTTTCTGCTTCTGCTTTCTTTCTCTATTTATGGTAGCAATAATTCCTAAGAATTACATTGTCATTCCAGCACATATTTATATTTCCCATTTAACTGAATGGGATTTTTCTGTACATATGATAGATTTAAGTAACCTGTGAATTTATGAATAATCCCCTTTTTGTAAAAAGAAGTAAACAAACCAGAAAGTCAATAATAATTGCAACACCTACCTTTCAGACAAACTTGTATAAGTAATCCTTTTCTCTTTCCCACCTGCTGCTGAAAAGAGGTTCCAGGTAATGCTTTTATTTTGCTATCTAGTCTGTATTTTACTGTATTTTTATTTAAAAGCCATCTATCATGTTGGGTGCTATACTATTCACTTAACACTCTTCAGAATATTGCTGTGTTACAAATTTCAAATGTATGAGTATTCATAGAATAGTCTGGGCCAGAAGGGGCCTCTGATGCTCATCTAGTCCAACCCAACTAGACCAGGCTGTCTAGGGCCTTGTTGAACCTTACCTTGAATATCTCCAGGGAAGGGGCCTCAACCACCTCCTTGGGCAACCTGTTCCGGTGCTCCACCTCCCTCATGGTAGAGAACTTCTGCCTGATATCCAATCTAAATCTGCCCTTCTCTACTTTGAAGCCATTGCCCTTTGTCCTGTCACCACAGACCCTTGTAAACACAATCTCTCCCCGTCCTTCCTGTAGGCTCCCTTCAGGTACTGGAAGGCTTCTATCAGGTCTCCCTGGAGCCCCCTTTTCTCCAGGCTGAACAACCTCAGCTCCCTGAGCCCTTATTGTACTGTTCCATGCAATAAACTGGATATTTATTTGCATACCAGTATAAAATTAATCCCTTGGACCGTTAAACTTGCCTATGTTCTGCAAATAGTATTTTTCTATAATATTTATTAAAATACGGAAATGAGCCTTCTCTCTGGTCCCCACCTGTTTTACATGTAGTGGGACAGTCTTGCCCAACATATCAAGGTATACACGTTGCTAAATTACTTAAGTATTAGATTACCTGTATCTACATTGATGTGTACAGAATGGCACTGCTCTTAGGACACATGAAAATGATTATGACTAATCATTGTCAAGAAGCAGTATTTAAGAACTATCAAATTTCATTATCTTCTAATGCAAATCAGACTGTTCTTTGCAGGTCCCCCCAGGGATGAGGTGCCACTATGGTAACCCTCACAGAAAGGGACGTTTTCTTTTGTGCCTGTAATTTACTCTATGAAATCATGCTCAAAGTAACACTTGGATTTTTAAAATAGAAATAAATGTTGTAATTGTCATAAGTTGTCATAGAACTCAAAAGGATTCATGGCAGTTTTGCATTAGCCACATAAGACCATCTCTTGTTCTGTTAATAACTTTAGAAATTTATTTTCAATATTAAAAATAGGAAGTGACATACAATGTCATACAGGACATGAGTAGCAGTAACAATACCGTTGAAACAATGTCTAAAACCATGACACAAAGAGATTTGTTTTCGCAAACTACTCCCAAATGTTTGTATTCCCTTTTCATGCTTTTATAAAAAGAAATATCGAAATTTATACACTGATTCTGTTTTAGTGTTGAAAATAAAGTGCCAGTTTTCCCTGTGATAGATGGCTGGAATTCCTTCCACATCTTCATACTGACCCCATCCATACATGCATTCACCCCAAAATGTTATTCATGCTCTCCTTGCCATCTTTTGCACACAGTTTTAAAGCATGCAGGCCGGTTCTACATGCAGTTATATTGACCAGTGTGTGTTGTGTATGCCATCAGCCACTTTCCGACATATTAAATAGCAAATGAAAAATATCTTCAGCTTTTGTAGCTTTAAAAAAAGAAAAAACACTTGGAAAAGGTATTCTGCTTGTAATTTGCATTCCAGTTCCACTGCTCTGAATCGGTATAGAATTAGTCTTTCATAGATGTGTGGATGCTTGTGTAAATTGTTTAGGTGACTTCTGAGGTAGTATAGCTGAGTATAAATTGTCAAGTTTTACTCATTTTACATTCACTTTACTAATTTGTATGATAATGTGCAAATGTACATGTACTCTAGTGGTTGGCAAATGAAAGGCCTTTGACACTGTCCCCCACAGCAAACTCCTGGCCAAGCTGGCAGCTCGTGGCTTAGACAGCAGCACTCTGTGCTGGGTCAGGAACTGGCTGGTGGGCCAAGCCCAGAGAGTGGTGGTGAATGGTGCCACATCCAGCTGGCAGCCAGTCAGTAGTGGGGTCCCTCAGGGATCAGTGCTGGGCCCCATGCTCTTTAGTATCTTTATTGATGATCTGGGGGAGGAGATTGAGTCCATCACCAGTAAGTTTGCAGATAACACCAAGCTGGGGGCAGGTGTTGATCAGCTGGAGGGTAGGAGAGCTCTGCAGAGGGACCTTGACAGGCTGGACAGATGGGCAGAGTCTAATGGCATGAGATTTAACACATCTAAGTACCGGGTTCTTCACATTGGCCATAACAACCCCATGCAGTGCTACAGGCTGGGGTCAGAGTGGCTGGAGAGCAGTCAGGCAGAAAGGGACCTGGGGGTACTGGTTGATAGTAGGCTGAACATGAGCCTGCAGTGTGCCCAGGCAGCCAAGAAGGCCAATGGCATCCTGGCCTGCATCAGGAACAGTGTGGCCAGCAGGAGCAGGGAAGTCATTGTGCCCCTGTATTCAGCACTGGTTAGGCCACACCTTGAGTCCTGTGTCCAGTTCTGGGCCCCTCACTTTAGGAAAGATGTTGAGTTGCTGGAACGTGTTCAGAGAAGGGCAACAAAGCTGGTGAGGGGTTTGGAGCACAAGCCCTATGAGGAGAGGCTGAAGGAGCTGAGGTTGCTTAGCCTGGAGAAGAGGAGGCTCAGGGGAGACCTTATTGCTGTCTACCTGAAGGGAGGTTGTAGCCAGGTGGGGGTTGGTCTCTTCTCCCAGGCAACCTGTGACAGAGTAATAAGACAGTCTCAAGCTGCACCAGGGGAGGTTTAGGCTGGATGTTAGGAGGAAGTTCTTCACAGAAAGAGTGATTGTCCATTGGAATGGGCTGCCCAGGGAGGTGGTGGAGTCACCATCCCTGGAGGTGTTTAGGAGGAGACTGGATGGGGTGCTTGCTGCCATGGTTTAGTTGATTAGATGGTGTTGGGTGATAGGTTGGACTCGATCTCAAAGGTCTTTTCCAACCTGGTTAATTCTATTCTATTCAATTCAACTCCTGTTCTGTTCTGTTCTGTTCTGTTCTGTTCTGTTCTGTTCTGTTCTGTTCTGTTCTATTCTATTCTATTCTATTCTATTCTATTCTATTCTATTCTATTCTATTCTATTCTATTCTATTCTATTCTATTCTATTCTATTCTATTCTATTCTATTCTATTCTATTCTATTCTATTCTATTCTATTCTATTCTATTCTATTCTATATTTTTATTTATCTATGCAGCCTTTAAGTGTAGATGATCTTTTCAAGTAGTTGTGTATTGTGAGTTTGTTTTACCTCTTCTCCTATTCTATCACAAGAGATTAGCAGACAGCAGATGTTATAAAAATGCCACATTCTAGATCCAAGCAGCAGAGTGTTTGCTTTCAGTCAGTTCAGTTACATAAACCTGTACCAGGTTTTACTGCTTTAATGAAAGTTCAGATATGCTTTCCTGCTTTTAGTTTTTTCTGCTTGATTTTCCTTCCAACTCCCTTTTTTTTCCTCTATCTTTCAGGGGCACAAATGAAATAAGGGTTGAGGGAAGAGTGGAAAGGATGGAAGTGAGGCTTAAGTGCTGTGTCAGATGTCAGGGTGACAAGTGGAAAAGGGCCATTTATGCTGTATTTTACCAGTTTCTAGAGGAACAGTAATAAGACTGTTACTGCTGAGTTGTCTGTGATAAATCAGAAATTAAAAATACAAAATACTGGGAAAGTGAGCAGGAGGTGGAACAATCAGTTTTGTTCAGTCTTCTCCTACATTCATCTGTAAAGCAGGACTGACCTCCAGTGATAGAACCTACACTTTGCATGCTGCCAGCCTGCTCAGCAGCAATATTGTCAGTCGCTTCCATTACAGAGTTTTCTGGATAACCTATGGTCTTCAAGTTTCCTGCTGCTATTAAGACTGATTTTGGTGATTTGTGTTTGGTTTTATCATTTGGGGTTTTTTGGTTGGTTGGTTGGTTTTTTTCGTTTTAGATGTGTTTTTTTTTTTTTCCCTGATTGGTTGGCTTGGTTTTGGTTGGTTTGTTTTTGTTGGTTTTTTTTCGGTTTGTGGTGTTTTGGTGTTTGGGTTTTTGTTTTGTTTTGGGTTTTTTTTTCTTGGTTTTGGTGTTTTTTTGTAGTACTTTTATTGGGGAATGGGGGGGGGGGTTGTTTGTCTTCTTTTCCAAGGGTAAACTCGTTGAACCTGCTTTTCATTTTCTTTAGTTCCAATGCATAATTACAGGGATTTTGTCTGCTGTTTTAGATGTATCTTTTTTATTTTCTTGACCTATGAAGTCCTCCCTTGGTCTCTTATTTTTGTGTATCTTTGCAACAGCAGTCAAAACAGGTCTAGCCTCTGGCAAGTGATAAATGTACACTGTTCCTCCTAAATTATAGCATTTCTGAGAAAGCCTTCTTTCTTCTTAGAAGCTCTAAATCAAGGTGGACATAAAATGTTTTTGTGGATAGATTATGAATTGTCCTAACAAAACTGGACTCAATGTGACCATTTAAAAAAATTTGTTCTTTTCAAGAGAAGAGGGAATCTTAAAGTGGCTTCCTTCTAATGGGAGACCTCTGACAGGAAAAAAAGATCTGTAACTGAAGACGTTGGAGAAGTCTGGTGTTACATTCACACAAGATATTTTTCAAGCAGGACTGAAAGAGTGTATTTAAATGCTGCCATCTTTCAGTATTTGCCTCTGAGCAAGGAGACCTTTTGTCCATGTCCACATTAAACTCCTTTCCTGACCTGCACTGCTGTGTCTGATAGATGTCCCTAGATTTTGCCTTTGCTGACAGTTTATTAGAAGTTCTTCCAAGAGTAAGAATTTTGGAGTAGCAAAAAACAAGTGTTAGACTATTTTATTTTTTTCTGTTGAAGTTACGGAAGTTTTTCTCCATACCTTCAGTTGTCCTTCTCTGGTTTAATTTGCACTTAATTATGAATGAGTATTAAATATCAGCCTTAGTTGTTTTCCTCCATGCCTTGAATTTTCCTTGTAAATTTTTCCCCATCAGTTATACTTTTGCAATTCACTTTTGTTCCATAGGTATTTTACAGGCTTCTAAGCACAGAGGAATTAATGAAACTGTCTCAGAACACAGTTTATACTTGCTGTGCAATTTGCATTTTATTGTGTACAAATCTTTTGATTGGTGCTGTGACATCAATTTATAGAAAACTTAGGCAGGAAAAATGCTCAGAAAATTATTTTAATATCTGAGAAGATAAGTTTTGAATGTAGCTGAATGTAGTTGAAAATACACACGGTACAAAGAAGTTGTAGTCTGCTCTTAGAAACGCTGTGGTGATTATTTTGCATCAAAATCATCATTCAAGAGCAGGTATGGAATTAAAAGGAAAAGGCATATGAAAGAGAGCTGGCCTGTTACTTTATGTGTGGTATTAGTTTGTCATGCTGCCTACTGGGTTAAACCATCTGGATTTCATAGAATCTATATGTAGAATTTATTTTTAAATCAGTTGTTCCTCTATGATCTAACTTTCTTTTCATGGCCACATGCATTATATAAATAGAATCAGTAACTCAGTAAATCAGTAGATCATCATCAAAAACTGCATAATTTTGATAAAACCTAGGTGCATATTTCTTTGTATATGAGCAGTTTAACATAATCTGGAAAATGTTACTGATACTTATCAAACATTTATTTGAATTTCTTAATTAATTCTGGGGTATTCAGAACAGTGGAACTGATGGCTGCTATGGTGATAGTTTACCTCAAAATAGACATTGTTGATCAGTAACTTATTGATATGAATGGATGTGCAGGTGTACCTGGAGTTCCTGATGAACTACTCCAAAAATAGGAAAAGTTAGGGCCTTCTGAAGGCATGTGGGAGCAGGAATGGAGATCTCAGGTATTTAAATTAATTAGGTAGGCCTTCAAAGTTCATCTCATAAAAACTGGTATAGAGAAGATGGGAGTGCCTTAGGAATATAGCATGAAAAAGCTGAATATTGTGTTAGTGGTCATTCAGCGTAAACCAAACTTGAATGTTAACCTCATGAGCTGTTGAGGAATTCTCAGGAAACCTAGCATGTTAAACAAAGGTGTTTTGTTGGGGTTTTTTTTCCCCTTTGACAGAGTGTTTTGGGTTTTTTTTAAAGTTGACTACAAATGTCAGTTAGGCAAAATAGGGCTGTAAGTTTTCCATATGCAATAGCAGGTTGGAAGTTACTGTGTTAGTATGGAATGGGTGACGGACAGCCTTCTCTTATTCACAGTTCTTTATTTCAGACCACCAGTTAGTAGGGCATTGCCACAGCCGGAGAAACTGCAGACAAACAACGTTGGGAAAAAAAAGAGACCTATAGAGGTAAGGAAACATTGATCTGCTCTTCCTTATTTAGGCTTGCTTTTTTATCTTTTTGGACAGAAATTGACACGTATATGGACATAATAAATGATTGTTAAAGGTGGAAATGAGTTATGAATAAGTAACAAAAAAGTGGGAGAAACCTTTTTTTTTTTTTTTTTGCAAATCCAAAAAAGCCTTATGTGACTTTTTATTTCACACAAAATGGAGCACAACTTAATTCTTAGTAACAGCAAAGCATTTAAATGGAGTATGTAGAAAGTAATATGCTCTGTTGAGATAACTGTAATGTTAATAGGCGTATTATCACTAACAAAACTAAGCATCTTTTACTGCAAGACTTTAAAAAATTTAGTTTAAAACTTTGTTTAAAAATCATCCTTGTTAACAGTTTAAAAAATGAAACTGTTTACAAAAATCTGTTACTGGTGTCTTTACCTGAGGCACTGTGTTTTGTGATTGCGGGGGGTGTGGGTGTGTGTGTTTAGTTTTGGTTTGGGTTTGGTTTGTTTTTTCATTACATAGCCAATGCAAATAAATATACTTGCTTTTGGTTAATGTGAAGTGTAAATTTCTTCTAACCTTGAAAAAATGCAATTGTTCGTAGCAACTGGAATATCTCCTGTGATACAAAACAAAATTTTGGTGAGGCATGACAGATGGCCTTTTGACATCAATGTTCTAGACATTTTAGAGCTTCTAATGTAATTCAACTTTCTTAATTGCCAAATGGATTAAATTGTGGACCAGTGTTTGCCATTCTTTGTTTTTTTAGTGTGTTTTGCATCAAAAGAGCTGTGCTCTGCTTGGCTCACTATAATTTATTTATGTACCTCTTTCTGTGTATCTACACATGTGTATTCTACATTTCTGCAGTATTCACCAAACAAATGACATAACTGTATGACAAGAATGAACAGCAATATAATCTGACAGGGAAGGCAAGGATATCAGTTTCTGTTGGTTTAGAACATTGTTAAATTGCTTTTCCTTCACTGTAGATTAATGTATTTGAAAAATAAAACCATGGAAAAGCAGATTTCATAATTTCTTTAAGGATCTGAATAGCTAATATATGTTAACATTTTGTTAACTTTTTTTTTTTAAGGACCTCATTTTGGAGCTGGTATTTGGGTACAGAGGCAAGGACTGCAGAAATAATGTGCACTATCTGAATGATGGTGCTGATGTAATATATCATACTGCATCTGTTGGGATCTTGTATAATGTGGCAACAGGTAGGAGAAAATCCCTTTGAGGAAAAGTGTTTCTTTCACACACTTGCAGTTAGAGTTTATTAAGTAAGTAGTGTATGTTTTATGGGAAAGTTACTATACAGGTTGAATTTTGAGAAATGTAGAGATGATTCATAATAGCTTCATAAACAAACTAAGTAAATTTAAATGTTTCTGGTGACTACATTTTGGAAGGAAGTAGATTTGATTATTTTCATACTAGCTTCTGAAATTTGCAGTTGAGGAGGTTTTGTTTCCTGGTTCTAAGTTCCAAACTGCAACATCATCATAGTGCTTTGTTCTAACAAATATTGTGCAGTTTTCAAACATTAGCCATGTCTATCCTTGTGCAAATATTCAAATATTTTAATTGAAGTTGGACTCTTTTTTTTTTTTTTTTAGGTTCTCAGTCTTTTTACCAGGAACACAATGATGATATTTTGTGCCTCACTGTAAATCAGCACCCCAAGTTTACCAACATAGTGGCAACTGGCCAAGTAGGTATGTTTGTATATTTGTAAAGAGAAATTAACATAAGAGCATGCTCTTAGGGTCTTGTGAGTTCATGATAAATCACAAAAATAGGTGATTACACTATCTCTGTTTGTATGAGTGTTACTCAGTTACCTGTCCTCTATATAGCTTTCTTTGAGTATAATTTAATAATAACACTGAAAAAAGATTTAGGCATGAAAGAATGAGTTTATGTTTTGTTTGGAACATTACCAAATCTATTTCTTTAGAAATCTTAAGCCCCATGAAATTAGTCCAGTTTTATGTAACTACCAGCTTGTCTTAGGCCTTCCACGGAGTCATAGCCCTTCCAAAGAAGCTTAATTGAGCTAGTCTTCATTTATATATGGACCAAACCCAGAACAGGTGTTACTTCATGTAGATTTTGTCTCATCAGGCAGATTAGTAATGACTGCTTGGTGTTTTGACAGTACAGAGTTGTAACATTCAAGGCAGAACCAAACCCATAGTGGTATTACTGATTTAGATTCAAAAGGGAAATATACATATATATGTTCCATAGTAACATAAAAATTGATTTATAAATTAACCAGGTTAAACCAAACAAATAAACATAAGAAAATCCCACTGTGCATCTGCATAGCTGAGCTAATACTGCTGTTTCTAAGTTTTTAAAGTGCAATTTCTGTGGTGCTGCAATCCACTTGCAATTTTGATAGCTTCAGATATATCTTAGTGGATTCAAACCCACATTGTTTTCCTTAGTTCATAGAATAAAAAAAAAATCTTTTAGTTTATTTTAGCCAGAATAGTTGCTTGGTCTTTTACCCTGGAGGTTTGTTTTGTGTTTCATCTAATAATGTTGAGTTTGTCAGAGTTTATTACTTGCCTCCCTCTGTCTTTTGGATTTTTAGGTGCATGTCTCATTAGTATTGAACTCATTGATAGTAGTAACTGCTGAGCTAAAATAGCTTCATTTCTTCATGAGTTTGCCTCATATCAATTTAAAGAAATCACTAATGCAAAGTATTTAAATGGAAAAAATCATCAGTGGCTTTTTGTTTATAGTGTGATTGCAAAGAAAATTTGCAGGAATTACAGACCTTTTATTGTCTTTAGGAATTTGGTTTTTTTCAGTGTATTTCTTAACCTGGCCCTGTTTACCTTTCCATATGACAGAACATATGGAAAGAATGTAGACATAATATGAAAATCTGTTCTTTGTGTGGATTTTCTTCAGTGTTTTCTTTATCTTACTGAAGAAAAGGCACGGGACCCTTAATGACTGTTTATTTCATAATAACTCTACATCAACTAGCAGTAGAACAATTTTAACTGTTTGGTTATGTGGAATAAGGCATACAAATCAGGAGAGGATGACCCTTAAGGATTAAACTACAAAACATGTTTTTAAGGGGAGAATTAAATCTGAAAAATGAACTGGAAGCAAAATACCTTCCAACAACAGTTATTTTTAGATGCTGAACAGTTAAGGAGTACATACTCCATAAAGGCCATACTTAAGTGCAGCTACTTTTTCTACTGATGTGACTGGCACAAACATGGCTTCATAATTTAAATCTTCAAAAGGTTTACAGAAATACTGTTTCAAGTATTTTTAAACTGCAATGCTGCTATGCAGTCTCAGTAATACTTCCCAGCAGCTGAACCGTTATGATCCTGTCAAGATCAGACTCAAACATTTCTTAGCAGAATGGCAATCATATTTCTTTTAAACTTCTTTCAGTAACATGTAAGATACGGATTTTTTTTTTTTAATTTAGTTTGGAGGAGAGACACCCAACATATATCAAAACTAGATTTTTTTGTGTTGCAACTCAAAATGGAAATGAAAATACATTTATTCTGCAAATTTTTATTTCTGATGTGACTGCCTTTTATCAGTAATTGTTCATCTTTAACACTAAAAGCAGTATTGGTGCTGCTGCAATGCAAAGACATGACATCAAATTGTGTGTTAAGAGATTACACTAAATGAGGCATATCTTTCTTTAGCAGTTATCTTATTTCTGATCTAATTATTTTTCTGCTGCTTTTCCATTACAGGAGACTCAGCAGATATGTCAGGTAAGGGAAATAAAATTTTAACATCTTCAGGTGTAGTTAGTGTTTCATCAGCTGTGTACAGCTTTATAGAGCACTAAGTGATGTGAATCCATTTTTTATTTATTAAAACCCTGTATCAGTCCTATTGCTGTTAGCACTGAATAGAAACCACATCAGTTCAACAAAGTGTAAATACAGTAACAGTAAAAATGTTAGAACGTACTTAAAACCAGCTTTTGTTCCCTTCTTGCTGCCCAGTGATTAGTGAGTTCTAGTGCTACAGTAGCCTTTATGAACATGTTGGGGCTGACAGTTAACATTTTGTTTAGACACTCAATTGAGTATAATTTAAATAATGCATTTCCAAAGTCTAATTTCATTGAGGAGGCCTAGGTGACTGAGTGAAAAAAAAAAAAAAAATCACCTTTCACATTTATTTATGGTTGTCATGCAGTTATTTACACTGATCCAAAATGCTTGTTATGATGTCACTTTAATTTTTTTTCCTGTTATCATTTTGGATCTTTGACAGTTTGACAGAGCTATTTTTTTATTAATACTTTTTTTTTTCAACTGTAATCTTAAAAATTCATCACCATCACGTGTGAATGAGTTCATTGTTGAGAAGCCATAACTGTGTTGTGACACATATTTAGAGATGCATAAATGTGTGTTCATGTGTACCTAGGAGGTATAATAATCTTCATGTGGATCTAAAGCTTGTTCTGCAAAGAACAAATGTACATTTTTAATGTGCATTGACTTCTTTCAAATATGCCAAATTGTGCTTGCTCTAAGCATGGGAGGAAGAATATTGGCACCTTTTCTTACACTTCTTAACTGTGTAAAAGAAGCAGTGATGATATGGTTCTTTCATATGAAAGAATGTCTCTAGTCCTGCATGCAATGCCTGGACTTCCCCTCTCTCACTTGCCTGCTTCCTACTACAACTTCAGTTTGAGCTTATGTATATTACTATATTCTATTGTCACTGTCTGAAACCAGCACTCTTACTTCTTTTCTTCTGTAAGGAACCATTAGCCTGCTTTCATTAGAAAGTTGCAGAGTTTCACTTAAAATTTATTGATGGCTATTTGGCATCTTTCTAAGTGTCAACTTACACTTTTCTAGTTTCAATTTTCTGTTGTCTGCAGCGATGCAGGAGTTCTTGGAACAGTAGCATTTGTAATAGGCTGGAAAGGCAAATTAAGTTTCATAATGACCTGGCACAGATTTGTTTCATCTTACTGAAGATATTTTTTGTCCTACCAGCCTATGGTAGCTTTATCTAACTTATTCTCCCAGAAGGAGAGGACACCTTACAAAGTCTCTTTTGTGAGAGCAGATGTTAAGCAGCTGGAGTACTCACAAGCAGGACACAACGTCTGGACAGACTTTCAGAAAAGTACTGTCAAATAGGAGGACTCATCAGTCCATGTTCTCTGCTCTGAAAAATCTTAGTCTGAAAGATTTTGTCAGTTACTATTCATGAAGTCTAGATGAAAGCTTCTCTCTGCCACCCAAAAGGAAAATTTTGGACAAGGTTATAGGGGAAGTGCACAGGTCAGGGGCGGTACAGAGTTTTAGCAAGGGGAATGCTGAAGAGAAAAATAAAATTCAGATCCATAGTAAAGCTTTTGCCTTCCCTCAGCTTTCCATAAGGACAGCAAGGAGACATGCCAATTGTTCCCACCCTTGCCTTTTCTGTTTAATGTCACGTCTGTACTATGCTGTAATACCTCTCAGAAGGTGATGAAATGAGGAAATTTCAGTGAGAAAGAATTATCTTCCTAATTACTTCTCTAAAGATTGTTTTGGAACAGCTGTGGAATTGTGCTCAAAAAACTTAGTTTCAAGTGGCTAAAATGTTACCTATGTCCCTGCACCTACAGCTCATTATGTTCCTTTGAGGGTCTAGATTTAACTGTTCAGAAATACAAGGCATGGAGCTGAAATAGCATAGTGTATGTGAATCTGAGTCTACAACAATAGCCAGTAATCTCCAGGTTCTGCCATCAGATTTACTAGAGATTAGAAGTATGGAGGTTTGAGAGAGGAACTTACTGTCCTGGATGTGTCCTAGATGCTCTTCAGAGACTGCAAACTATACATGGGTTGCAGGATCTTTGGAGAAGGCATTGCCATTTGGAAAACACCTTAGCTGTCATCACAGTAGAAACAGTCACATGCAATAGTGGCAGAGAATGACACTTCTTACTGCAAAGATCTTGCAGTCTAAACAATGCAAACTAAATTAAATACACTAGTTCTTCTACATCAGTAAGCAAGCTGATTATTCAGCTGTCATTCTCCTAAGAGAGCATGCATTTCAGACAGATGGTCATTTTGTAGACAAGGAGATTTTGGCCTTGCACTGTAAACTAATTTCTCTACAGCTATCAGTTATCCAAAAGGTACATGCAGAAATTACATTCTTGATGATATATTCAGTATTTATGAAGGGTTTTGAGTTAGCATACTTAGTTTTACTTTGGAGGAAAACAGAAGACAACTTGCTTTCGAGCTCCTCCTGTGCTTCAGAAGTCTGGGAACAGGTTAAGACAAGTTTTCATCCCTGGCAGTGTAGTGAGGCCAACTTCTTAGTTCTACTTGATCTTGTTTACCATAAATCGGTTTCCAAAGGAGGCCAAAATCTCCTTTATTTATTTTTTTTCTATCTGACCAGAACGATTTTCTTTGTCTTATTAAAAATACTAACTGCTTCAATAAGTAAATCATTAGACTCTTTTACAATGTATGCTAATTGCATGTTTTTATATTTGTGTAGCTACAGCTCCTTCTATTCATGTGTGGGATGCAATGAACAAGCAGACACTGTCAGTACTGCGGTGCTACCACTCAAAGGGTGTTTGCTCAGTCAGTTTCAGTGCCACTGGCAAACTGCTGCTCTCTGTAGGGCTGGATCCTGAACATACCATTACCATTTGGAAGTGGCAAGAAGGTAGGAAAATGATTGGTTTTGTAGAATGTATTTATGCTGTTAGAGATATGTTGCCTTGAGTCAAGAGCAACTGTAACATGAAAATGTCAGCACATTGAAAATTACTACAAATAAATGCTGTACACTTTGTGCTGTACAAAAGAGGCAAACTAAATGTACTTGCCCATTCTGTTAACTGCTAAATATATCTCCTCTGTTGTGTAAACATCAAGATAGTTCATGGATTCCAGGTTAGAATAATTAAAGAAAATTGTAGTCTTTGATGGTTTTGTTTGGTTGGGGTTTTTTTTCAGTTCAGTAATTTCTTTGCTGCTCAGTAAAAACTCTTTATAAAATGTTTTTTTGCTCCCAGAGAAATCTTCTATTCTTCTCTTTCTTACTCTTCTCTGATGTGTGATTACTGGCTAGGTTTTTGTACTGTTGAAGTTACCCCCCAAAATTACAAATTGCTGAAATACGAGGCTAGTAGAGTTCCTCAGTGGAGCACTGCAATTGGTGTCTTAAACTATACTGCATGTTTTCAGGTTGCCTTTGATCTCAGCTCAGGATTTAGACCAGTTTGATTGGTCAACTCCTTTCCTCAGCTCCTTTCTATCTGTCAAAGTCATGCCCAGATTATGATACAGATTTTCTAGTCTCAATGATTTATCTCCTCTCACTTTAGAGATTTCTGTTGATCAACTAGTATCTCTCAGAAGTGTAAAGATCAGCTATAAAGTTAATGAAAAGTGAGCCTTCACAGCTTGTCTGCTAGCTCCTGTGGAGGCAGATGCAGTGTCAAATGTGTACTTATACAATCTTAAGCAGTATGAAGGATGCGTGGTAAAAATCCACTGCCATTTCAGTCAGAATGTGCCCATGCAGGATTTAGGTGAAGTAATCTTCATATGGGTCAAAATGTCTGATGTTAACACATCTGAAGAGACTGGAAAAGCACTGTCTTTCTATTTAAGACTGCATGTGGCAGTTTCTTCCTTCTGCAGAAAATGCAGAAACTAAGTTTTATAACTCTAGGCAAAATTTGCAGACAAGTAATTCATTAGCCTTTTGTAATTGGATTTCCAAAGCTTGGGATTTTCAGAGGAGCTGTAGGAATTTCAGGGGAGATGGAAACTTAATTGGATCTGAGCTGCTAACTCTTTTATACTCCTAAGGAAATTGAAAATTATAAGTAGATGGCACCTTCATTAGATGCTGCACTTGGCTACTGGGTGTTATTAACAGGGTTTTAAAATTATTATTATTATTTTTTTTTAAATCTACATGTTAATTTAGTTTTATCTTAGGAGCAGTTTGTACTTTTCTTCCTGACCTTCGTGGTCTTGGATGACTCTTTGTTCTCCATAATTTTTATACTTTTTTATAAGCATAAACGTATATTTTTCTCCATGAATTAGAAATGTCCATTTTCCTTCTGCCAGGTGCCAAAATTGCCAGCCGAGCTGGTCACAACCAGCGTATATTTGTAGCAGAATTCAGACCAGATTCAGATACCCAGTTTGTTTCTGTGGGAGTAAAACATGTGAGGTTCTGGACACTGGCTGGGAGAGCTCTTCTGAGTAAGAAAGGGCTGCTGAGCTCCATAGAAGATGCCCGAATGCAGACGATGCTCTCTGTAGCTTTTGGAGCGGTACGTAACTTAACGATTTTAAAATGCATACACTCAAGAATATTTTACCTTTTCTGGCCATAGTTTAATGAGACTTTTCTAACCTGCTAATGAATATATCAGTTGTTTCATTAAACTCAGTTAAGTGTTTCTAATACTTGTCTGCTAGTTAGAGGTACTACCAGCTTTCTTTAGAAGAGAAAAGTGGAAAGATGGATTGGTAGGTTTTCAAACTAAACAAACATAGGTGCTTTGGATGCTGCTAAACCAAGTAAAAGAGAGCTGACTGCTAGACTGCAGGAACCATACAGTAGAAAGGAGGCTAACTTCATGCCCACCTGGGGGTGATTGTATTATGATCCATATGCATTACTTCACTTGGGTAGTCTGAGAGCGCCGTTGTCCTGGGACATTCCTTAAAATCTGTGACTGTTAGCACTGCAGTAAGGTTTTGTTTTGCTGTGGGTTTGTTTTGTTTTGTTTTTTTTTTACAGATGCAGGCCTTGTAGTTCAGTTCCATTACTTTACCATTTCAGGCATTGCTGTGTATGAGCAGCTCTCATCTCTTCAGCTGGGCAGATAGCCATAAATTTCTTCGGTGGAGTGGTGCTTCTATTGTGTGCATTTACTGTCCTGCTTGCAGATCTTCCTGTTGGGTCCAGACTGAATTTATGCTACTGATTTTGGTTTTTGAAACTGGAACTGGCCTATAGTTTCATTTTGCATGAGACTCTTTTTTCAGAGTGATTTGTGTCTCTCTCAGGTACCTCTGATTTAAGAGAGTCCCACAAAGCAGCAAGTTATTGTCCACATGATAACTGTTAAGAGATGTTAGAGAAATCTCTGTGAACTTTCTTATGGAGCAGCAGATATTTGGCATAATAAATAAGGCTGTATGCTTAATGTTGGGAGTATGGTGTAAGGTGGTTGAGGATGCAAAGCTTGCAAGGGTTTTATAAATAGATGTGCAAACTGAATAAAGCCAAACCAGGTCTGTTTTTCCTGTAGGAAGCAGTTCTGGAAGTGCTTTTCTTCTTTGATTCTGTCTTGGAAGGAGCTAATTCACGTGCTCCTAAGTAGGAGTTGGAAACAGCCCAACAGTTGTGGTGTGAGGATGGTCAGAGGATCTGCTCCCACATGAATTTCCAGTAGTCTCATTTTATTTTTTATTAGGGAATCTGCACACACTGCCCTTAAAATAAGAGTGTAGAACATCAACTCACCTCAAGTCAAGAAAAGTGTTCCTGCCAGTCTATACATGTACACTGGTGCTCTGAAATACTACACATAATACTGAATTTGAGCATTCTTTGTGTAAGTTACTAGAAGAGTTTTGAACAATAACCAGTTCCTGATGGTTTTCACAGAATGTTAGGGGTTGGAAGGGACCTCGAAATACCATCTAGTCCAAGCCCTCTGCCAGAACAGGATCACCTAGAGTAGATCACACAGGAACATGTCCAGGCAGGTTTTGAATGTCTCCAGAAAAGGAGACTCCACAGCCTCAATGGGCAGTCTGTTACAGTGCTCTGTCAAAGTTTTTCCTTATGTTTACATGAAACCTCCTATACTTCAGCTTGCACCTGTTGCCCCTTTTTCTAAGGGCAGCTGTTTTAAGTGTGGGCTAATAAATTGCCCTTAAATTTCAAGGATAATGACATTTTTTGGTATTACTTTTCAAAAACAGGAAGCAGAAGTAAAGAAGAACAGCCAGCTTTTGGTTCTGAGTTAAGTCAAACTGCTTTCTCCATAAACTAGTGGTTACAATAAGCTAGTGAGTACCTTCATACCATGTGTGAAATGTCAAAATTATTTTTGGTTTTCTACTTTTTTACCACGTTTAGCACATCTGATTTAGGAGGGAGCAAGTGGCTCAGTTGGTAGCACATAAGACCCTTAATGGGAAGGTTGTGAGTTCAAGCCTGCAGTGGGCAGTAGTGGCCTCCCTACTCTAGTCATGAGGTCTGTGGTGACAGGTTGGACTCGATGATCTTTGAGGTCTCTTCCAACCTTAGTGATACTGAATCTACTGAATCTATATGCTGGAAACATAGATGTCCCTATGGTTGAAGTTTATCATTGCATTTCTTCTTGCAGTGCATAGCCTTTTGGCTACAAGAAAGCATTCTGTGTTTCAGACTTCAAGAATGAATATTGTAGCTCATTGTCTTGCCCTTGCAGGTGCTTATTACCCCTTTCACAATTTACTCTCCTACAGCAGCACTTCAACATGGACGTGGCACTTGAAGCCATGGTTTAGTTAGTCATGAGGTGTTGGATGATAAGTTGGATTTGATGATCTCTAAGGTCTTTTCCAACCTTGTTGATTCTATGAAGAGCAATCCAGCCTAAATGCAAATGGTGATACCTTTATTTCTGAATGTTTTTCTTCCTGCCCTACTGAGAATCAGATGATGAGTGTATTTTTCCCCTTTTCAGAATAACTTGACATTTACAGGTACTATCAGTGGAGATGTTTGTGTTTGGAAAGATCATGTGTTGATACGAATTGTGGCCAAGGCTCACAATGGACCTGTTTTCACAATGTATACCACATTAAGAGATGGTTTGATCGTTACAGGAGGCAAAGAAAGGCCGTGAGTCTTCTTTATTTCATTTTTCTGCATGCACTTGTATTCTTTAAAAATGGTTTGGATTCGTCCCATCTAACACTAGGCAGTTGAGACATCAATGCTAGAAGAGTACTCACTTTTGGATCCCTGAATAGGCAGTAGGAAAAAAAGTAGCCACCACCTCAGGTGTGCAGGTAAGCCCACATGAGCTTCAAGTACCTCGGTTTCTTCCATCGATTGTAAGAGAAAGCTTAGAGTTGCTAGGGTCCTTATCTCTGTGGTTTGCTTAAGTACCTGAAGTCAAGGGGGATGAATCAGAACCTAAATGCTGTACAAGTAGTTCATTGTAATTTTAGCTTCTAAATGACAGTCATCTTACTAAAGCACATGTGCAAGATTCTTGAGACATTTTATCATTACTTTACATTATTTTGGTTTAAAGTAATAGGCAAATGTAAAACAAATTATATTGAGTTGTCAATTATACTACTTTATGTCAGTCAGGTAATGATTCTCCAAGTACAAATATGCCGTTATCAAAGAGATGATAGTTCTCCCTCCTTAAGCTGAAAAGGGCTGAGTTACTGTATCAAACACAGCCTTGAAATCACTTCTTCATGTTACTAGATGGTTCAGTGATATTTGTCACGACACTATAATTTTTGAGAGAAGGCAAAAACACTTAGTCTGAAATATGGCTTTAAGCAATAAAAAGTTACTGATTCCTTGGTGGATTATTACTTTTGCTGAAGTTCAGCTGAGGCTGTTAATCTGGGTGATTTTCAAAACTGTGGTTAAATAAGAGAATGATAAACATCATAACAGCGCAGTGCAGTTTCTTTTAAAGGAAGGATCTGTTTAGTTACAACGGTAGAGGCAAACTGTCTTCTCTCGAATCTAAGGTAGAGCAACATCCTTTGTTTGTGGGGTTGTAAGCAAAATATCTCTTAAAGCATTTAATTTTTTTTCTTAGTGCCTTGCTAATAATTTTTATGTGTGTGTGTGTGTATATATACACATACACACACAGAAAAAGCTTCATCTGTAACACAGGCCAGCTGATGACATTTTGCAGGACACAGGCCCCTGGCTACTTTTTCTCTAAACAGTTCTCAAAGATCCTGCTTGATATTCAGTCCCAGATGAAAACTTACTCCTGTGCTTTTGAACTATTTTCTACTATTTTCTAAATATCACTGTGAGTTTATTTGGAGAATGAGCTCTCTACCACTTCACCTCAGAGCCTCTTAGTAATTAGTATTTGATCTGAAAGACAAAGTAATGAATAGCAATAAGAAACACTAATTCATCTGCTGTGGGAAAATGGAATGCTGAATGTATACAAACCAAGTTCTACAGCACGTTTCCTTTGGCCTTGGCATTGTTAATTGCAGCTCACCAGCTTCTTTTGATAAAATCTTTTTGCTGAGTATGATAAACAGTTATATGTCAAAACACTGCTATTGCAAAGAACATTGCATTGGAAGGACTAGCATTTGTAGTTAATTGCAGTTCTTTTAGTAGCAATAGTACAAAAGCAGTAATTGTGATTAAACTTCTTGGAGTTCTTTGTCAGTTTGCTCTGTAATCAAAGTTGCAACACTGGCAGCTGGCTCTGTTTTGTGGAACTTTGCTGTTTTGGGGGAAGATTCTTTTCTCTGTGAGGACAGATAAAACATGTCCAAGCTCAACTGAAAACACGACATTCATAAGTGTTTCATTAAACATTGTCTCTTTTTCAGAAACTATTTTTATTTTAATGTGTTCTTTACTGAAATACCAGTTCTCTTGAAAGTAGGTGGGAAATACTTAGTGCTTTCATGATGAATACGTATTGACTGGATATCTTGTGCAATTAATATGGTGTGATTTTTCTCCTGTAACTGCCATTTATATCACAGCAGTGGCAGTAGTGAAATTTTCAAAAGATGTGAAAATCTTGTCATTTATTTCATGTTTCTTGATTCTCTCTAACTACATTTTCATAATCTCAGCCTTTCTTAATAAGATGGAAGTTTGTTCACACACCTACCTGTTCCTTTGCCTAGACAAGTTCCCGAAGAGCTGCTAATGCAGACTAATTCAGCAGTGACCATCTTTCAACTCATTCTATGAAGGAGTACAACAAGGACTTTGCATTAGTATTTCTTACTTAGCTAGAAGGCTCAGCATATTAACATCACCTGTTCATTAAAAACAAATAGAAATTATTAATTATTTAAAACATAGTAAAATGTCTTGTTTACGATCCATTGTATTAAATAATAGAGTTATTTTATATGTTAATTGCCTGTTTGTGCCTGACATTATACTCATGATTGTTCCTGATTTGTTGTCACAGTTCAAAGGAAGGAGGAGCAGTTAAGCTGTGGGATCAAGAGCTGAAACGATGTCGTGCCTTCAGACTAGAGACAGGACAGATGACAGACTGTGTTCGTTCTGTTTGTAGAGGCAAGGTAGAGAATTCATCACATCTTTAAAACAAAACTTACCATTTGTTGGTTGATCTGAAGCATTAAATAAGTGATAAATTGCTTTCTCTTAGTACTTGAAATTAAAGGCTGAGCTAGAAGGGGTCTACAACTGGTTTTACAGCAGGAAAAAAATGCTACTTTGAGACGTCTTAGTCTTACTTAGGATATTGCTCAGTGTATATTTATATTAAAAGACTAACTAAGGAATGATGCTCTATTTCCTTTTCAGATATCTGTGGTACCACACTTCAGATATCTGACTTACAGACAGTAATTCCAGTAGCATCATGATTTGCAGGTGACTTTGAACTTCAGTGAATCATTGAGTTTAAAAAAAGGAATTATCTTTGATTTTTTGATTGCTTGATTTCAGCAAACATTCTTGACGGAACTATTGCTTTGGATTGTATGTTTATTACTGTCCATCATAAGTAATAAGTGTATTATATCTGGGATAATTCTTTCAAGGGGAAAATCCTCGTTGGGACAAGAAATGCTGAAATAATTGAAGTTGGAGAGAAAAATGCTGCATGTAACATTCTAATTAATGGTCATATGGATGGACCAATCTGGGGTCTGGCAACACATCCTTCCAGAGATTTTTTCCTTTCTGCTGCAGAAGATGGTACAGTAAGACTCTGGGATATTGCTGAAAAGGTAGGTGTTGTGGTTTAGGAAATAAAACCAAATAAAAATCCTAGACCTGTTGTGGTGTTGAGGATTTGAACCTTTTTTTTGGATATGTTTTGGAAATAGTCCATATGGTAGTGGCAAACTGTTAGCATAAGAAAATTAATGAAATTCAACAAGGGCAAGTGTAGAGTCTTGCACCTGGGAAAGAAAACCCCATATATCAGTACAGGTTCGGATCTGATCTGTTGGAGACCAATGACAGGGAAAAGGACCTGGGAATCCTAGTGGATGGAAGGCTGACCACCAGCCAGCAGTGTGCTCTTGTGGCCAAGGAGGCCAGTGCTATCTTGGGGTGTATTGGAAGGGGTGTGGTGTTCTCCTCCCCCTCTACTCTGGTAGAGGCTGCACCTGGAATATTGTGTCCTGGACCTGGAATATTGTGTACTGGGCTAGTCAGCTCAAGAAGGACCTCAAGGAACTGCTTGAAAGAGTCCAGTGCAGAGCCGCAAAAATGGTTAAGGGAGTGGAACATCTTCCTTATGAGGAGAGACTGAGGGAGCTGGGGTTCTTCAGCTTGGAGAGGAGGAGACTAAGGGGTGACCTCATTAATGCTTATAAATATGTAAAGGGTAAGTGCCAAGAAGACGGAGTCAGGCTCTTCTTGGTGATGCCCAGTGACAGGATAAGGGGTAATGGGTAGAAGTTGAGGCATAGGAAGTTCCATGGAAACGTGAGGAAAAAATTTTTTCCTGTGAAGGTGACAGAACACAGGCTGCCCAGGGGAGCTGGAGACACTCAAAACCCACCTGGATGCGTTCCTGCGAGATCTACTCTAGGTGATCCTGCTCTGGCAGGAGCATTGGACTGGATGATGTTCTGAGGTCCCTTCCAGCCCCTAACATTCTGTGATTCTGTGATAAGCTGCTTTTGAAACATGAGCAAATAGAAACACTTACTCTTCTGGATTTTTATTTCTTCACAGAAGATGCTGAACAAAGTCAGCTTAGGGCATGCAGCTCGTACTGTTTGCTACAGCCCAGAAGGTGATATGGTAGCTATTGGCATGAAAAATGGAGAATTTATTATCTTGCTTGTGACCTCTCTAAAAATTTGGGGGAAAAAAAGGGACAGAAGATCGGCTATTCAAGATATCAGGTCAGAAAATATAATGCCATGGTCTGTTGTAGTATTCTAGAAACCTGTATTATTTTGATGTTTAAAAATAAGATTTCATGTTCTGAGGAGAATTGCAATGGTGTTTCAGAGAGTTGAAATTGATGGGTGAATTGTGGAGTTCCTGTGATTATTCTGATAGCAAGAATAAAAAAGAAGGAGGAGGCACATGAAGATAAGAGATAGCAATCAGTTAAAAAAACAGGCAATACAGTAGGGGCAGTGTCAGATAATACTGCCACGGGTTGGTTAAAATGAAGGGTGAATGGGGAAGCAAATGGACAATGGGAAGAGACCATCCCAGTCAAGAGGCAGACGACTACATGTGAAAAGGAGCAGGATGAGCTGATGTGTAGGAAGTAAAATGAGATCAGAAGTTTACAGATGAAGACTGAATTGTGAGAGACAACGGTGTTGCCTCTCTGTTAGTTTGCTCTTTGTTGTGTTTTGTTAGATGTGATTTAGCAGAAGTAAAATTTTGCTTCTGTTCTTGAGTGGAGGACAAGACTGTTCCTCTGAGATAAATTGATCATGATCAGCTAAGAAAAAACTTCTGGAGAGCAAAGTGGGATGAGTGGGAGAGACAGAGCAAATGGGGACTTTACTGCAGGAAGGCAGGAGAGCCCTGCTCAATGTTTAGGGGGTTGCTGGGATCAGAACGCTGTCCCAAAGTATGTCTTGGATACAATAAAAATAAAGAAACTTCCCTATTAATGCAAAAAGGGCTGTGGGGAATGTGTTCAGCTCAGGAAGCTACTTAATTTCAAGACTAGAAGGGAAAACTGGAGGGAAGAAACCACTGTACAGAGATACACTGAGCAGATAAAAGGTTTCATTTCATGTATTTTTATTCAGGACATTTCATCTAGAAGGTCATTTCTTCATTTACAGCATTTAATTTTTCTAGTTTGGAGCCTTGCAAGAATAGCATTAAAGAGTCAGTCATCAGATAATGAACAGTTATTCCAGAGATGTTCCCAGTTCACTTACATGGGACAACTGTGCCAAAATTAGCACTTTCTACTGCATATACATTCCCTGAAAATTTTGCTTCAAAAGTTATCTTCCTTATGAGAGAAAATACTCTTCCTCCCTCTTGATAGACAAGTTTAACCTTGCTTCTCAAATATTAGAATCTGTTATGGCAACTATGTTCAAAAAAACCCTTTTATCTCTTCAGGTTTAGCCCAGATTCTCGTTACCTGGCTGTTGGTTCCAGTGAAAATGCAGTGGACTTTTATGACTTGACACTTGGTCCCACACTAAATCGAGTCAGCTATTGCAAAGATATCCCAAGTTTTGTGATCCAGATGGACTTCTCTGCAGATAGCTCTTATCTTCAGGTATCAGTTAATTGTTTATTTTTCAGTGGAAAGCATACTCATGACAGATAGTCTGCAAGTATTCTCCCTTCACAACTGCTCAATTTTCTGATGAAATGTTGTAGTAGGTTATTGTTGTTACTTTGTTGTAGTGATAAGTGGATGACAGAAATAGTTATCTTGGATACTAACTAGAAGAAATATGCATAGAAATGAGAAATACATTCCAAAATCTCTGTAATGTGTCTCTCTGCCCATTTACCTCTTGAAGCTGATATCTTAAAAGAGAAGGGAGTACAGTCTGTCATTCTCTAAGCTCCAGAGACCTGCGAATTCTTTTTGTCATGTCAGAATGGTAGCACTGCACATTGCTTCGCATCAAAATCATAGTGTTAAAACTCCCAGCACCAGGGATCAAGACATTTGTTAAAATCACAATAAAGGCGGCACACTTTGCTTTCTATATTTTGCTCACATCTCAGAGGAGGAGTAAATGTCTCTTATCTCTTGATTTACATTTCATACAGCAACATCTAATAGAATTGGCAAGGCATAAATGTTAGAAATGTTAGGTCCTTTCCAAGCAGATAAATGATACATAGGTAATGAAAAGAATTAAGCAGTAAATACAAAGGATTATCTTAGAAATTCCTTACAGTACCTGCTCCTTAGTATGAGCCCCTCACAAAAACATCCTCTCTGATTGAGGCCTTGAGCAGCTGAATCTAGTTGTGAGGCATCCCTGCCCATATTGGGGAGGTTGGAGTAGATGATCTCTGTGGTGGTTTGAAAGGAAAGGCTCTGCTTTCCCTCCCCCACTGAGAAAGAGACCACGGCTAAACCCAGTCGGAGAAGTGAGATTATATTTTACAAGGAAACAGATTATATGTAACACAACAAATACAGGTATTTTACAATATACACAGGAATATACAGCAAATGAACTCAACCAGAAACCAGCCCCCCCACAGAGGGGGCTTCCCCCTGTGCCCCCTTCACCCCCCTACCTCCCTTCTCCCCCAAAAGAGGTAGAAAAGAGATGTGGACGGTTAACAGGGCAGGAAAGGAAGAAAGGCCTGGCACAGGAGTTAGTATCTTATCTTAGTTGGCCAGAATCCCAGAAGCAGATCCAGCCGAGAGGGACAGCGAAGGAAGGAAGACTGAGAGAAAGTCCCAGCTCTCCTGGGTCTAACCTCACCTCCCACAATCCTACCAATGAAATTCGTTTAGACTACCAAAATATTTTACAAACATTTAGCCAGTGTGCCCCTTTCTTAAAGGCACAGTATCAAACGGTCACAATCTCTAAGGTCCCTTCCGACCTAAGTCGTTCTGTGATTATCAGATCAGTCTGAGAGGAGCACCTTTGTGTCAGTTCTAAAGATAAGTTTATTTTGCCTTATTTATACACACACATACTAACACAAAGTAGAGAGAATTAATATGGGCAGAATATGAGGTGTTCCAATTATTTTTTTATTAAATAGTTTTAAATTTAGGATTTCTTATGCTTCTTTCTGTTGCTTTATGCTTGTGTAGATTTTGGAGAATTTTCAACTTGTTGGGCAAGTTTTATTAATAGCTGTTACTTGTAGACTAGAAGATAACCTATCAAGAAAATGCTTTTCAAAGCCCTTCAGAATTAAAGTTCATGTATTCTGAATGCTCTGTGTTAATCTCAAAGGTCTCTACCGGGTCTTACAAAAGGCAAGTCTATGAAGTGCCTTCAGGAAAGCAGCTTGTGGACCAGGCTTTGATTGACAGAATAACATGGGCTACGTGGACAAGGTAAACAATCCACACATTGACACCTGTTAAAACACTTGTAACTTCCAGGAGAAGCACCTACTGTTTAAAAGCATAATTCATCCCTTCAGTCAGGTATTTTCATTTAGTGCACCCATCTGCTCCAGCAACAGATCAGGTAAGTACAGTACAGAAGATGACAGTACAGAGCAGAATCCTCAGTAGAACATGAGCTGTTTGACCAGTGAGGACATCTGATGATAAAAACTCACCTCTCTCATGTGTCTTCCTACTCACTGTGTAACTCTGGCTTCCTTTGGTACATCTCTACCAACCTCAGTAGTTCCTTGTTGCACTGTGCAAATGTCCTGGAATACTGTGCTGTTTGCTTCAAAATAGTGATTTGGGTGTAAGAATACAGAGAAAATTAATAGATATCAAAGAGTGTAAAGATCATGTAAGACTGATAATTCAAGTTTTATTTACAGTAGTATACTTATGGTATCTAATGGTATTACAGTTATTATAACATTTGAATAGTAAAAGGTATACAACAGTTCTTTAAAGTATGTTAAAGTTACTATATTTCATTCAAAGTAGACTTAGGCATTATGTGAAGAATTATACCATTTTTTATTTGTATCTCACATTTAAATCATTTATTTTATGTTCCATGCACATCTGATTTTCTAGGCCTTTTTTGGGCTCCTTTGCCTGCCTTCAGTAGTCAGCCTGATTAGCACCTTCAGACAAAAAGTGAGAATAAGTGTGGCAATGCCAGCGATGAGCAGTGTGAGCAATCTGGCAGTGTAGGCCTAGAGCCTGACATGGTGGTAGGCCATGCTCAGTGTAAGTGCAGAGCCCGCTAGCAGCGTAGCAAAACAGTGCTGTGCCTGCAGCATGTAACTAAAACAGGACACTGGTAGCTATCAACACAGCAAGTTATCTTGGCACAACAGGACATGCACCTGCATCAACAACCTCACGTGTCATTAGTAGTTGGACCAGTAATCTATAATAGTGCGATGTGTGGTCACTCGTGGGAACCAATGAAGCCATGCCAACGAGGCTCTCTGAGTTTATGTAAGTTGTAGAAGTTCCCCTGATACGCACTTTCCTTTCCTTTCCATTCTTCTTTGCTTTACTTTACTGTGCTATGCTCGTACTATAGTCCTACGATACTGGAACAATAAAGGAACAATACTCGATCACACTGGTCGTGTGTATTGACTCCAATCTCTGTCACGTTAAATAAGTACTTGAAAAATTTCCACCTATGAGCTGCTTTGAGCAATCCTGACTATTCGCTGCAAGCCATGACTAAGAGTGGTCTGAAAAACTCACTTTGCTAGCTTTCTGGTTTATGTTTGTGTAATCCTTTTATTTTTCTCTCTCTTTGATACAAAAAAACCCCAAACTGGTGCTTTCCAAACCAATTGAGGGTGTCTGAAGTAAAGCATTGGCTTTTTAATGTAGTGTACCGTGCTCTGATGTGGATGGAAAGAGTCACAGAAAAGTTCCCAAATCATTCAGTTCTTAACAAATTATAATATGAAGGGCTTGTTCCTGTGCATTCTTAAAAGTATGCACGTACATCATGAGCAGAGCTGAGTAGAAAAGCAGCTCTTCTAGAGGCTTTGCAAAGGAAATTTCATTGAAATGTCTGTTTTGGAATCTTATGATGTTTCTCGTTAAAGACAGTATCTCTCTCTCTTACAAGTGAGGAAGGTTCACCATACTCAGGAAACCTTTGACTCTAATTGATATGAAAATGTTACAGAACCAACAAAGCATCGTTACAATGAAAACATACCAGTTTTAATGTTCCTAATGCCTCACTGGACAGTATTAATACTACTGATTTCACCTCTGCTTCTTAGTGTTGTCACAGGCTGTGTTATTTTGGGGACTTCTGTCACTGCATGAGTTTCATAAGCAGCTATGGGATGATACAAAAAAATTAATTGCAGAGTGAAACCTGCAACAGATGTGTATGTGTGAAGAGAAAATACAAAAATTACCCACCCTTTTGTAAACCCAGTTATGAGAGTTGCTTGCTGTTTCCTTACTTTGTTGTTACTGCTGCAGCCTTCAAAAGAATCTCTTGCTTTTCTGTTTCAGTGTCCTAGGGGATGAAGTAATTGGAATCTGGTCCAGGCATGCAGAAAAAGCTGATGTCAACTGTGCCTGTGTCTCTCACTCGGGAATCAATCTTGTAACAGGCGATGACTTTGGCATGGTCAAATTGTTTGACTTTCCGTGTCCTGAAAAATTTGTAAGAACTTGGGTTTTGCACTACTGTTGATATTATGGTCTTGTGTTGGGTTTTTGGTTTTTTTCTAGAAGATATACAGTGGAAATATTTCCTTTTCTAAATTTGTAGCTTTTAAATGCATCTGTGTACCTTCAGCTCTGTCGTCTGGTAAGCTTGCTTCACCTCAAAATTTTCTGTTTTCTGGAATAGCTCTCGCAGGTGTTAATACTGTCTGCCAGGCTGCATCTTCATACTGAAACCCTCAAAGTCCTTTGTTCTATTTTTCCACATCTCTATTGTCTGTTTGACAGACAACCAGCTGTACTGTTTACCAATATACCTGGTAATTCTAGTTCCATCTGTGTATTTCCATGGATGAAGAGTTTATAGATTTTTTGCAGACGCTAGCACTGTTAATTTTCAGGGTTTGGGACAGCACAGTGTAAACTGTTTACACACTTAATACGAATTTTTTTTCCAGTGTTAGGATTATACACAAAATCTAGAGGTTGATAATGTGACAAGATACATGTCATTTTATTGAGTTAGCTTGAGCATTGCTCCCAGTTTGCAGGTGCTGTCTCATTTGCTGACAATTTGATCTGCATTGCAGCTCAATAGTAGTGATCTGTCACGTTTGAAAACCTATAGAACATTCTGAATGATACAAATATGTGATGCAGTAAGAAGGCAGATAAAAATATGCATGCCTTATTTGGTTTAGAGTAATAGAAAGTATTCAGACTTCCTCATTTTGTTGTTGATTTTTGGTTTGTTGTTTTGGTTTTGTTTGTTTTTTCTCCAGGCAAAACACAAACGATTTTTAGGCCACTCTGCCCACTTAACTAATATTCGATTTACAAGTGGAGACAGATACGTGGTCAGTGCTGGAGGGGATGACTGCAGGTATGTATCTTTTTTGTTGGTTAGAAAGTACAGAGCAGTGGACTTGGACAGTCTAAAGCTGAAGTTCAGAATCTTTGGGGGTTTTATCTGTGTTCTTGTTATTCTGTGTTTTGTATAAATAAATGAATATTTGCAACAAAATGAACAGCACAGATCTTAATATAAATGCTTAAGATTCAATAAATCTAAATATGCTGAGATGTGTATTCAGAGAATTATACTTTTAATGGAAATTGTGAGTGTTAGACAGTTCTTTTAATATTGTAGTGTTTTGTATTTACTATTTCATCTCTTTCCAAAAACAACAGCTTATTTGTTTGGAAATGTGTGCATATGCCTCATTGAGAGAGACATGGAGACTTGCAAAGAGGACCCTGCATGAATTACCAGGCATGAAATACCCAGGATTGCAATGTGACATTCTACTGTGCCCTGCATGCGTAAGAAATGGTGCTGATTTCAGACACAGAGCAACCTGTCTCTGGAAGACAAGTATCTAGAGCCTGTCAGAAGGATAGACTGCAAGAGAGACACTGAGGCTCTTAGGTTTGCTTCAGTGTTGGATAATCTGGGTTTGTATTTCACTCACTGCCAGATGTTGAAAATGAAGTGTGTGGATAAAAGGAAAAAGTGAATGGTTAATCAATGTACAGATTCACAGTAAGATCCTGGAGTTTTAATCAAGATATGTTATTTCTGACCTAGTGCTGTACATTGATCTGTTTTCAGCATGAATGTTTCTTCTTTAAGTTTTGGGGTCTGGATATCATGAGAAAAAAAAGGGGGGGGGGGGGGGGTAAAGGGGGTGTTCCATATTTTATTACTGAAAGAAACCATATATTAACTCTTAAATATATAGTATTTTAATAAATGTTTAGTTATTATAATGGCAATTATATTTCTATGACTGGTCAAAAGGAACATCATCTGGTGAAGCAGAATAGAGCTAATTTCTTAGGACTTAAATATTTCTGTGTTTAGAGGCCTGGGTCACAGTCATGTCTGGTGAAGGCCATTGGATATGCATGATCTTCATGGCTAATTTAGTGTTTTTGTTGCACTTAAACATTAAATTAGTTCTGTGAGCAAAACCACGTTTGCTCACTTTGCGAGTGCCTTGCCCACAACCTAAAATTCTAACTCAAATTCTTGCCTTGTGAATAAACATATTCTCAGTGGAAGAGAGATTATTGCTGTGTTACTTAATTGGGCTCTTAGCCTCTGTGCTGGAAATGTGGACTAGAGTGAGGATTTTGTAGTCTTCATAATGGATAAAGCTTGGGATGTCACCAGTTGCAAAAATAGAATTTCATAGCAATATGAATTTATTTTATTTTCTCAGCATCATAGGGGGTTTTCAGAGAGAATATAAAATTTCCAAGCATTATATTTTGTACAATTCAATTTTTTAACAGAGTTAGGACTAGCTGGGGGAGGTCTCCACTTGGATTTCTCTTCCAAATGTAAAAAATGTCCAGTCATATGCTTCTTTAAATGGACCTGCTGTCACCACTAGCGTTAAGTGCATTTATTCTGTCCTGCAATGTAACTGCGGCTCTAGGTTGAACAAAAGAGTGCAGTGATCATGAAAACCTGAACGAAGCTGTGATTTGGGTACAAGTGAGGAAGATTTCATCAACTTTGTCTAAGTCATGTTGTATAGATGCATTACACCCTGAACCTGTTCTTTAATCGGTGCAGTGAACGTTCATGCAACGCAGAAGGGAACAGCAGTCACTGGCTAGGAGCGCTGCTGTCATAGTGCCATTCTGCTGTAAGGGCAAAGCTCTTTTTCTCTGTGCAAGTCAGCACTGGTTTAACAGTGGTATTTGTTAGCTTTGATACTATTCACCTCTTGCATTCTCATATGCCAGATTAAAGTAACAAATAAGGCTCATCTCTTCTTGTAAGCATTTTGTATGTGTGGTGGTTATAGAGGGAATGGGAGGGCTTGGCTGTAGAAGAGAAGGGGGAGAAAATTTAACAGACTTATGTAGTCTGCTAGGTCTAAAAATGCTTGTTGCATGCCATACAACAGTAGTTACCCAGTGGTCTTAGATAATATATTTTATATACCATGCCATAATGAATAGTTATTGTAACAAAGTCAATGAACTAAACAATTACCAGCTGTTTTGGTGTGAAGGTTCTCAGGAAAGTCTTGCCAGTCATACAGCTGCTGTTCTGCAGGAGAAAAAGCTGTGAATTTGGTTGTTGAGTGTACAGGGAGATATTGCTGGTAGCATTTCATACTTTAGGGGAATTGCAGATGAGAATTGAGATTAGACCTTATCTATCTTAAAACGTTTTTGCCTGTCTGTTTTACATGTCTTGCCTAGCTCAGAGAAATCAGTTGCAGTATGCTATTCTATAGCTGTGATTCTAGCCCTTGTTAAACACATCTGTGCAGGGCTTCCTGACTTGAAGAGAGGTTTGTCTGGTCTCTGTTTTAAAGTTGCCTTTCATGGGTTTGAGCAGGATGGCTGTTCAGAGCTCCCTCATAGTCTGTCCTGGCAGACTTCCAGATAGAAGTTGAGGTTTTCTGTTTCTCTGAATTTTCTCCTCAAAATCAGTGTCCCCCCACCCTGTGATCACCCAATGAAAGAGGTTTGTTCCTTGGGTCCCTGTCCTTGTTCATGTCCTTTCCTCCTTGCTATCCCCTTCATTAACGCTGTGCCTCTCCACTGGTAATTTGTTGTGGGTGCTTTTGCCCTGAGGAGCTTCAAATGCCACACCAGCAGTGAAGTACCAGTCAGAAGCTGATAAGAGAATTGCCACAGGGCTGCCCTTGGCAGTGCAAGGCTGGTCCCTGCAGTGTGAACGTCTGAGCCTCCAGATCTCTGTGCTTCTTCCCTCTCTTCCAAACCTCGCTGCTGCTGTAAAGGACAGGGATGGGACCTGGAAGCTGAGGAGCTCTTTAAAAACCACACCTAGCAGCCTTGTTTCTTGTACTGCAGCCAGTATTGGTAGCTAGTGTTTTCCCTGGCACACCGCTCAGGCCAGCCTGCTGGGAAGGGTCATTAATGCTGAGGAGTGAAGTAGAGCCTCAGTTGCAGCTTTCTTCTGGAGGATGATTTGGAGCGTATTTTCTAGGACAAGGCGTAGTTCTCTGCTGAAGAGAACAGCTGGCTGTAAGCATGGTTAAACATGGCAGCTTTGTGCTATTTTTGGTCTTTCTGTCTGTGATGGTGCTTGTTACTGTGCCTCATTTGATGTTTACATTAAATATTACTGAAGTAACTTGCTAATTGTTGCCACGCAAGCTTCAAGCAAACCTATATAGGAAGGGACTGTCAATTTCTGTAGGCTGTGGGAGCTCACTGGTTACTCAGCAGAAGCAACATGACATAGCCCAGTAGGTTATGCCAGGGAAGAAGCTGGAATGTGGAGGGACTAGTAACAGCCTTTTGTTTGGAAAAAATCTGGGCAGGAGGGCTCTGTGTGAAGCTGGAGAAAGCTTTTTCTTTTTTGTGTGATTATAAAGAACCAAGGAAGGGGAGGGGAAGGTTCTTTGTATAATTTATTCACTCATAATTGATTTTGTTCTCTAGATTAATTGTCTAGTGGCAAACATACATCATTGGGACCTTTAAAGTCAGTGATTTTTTTTTTTAATAAATAGAAAACTGCTTCAGTAAAAGCAAAATGACATTTCACTTAATAGAAATGTGCCCTTGAAAGCTATTTAAGTGTGCTTAGAAAAACGAGAGAAGGAAAATCCAGCTTCTAGCAGCAAACAAAAATTGAAAGTAAACACATTTAGAACTGAAAATTGCCATAGTGCAGAAACTGTACAACACAGTTGAGTTTAGGCTAGGAAGAACAGATCAGCCAAGTGTATTGAATCATTTAGACTTTAAGTCTTATCTTTTTTTTATTCTCAAGGAGGTAATTGTTGTATATGACTTTCTGATTTTGATAGGGAAGGCAAGAGGTGATGTAAAACTGAAGATAAGGAAAGGATTTCAGGATATAGAGTTTCCTTTATTACTTGGTGAGAGATGAAGGAAAGCACTTGTTCAGAGTAACTTCCGACTTTGCTCAGTAGCAGTGTTTCACTATTAGCAGGATTAATTTCAGAGCACCTGAACATCACACAAGTCTGGTTGATGCTGTCCTGGAATTGTACCATCAGAAAGCAGACACATTGCAGACAAGTTATCTCCTGGATCTGGAAAGCAGATCAAAAGGAAGGCCTTGAGTACTAGGAGCAGGACTTCCATGGCATTCATAGCATGGTTTAAAGCCATGATCCATTTTTCTCAGCTGCTGCCTAAACCCCACTGTTAGATTTGCAGGTTTGCCAAGGCAAACAGTGCCCTTCTTTCAGCATGCCCTGAGCATCTCTCTGTGCACCACCGCACCTGCTTTCTGGCTTGCACCCAGCAGTGCTCAAGTCTCCACTTGAACATGGACTTCACTCTAGGCATGGACTTGACTCTTGTGGAGCCCCTTAGGGGACTTGCTGTGCATGGTGTAGTAGTGTGACAAGGGAAAGATCTTGGTTTCAGATACATTTCTTGCAGCAGCAAGGTGGCATTTTTCCCTGCTTCATTATCAGTGTCACAGTTGTGAAAAGCCTTAACCTTTTTTAAATATTCTATTAGCATGAGATGTTGACAAAGGTCTTGTCAGTGCTTTGGACAGAGTGAATCATCCCATGGGCTCTGCAGAAAGGGAAGGAACAGAGTCACAAAACTTGCCACATCCGTGACTTTTTACATCACTTATCTGTACTGCATTTGCAAACTCTTGTTCCCATGGGTGGTTTTCATGTTTCCTTGTCATCTGCTCTGCTGTCCATATAGAGCCATTGGATTTTTGCTCATGTGGATAAGCACATGAACTTGCCAAAGCCTGCCTTGCATTCTCTATACCAGTCACTGTGATGTGGTTACACCAAGACCGTTTCTTTGGCTCTCTCCAGCCAAAGTCAGTTAACTTTGTCAGTTAACTTTGACTTCAGACTTAAACTCTGCATGTCTCATTTCAGAAAAAAATGAAGAGTTTAGGTGCAGATCATGCATAAAAGCCACAATAGATTTCCTTGCCAAAGTCCTTCAAAATTAACTAAAAATTAGCAGATGGTTTTGATGGGGAGTTTTCTCCAGTCTACTACTTGATGCTGGAACGGGTAACCACTCACCTTACCTTTCTCAGATTACCAACAGGACACCAGTCATAACCTTGGCATTTTTGTTAACTGTTAAACCAGCAATCCAACCAATTCACTTTTTGTTTGGGGGGCAAAAAAAATGAAAGAAATCTTTGCACGGGTATGGAACATGTTCTCTTCCCCCCACCAAGTGTAAAACAAACCAACAAGAGCGGTAAGGTCTGAGCACAGTGACAACAGGCAGCTTCATTTTGAAATCATGGAATCTAGGATGAAACAGTACCAATTAACCAGTAAATGTAAACCTGGAGAAAAGGAAGAAGAGGAAGGAACACTCCTAATATGCAGGACCAAAGAAGCAGCAGGGGGAGTGGTAGGTGGGGAGTCATGCCGCTTTCTGGCAAACATCTTGTTTCAGTTGGGAAGCGTTCAGTGGCTGGTCGTGAGCACTGGAGTGCTTGAGGAAAGGCTTCACACAACCTTGTTTGCTGTTTTGGGGAAGATGCAGCTGCTTCCATTCACTGCTCTTTCCACCCCCATGCCTATGGGACAGCTATTTAGTGTTGAAGTACAGCAGCCAACACAGATTAACCACTGTTGCAGTGTGGCTACACAGAAAACACTATAAAGATAAAATTGGCTGTTATAGTACTGAGAGCTCAGGTTTCCCACATAAAAAACCCCATAGGTTGTTTTAATAGGCCTCTTCTAATTTATCCATATTTCAGTTTCCTCTGCATCTGGGCTTAAATGCATTCTCTTTAAACAAAAACTAAAACAAACAAAGGAAAAAAAAGCAACCCAAAGAAATACTGTACTCTAGAAAACTCCTCCTAACCAAGCTGTATCAAATACTGCCTCTTTCATTTCTTTCCTATTGAAACATTATTCATCAGTTCTTGGTTCTGTGCCCAGATGTGCACTACATTTAATATGCCAGACATTAATGCTGTAGCTTGTGTTCTGTTTAATTAGAGGAGACAGGTGTCTGCAGAGGGCAATTCAAGTCATTCGTGAGCTCAGTTTTCCTTTGGTGCTTCCTTGCCTTAGGTCCCCAAATACAGGTATGGTTAAGTCAGGGAAGGTGAATGTAATTCAGGACAATGAGTACATAGGAGTAGAAATAAATTAGTGAAGTTCTTGATTTTTCTCCTGTAATAAACCATTACAAAATAAGGGAATATTTGACTGAAGGTGCCACTTAGCCAGCTGAACTGGACTTCTACTATAAAATCTGTGCACAAATAGCTGGGCTGATGTTTCACAGAATCACATAATGTTAGGGGTTGGAAGGGACCTTGAAAGCTTATCCAGTCCAACCCTCCTGCCAGAGCAGGGTCACCTAGACCAGATCACACAGGAACACATTCAGGAGGGTCTTGAATCTCTCCAGAGAGGAAGGTACGTTTCACCTGCTAGAGGATGGTTAGGTTTGGGACATGAGAGGCACTTTGTTCCTATTGCTCAGTCTGTTTGGGTTTCTCTTCCAAAAGCCAAAATAGGAATTTCCTGAGTTTCTGTAGCTGCTTTTGGGATAACATCAAGACCTGACAAAGGGATTTTGCCCTTACTGGTACAATGTCTTGCTTAGTCACTTGAAAGTTTCTTTAAAGACAACCCCCCCCCACCCAAAGCAACCCAACCCAACCTCCAACTTCCCTGGCTTTGTAAAAGACACCATGTCATGTTCGTTCCAGTGCTGTAAGAGGTGTCTGATTCATGTTGTTCTGCATTCTTACAGGAAGGCTAGTTGTGCCTACTTAACAGGTATTTTAAACTAGAGGATGAAGGTAATTCATGGTCTTTTGTAAGATGAATTCTTCTTTTGCAGGAAACAAACCCATCAGTGTGGGTAACTGCAGCTTTCATAAAGGTAGTGCCATCTTCATCTGGTCTTGGTGGGGCTGGGGCAGGAGCTGAGTGCTTAAGGAAAAAATAGATTATTGGAACGAGTTTTGCATTGGTGGGCTCTGAAAAAGGGAGGCAGCAGGGGGATCTTTGTTTCGGCCCTCTGTACATTTTAAGACTGGGGAGGGGAGAAAGAAGTTTTTTCTTGTAATGTGCTCCAATTATTCATTCATTAGCTTTTGCCATTACTGCTATTTTTTCCCCCCTCCTTCCAGAGAAGTTCTTAACCCAACTCTCCCCCTCCTAACCCCCAAGTAAGTACTTTTTCCAGATGTAGTGGCTGCCAGAGGCCAGCTGACTTTTGCCACGGCTTTCCTGCTACTGTGACAATTTGCAATACTATTATGTTGCTGAAAATGCATTTTCTGTTAACTTAGTTGCAGATTCCTGAGACTGGGGAGAAGTCTTTTCTTGTCCAGCAGGTGAAAAACAAATAGAAACAAAGCAGTGAAATACCTTTTCCCAGCACATTACTTAAAACTCTGAATGTGTGCTGTTCAGCTGTGGAGCTGTAAATGTTACTTCCATAACTCCATGATTTTTTGAAACTCTGGTCACACCCAGGACATGCTCTGTACTGTACTCTTTGAGAATTTAATGCACACATCTTCTAAAGCAACTCAAGCATGAACACAGGCACAATCTGCATGAAAACAAAAAAGCAAACAAACAAACTGGTTTTCTGTACTGTTGTGAAATGTTGGTGCTGTTGGGTACTACTTTCCATGTTTCGGGTCTGTTTTTCCTTTACTTGCTGCAACTTAGCATTGTGTTTGTGGTTTTAGATGCAAAATAGCTCTTCTTTTTGCTGTTGTTTTTTTTTTAAACAATGGTAATTGTAAGCTTTGTTTATGCTTTTTGAGTTCCTTTAGGGGCATACAGCATATTGTATTAAGTAATGGAAAAGCTGCATTCGTTAATGCATTTTGTAATGTAAAATTTCACTTAAGAATACACTGAAGACTACAATGATCACTTAAAATACTGTAAAAATTAGGTAGCTGCATTAGGACCACTCTCTTTAGAATACAAACATTTTTAGCTTTGCTTTTATTCACTTTTTTCCCTTTTTTGTTTTAGCAGAGAAAAAGCAGCAGCTTGTCTTACAGTGAACATTGTACAGTAGGTTCAAACCCATCAAAGCTGTTGAAATTCAGCAATGGAGGTAATACTAGTTTTCTGCTGCCCTTTACAAATTATTATCTCCTCATCTCACACTGTGAAGGAAAACAGCTTCATGGTGGCAGCTATTTCTGCAAGGGACAGCTAATGAAGGCACGGGAGAATTCTGTAGACAAGTAATGTAATTTGCAGTCTTCTATCTGGAAATCCATCTCAGCGTTGCTCTGTATAGCACAGGAGTTTATCCTTTCTTCCTCCACTCCCCTGTCAGGTCAGCTTAGGAAAAGATTTTACTGTAGTTCTTTAAGCTTAAAATCCAGTTGTCTGTTCAGATTTGTTGTGTTTCATTATGGAGTGTGTCAGATAATCCCTCTTGCTTCAGCGGGGGGGGGGGGGGGGGGGGGGAAGAGGGGGCAAAAAAGGTGTTTTAAACCAGTCCAAAGGTATGGTCCTGTACTGCTGTAGTAAGGATCATCATGGGTTTAAGTGTATTCCATTTTGGTTTCACCCTGGGCATCTAATCCCTGTAATAATGTTGTTGTGTTTATTTAAAGTATATATATATATATATATATAAAAATTAAATGTCAGATTTTTGCATTAAGGTGTTTTTTTTAAATTTGAATATGAACTTTGAGTACTTTATTTCACAAAAAAAAAAAAGGAGGAAAAAAAAAAAAAAAAGGATTTAAAAATACTTTCCCGGAGTGTTCAGTTTCAGAATTCAAGACTCTATTTGTCAGATTTAAGTTTCAAATATGTAGCTAATGCTGTTTTCTGGTATAGAATGTAAATATTTGTATAAAGAAATTATTTTGTATATTTTTGTGAAGATGTAGTTCCCCAGAAGATACAAGAGATTTAATAAAAAAGTGCATTTACCTTCCTGCTCAGCACCGCTCGTCATTGTAACGCCACTCAAAATGTACCGGCACCACCTGGTGTCCAGCGCCAGCCTGGGGCAGTGGGGGAGGTCGTGCTAAGGTTTTGAAGGTGCCTTGGAGTAAATTAAAGCAAACTGACACAACGGCTGATGAGTTGGGTTTGTTAGAGCCGGTGAAAACTACCAGTAATGGGCCAGAGCAGAGGGCAAACTGCAAGAAAATAAGGAGAAAAACCCAAATATATATCGAGTCAAGAAGTAAGAGGAAAAGGTATCACCACCCTTGGTTCCCAGGACATCTCCCAGGCATAGTCCAAGTTGTTGGTGGAGGATGTATATTCCAGTAGGGACTTCTGTGGTAGATGCCACACGTGGAACCCAGAAATTGCATTGCTTTTATAGCCTTTTGGTGGATGTGAGGAGAGGATACAGACTCTCCCAATCACAGGCGGCGTGCACAGCCGTGAATGCTCCGTGCAATGTCTGCTATTGGCCGTTCTGTGGCGCTGGTGCAGTGGTTTTAAAGAGGGAATTCTCACCGCCACAGAAACTCTCTCTCTTCATTGCTAAGCCATCTGCCAGGCCAGCAGCTCTCCTGCAGTGCTGTTAAGGTCCATCAAAGCCATCACCCTGTGTATTCAGGTCAGGTAAGTCACACGTCGTTTTGAGACAATAGAGTCATTCGGCTCTCAAACATCTTTATGGTCACTTCCCACAATTACTTTTTTACAATGTAAGTCACAAGAACTTTCTCAAATAAGAGAGAGAGTGAGAAGGTATGCCCCGAAGTCATAGGTACTGGAAGAAAACCATTTCTTCAGGAGATTCAGAGAGGTACTTTGTTCTCCAGGTGTAAATAGTGACAGCTGAAACTATTTCTTTTCAAGTGCAGTGGTATTTAATTTTGTGAGCTTTTTTAATGAAGCACTGTGATAGTAATTGGCTTTGCTTATTGCTGTGTGAAGTGGGGATAAGTTTAGTAAGAGATGAAGCCCCTTGTTCTCTAGCAAAGTCCTCAGAGATCTATTTACATTTGCACCATCTATACAGATTCTCCTAGTGATTGCCAGTGATGGACACTTCACTGCAGAAATTGCTATACAGCTTTAAGAAAACACACTTGTAATTACTCCATTCCTTGGGATTTAGTACCCTCAGTAGCCCCGAAGACACAGCTTACCACAAGGGCACCCCTTCTGGGGAGGGCGAGGAAGACAGAATTGCCCCAAGTATCCCCAGGGTTTTGTTCATTGAATTCTCGTCCACAGATCGGGTTCCAAAAAAGGCTAACATTGATACTTCAGTTTTCTGTTGTTTAAAGTGTGCGGGTGGGACTGCACCCTTATCACTGAGTGGGCTGTTAGTTGCACAAACATTTCGTCATGGCCTTTCAAACTTGATGAAAAAGTCACCGTCTGCAGGGATAGCTAACTGCTGTGATAGTGAGACAAAGGCATTCCGCACCTGGCCTCAGCCAACATCCCAGAGAGCTGGGCCTTCTCCCAGTACAGTGTCTGCTTCAGACCTAGATGCTTAACAGCAAGCCATGCTTTCCCATTTCCAATATTTGTGCTTCCAACACTTACAAAGCATTTTCATTCCTTTGTCTTCTCCCTCTTTGAGGAAGTGTCAGAGGTATGACTACTGTTACACTGGAAAAACGCCCAAAAGACAAATCCTTTACCCTTTTTCTTTGTAAGCAGGTGAAAAGTTCAATCACTATTTGCCAGGACATCAGTTGTGTTCATTGTATCAAACATCTGCTGAACAAAAACTACTTCTAGTATGACTCAAATACACAAATAAGCCTTGTAAGACCTCCTGGTGACACTTCTTCCACACACCTGCTCATAAGCAAGAAACAGCATCCCAGTAGAACACAAAATGTGCTTTGAAAGTTTTAATGGAATCCAAAGTAAAACTTCTTTACACAGGCATTTTCTTCTTACAGTGTAAAAAAAATGTAAAATTGCTTAAACTTACAAACTTGGAAAATTAGAGACATTTCAAGTATGCAATCAACATCATTTTATGAAAACAATGTGTATTAAAAGTTCAAAATGTATGAGTTTTTCTAACATCCTGTGCTCCTGGTGGTTATTGTCCTTTCCACTACTGTCCAGAGGCAAAGTTCAGTCCCGAAGTTGTATCAATCATTCACTAAGGGAAAGGAGAAAAACAATTCGCATAAGTAACAGCCCTAGCAGTCTGTAAAGAGAACCTGAGAACTAATTTGCATCTTGCTTCTGTAATGATTAAGACCTTTGCAGATGAGGTTGGTCAGAGTGAAAGCCTTACGCAGCTCGACTGTCTTTAAGACAGGCCGATGACTTTGGCAAGTTTGCTACCAGTTTCTAAAGTCATGAAGAGATGACAGGATGAAGCTGTTCTGCCAGAAACACTGAGAAACATCTGGACATTTTGTGGAAAAGACAGTTTGGATACAAGATGAAATGACAGTAAAGAAGAGCTGAGGTTGGATTTTCAGCTTTGTCCAAATACAACTCAGTAAACACAGCATGTCCAGGTCAGGAATCCAGTGACTGCCATGTCCTGTCTGCAGGGTACTTGCTTTTCAGGGTTGCGTCACGTTAGTTAATATTTGTACTGCTGAAAACCAAACAGTATGGAATCCTCTTTAAAAGAAAGATGCCTATAACAAAGAGGTATCGTTCTTCATGCAGTCTTTGTTGTTCATCACACACAGTACTCCCGTGAGTAAAATTACATTGGTGATTTAAGTCACAACACACACTCGAAACCTAATCAAGAAAAATAAAGTGTCTCACCTGGTTTGAGTCCGAGTCCATTTCAAGGCATGGCGTGGAGGTACAGCAATAGTTGGATGGTAGAAAGTGCAGTCTGGTCGTGTACACTGGGTATTAAACCTACAATGCTAAAATAAAACAAAGGCATCTCAGGAGAGGCTAGTCAGTGCTGGCTGGCTGAGCTCCTACCAGGCTAACCTACAATCTGTTGCAGGCAAAGGTGTGCTACTGTACGACACATCTGATAGGTAAGGGAATCAACAGCTACATAGACCAATGCAATACCAGTTCAGCCCAATGAGAGGGAAATCCTTTTTCAAAAGCACTTACTAGGAGTTAAATGTTCCAAAACTGCCACTGCACTGACAGGTGGAAGTTCCTTTGTCAGTTTCAATTCAGCTGTGTATACAAGTTAGGAGCACGACCCACCCTTACCTGAAAGGAAGGAAAATCCAGAGTGCCAGGCTAACAGTATCTGGGCAGAGTCATGGGGACCCAGAGCACTTCTTCATTGTTAGGGCTTGAAAAAAGCACCAAACTTCCTGGTGCGAGAACAGGCAGGGAATGTAATTCTAAACAAGCCCCCCAGTTCCAAACTCTTGCCCCATGTACATATATACTCCAGGGTAAGTGGGCAATCTTTGAAGTTCTTGTATACTGCAGCACATCTGAATGAAGAGTTTGAAACACACTCCTTCCATATAGGCTATCAGATGTCCCCCTCCTCTGCCCCCAGCATCCTTGCTGGACAGGTACTTGACAACTGCTATGGCTGCCACCCTATAGAAAGATTATTTAAAATAGACTTTTCCAAATTCTTTAAGACCTTCCTTTTGCATATTCTGTTTCTGAGCTAAAGTTAGAATGTAAAAAGCAAAAGCAAAAATTGCTAATATGCGTGGCATATCCCAACCCAAAGTAACATTTCAAGGTGTTCCTAGAAAGCAGTGTAATAGCTAAGAGAGCATTCTTACTTTTGGGTGGTAAAATGGACACTCCATTTTCTTACAAGCAGGAAAAAACTTGCACAGCGGACTACTAGAGGATATAGATGGTGTGGGTAGTGGTGCTACAGTAGGAAAAAAAAGAACAGGAAGTGAGCCCAGATCAGAATAAATAGCTTTTTTAATACAGTTCCACACAAACAGAGATCTGTCAATCCTTCTGCAAGAAATTACATTTCTGCAAGAACTAGCAGAAGCCTATCACAGTGCGCTAAGTGAATCTCATCCTGGGGCAGAACAAGACTATCCATAATGATTAGTCTTGGTTCCTCACCATTTCAGGACAGAAGGTAGCATGGCCACGGCAATGCTTCCAACAAATTAAGCAGAGATTCTGGTAGAGAGCAATTCAAATGTTTAACAGGCTTTCTGGTGTCTCAGAGCTTAAAGCTAACTAAGCTGGAAAGTGCAGGCAGTGCACTTTCTAGGAACAGAGAGGAGCTGCTGGATGTGGTACAAAAGATAAGCACAGGGTACTCTGCCTTCTGGCAAAGCAACAAAACTGCATCATACTATGACTAATAGCTAAACTGCTTCCAAAGGATCATGCCTTCAGTGGAGTAAAGGCCCTCCACCTTGGCACTATTCAAAGGCTCAGGATACCAACCCAGACTCCAAATACAATGACAGCCTTCACTGGGTAACCTCATCCTTCAAAGTCTCATCTTTGCATAAAGTTAACTCCTACAGTCATTAAAGAAAAATGTTTTACTCACACCAAGAGAGAGATTTCTGTTTTACAATTTGTGTCACAAGCTCTTGGTAGAACATGCATCCAATTTGAGAAACACATTTGCATAGAGCTGCAATGCTGGTTAATCTACCAGAAGGCGGCACTACCTACTCTTGCTCTGACACTTGGTTATTATTCTTCATTTAGCATTAAAGTCCAATCAAGCAAAAACTTATTTTTTTCACCAGTGTCAGCTTCTGTTTCCAAAAATGCTGCTTTCCATTCAGCACTTTCATTTGAAACTCAGAAAAAGAAAGTCCTCACCTGGTTTAGGACACGGATGGGGAGTTCGTCGACTGGCGTGAGTGTAAGGGCAGTCTGGCTTAGTGCATTTTGCATCATATTTACAGTTTGGATGGATGAACAAGCATTTATCAGCGAATTTGCAGTTAGGAAAAACTCTGAGGGAGAAGAAATTGAGTCATAAGCCAATACTCAGAACAAAATCCCCAAACAGCTGTTACACAGGAAAGTGAGAATATCACAGAGCTGGAACTACGACAGGGCTTGTGCAGCTGTGTCAGTTACTTCCAGAGAGGGCAGGCAGAGGCAGTGTGCCAGCTGCACACAAACAGATTTGCATCTGGACACCCTACATGTGGTAAAAGCTCAACCAGCTCACACTCAGTGGGGTTCAGAAGTAAGCTCCTTGTTGCAAGCGAAGATGTGTTACTCCTGGCATGCAGTGCAGGCACTGTCAATTCAGACCAGCACAGAGAGAGGGACAGATCTCCCCAGGTAACATGGTTCATACACTGAGGAGCAAGTGTCGGATATTAAAACAACATTCAAATGATGGAGTAAAAGATGCTACTCGTTCTGGTAACATTTACCTCAGACAGAATTTTTCTAGATTGTTGCTGCTTGTGAAAGAGAAGTCAAAGGCACAATGCACATCCAAGAGTTAGCTTTTGCTTTCAAATTAAAAAAACCCAGTCACTACACTACTGTGTAATGGTAACCTAACACGTTCAAAAGCACTTCTACAGTTAGCAGAGGAATGCCTCTTGTTTTCAGAGGACACCAATTTCCACATGTCTAAGCAACACCAAAACACCAGCCTGCATGCCAGACTAAGCTGTCTTCTGCACAAGCACAGCTGTGACTCTACTTATGAAAAACATCACCATATTCTGACACATGGCAGATGGGAGGAAAACAGAAGAAATTACAATGTGATAATTTAGCTCTGCTGCTACCCTAACAGACTTAACACTGCTTGGAGTATTTACTAACACAGAGGGAAATTTGTAGCACTGAAATAAAAATGTCAGGTGGATGAGCTCTGCACTACTCACTTGCAAGGTAATGTGGGGTGATGGTACACACACTCGTCTCCATTTTTACAGGCAGGCCAGTACTTGCAGCGCTCAAGCACCTTCTCCTGCTTTTGCAGGACATTTAACTGGTCCATATCCACTAGGAAAGAAAGAAAAAAGAACACACAAAGGAAAAAAAGCCCAAGCTGGGACCTTTATGATTCCATATGCAATTCAGCACAAACAAAATAGCATCATTAAAATTCACAGTATTTCCTGCTCTCTCCCCCTTCTTTTAATCCAATTCTTGGTTAAGTCTCTGTAAATCAAGAAGTCATGACAGTACAATTATACTACCTGAAGAAAACTTCCAAAATTCACAAAGTGAAACTGTCATAATATTGAGCTGAGAGCTGCCACCAAACCTGCATTGATAACAAGCAAAGCTACTTTATTTTCCTCACAAATCCAAACTGAAGTGTGAAAGTCAAAACAGACAAGGCAAAGATTGTTAACTGAACCTTGGTTAGGACTGTCCTGCCGAGCCATGTGTTAACAGCTGTGCTTCCTATCAAGAGATAAAGTTATTTCAAGATATAAAGTTATTTAAAGATATTTCAAGAGATCAAGTAAAAAATCAGTTTTCACACTAACCAGATGTGATTTCTTAGGATGGGGGCACACATCAAAAAAGAACCACTTTCATGTCATTTGCTCAGACAGATACCACATTTACTTCAGTTATCTAAACCAATACTCCAATCCAAAAAGTATTTTCAGAAATTCCAAAGTGAAACATTCAATTTTTACAATGCCCTTATGGAAACCTGGGACTGTCTCCTGTGCCCTGTTTGGGCCCTGTGGCACTGGTGAAGCCACACCGCAAGTACTGTTCAGTTTTGGGCACCACAGTACAAGAAGAATGTTAAGGTGCTCAAGCATGTCCAGAGAAGAGCAACAAAGCCAGTGAAGGGTCTGAAGAATAAGCCTCATAAGGAGCTGTGGGAACTGGGATAACTGGGATTGCTTAATCTGGAAGATTGGAGGCTGAACAGAGACCTTACTGCTCTCTACAAACACCTGAAAGAAGCTTGTAGTGAGGTGGGTGTTGGTCCCTTCTCTCTAGTATCAAGTGATACAATGAGAGGAAGCAGGCTCAAGTTGTGCCTTGGGAAATTTAGATTGGATATTGAGAAGTATTTCTTTACTGAAAATGGTCAGGCATTGGAATAAGCTGCCCAGGGAGGTGGTGGAGTCACCTCCCTGAAAGTGTTAAAAAAATATGTAGACACGGCACTTCAGGACGTGGTTTAATGGCCACGGTGGTGTGAAGTCAGTACTTGGACTTGATGATCTTAGACGTCTTTTCCAATCAAAATGATTCATCATAAAACCTCCTGTCCATCAACATGGGGACAAATGCTAATGTATCAAACACAAATGCAGATTTCTAGCACTGAAAATAAACTGTGTTTTCAAAACAAAACCCCCCAAATTTTAACAATACTGAGATGTGTGGAGAAATATCTATGTGCTGTATTGCAAAGGCTTCCAAAGATGTGACCCCACTGAACTACCACATTTCATTTGCCCAAAAAATGACTCTTAATTTGAAGTATAAGCACCATGACTGATTTCTTGGGAAATAATATATCCAAGAGTATTAGCCACAATCAAGCCACCACATTAATGTTAGAACCTGTTGGTAAGTATAATTACCATCACAGCTCTCTAGCTGCCTGGTTACAATTTGCATCTGCTGTACTCGAAGGCCTTTTAATCCTTTGCTGGCACACATGTTTTGGGTAACTGGCTTTAGTCCTTCAGTCATACACATATCTTCCTCTTCTTGATCAGAAAGGTATCCTGGTGGACTGGGCACACCATCCAGTGTCACGATGAATTTGGGACTGGATGGTTTCTCTGGCTGTGCAATCTGGTCTCTATCAAACAAAGAAATAATAGATTTTCTGACTCAAGAGGTCTGAGTGAACTAGAAGTAGTACAAGTTAATCTATGGAGAGTCACAGTGTAGCAAACTTTCCAATAAAACTACTAATAATGTACTCCAATTAGCAGTTTGCCTTCTCGTCTCCCTGAAGTACCTAATGGCCTACAGCAGAGAATTTGGCACATATATCTCAGTTTATTGAATTCTCCTCAACAGATAGATCTAAAAGCTCATTTACAGACACAATTAAATAAAGTGATTTTAAGTGAGGAATTTACAGTTTTGAGATAAAATGTGAGAGCAAATATCTAGTTTTAAAGGAGGACAGGGACTCCCTGGGTGTAGTAGCCAGAACTCTGGGTGTGATAGCCTAACACTTGTGGAGCAGTGTGTTGGCATCTTAGATAACCAGAAGGTCAACCCACCTCAAGGTTGAAAACTATGTACTCAGCTGCTGCCCTGAAATGTTTATACACCAATGCAGGCAGCATGGGCAATAAACAGGATGAGCTGGGGGCTGCTGTGCTACAGTGAAACTGATAGCAGCCATCACAGAAATCTGGTGGGATGACTCCCACAACTGGAGTGCTGCCGTCGATGGGTACCAACTTTTCAGAAAGGATAGGCAAGGAAAAGGAGATGGTGGAGTGGCCCTCTATGTTAGGAAGACATATGAAACCACACAAACTCATGAAGACGATGACAGGGTCGAGTCCTTATGGGTAAGAATCAGGAGTAAGGCCAGCAAGAGTGATATGGTGGGAATCTGTTATAGACCACCCAACTAGGATGAAGAGGTAGATGAAACTTTCAATAACCAGTTGAGAGAGGTTTCACAATTGCTACCCCTTGTTCTCATGGGAGACTTCAACTTCCCAGATGTATGCTGGAAGACAGCACGGAGAGAACAGTCTTGGCTCTGGTGAGGCCATACCTTGAGTATTGTGTCCAGTTTGGGGCACCTCAATACAAGAAAGATGTTGAGGTGCTGGAGTGAGTGCAGAGGAGGGAAACAAAGCTGGGTTAGGGCCTAGAGAATAAATCTTATGAAGAGTGACTGAAGGAGCTGGGACTGTTTAGTTTGAAAAAGAGGAGGCTGAGGGGACACCTCATTGCTCTCTGTAACTACCTGAAAGGACATTACTGAGAGGCTTGTGCTGTTCTCTTCTTCCAGGTAATTAGTGCTAGAACAAGAGGGAATGGCCTCAAGCTGCAACTGGGTAGGTTTAGAGTAGACATTAGGAAAAAAATTTCCACAGAAAGAGTGGTCAGGCATTGGAATGTGCTGCCCTGGGAGGTGGCAGAGTCGCCAACCCTGGATGTGTTTAAGGGTCATTTGGATGTGGTGCTTGGGGATATGATTCAGGGATGAACCTTGCAGAGTAGGGTTCTCGGCTGGGCTTGGTGATCTTGAGGGTCTTTTCCAACCTGAATGTTTCTGTGATTTCTCTTGGAATCATGAACCTTTTAATATACAAAACAGGTGTTTCCTCAGAAATACTGAAAAGTGCATTATGACACAGTGTGTGTACAAGTTTTTAGGACTAGGAAGACAGAACTGAAATACTGACACTAAGAACGTCTATGCTGAGCCTGATCGAAAGATCAGTCTACCCCTAGTATCCTGTATCTGACAGCATTTATCATGGATAAAAGAGGAAGTCTATAAAAAAAGGAGTGCAGACATTTTGTCCAGTCTTCCACTGTCCCACCCCTTCCCTCTGAGGGATTTCCCAAGTGGCATGTTACTCTAAACATTTGGAAATGCACTGTAGAGTTCTCATCCTTGACAAGCAGCGATGGTATAAACTTAGCTTCTCTATGAAACTGGGCTAAGAGCAACCACAGTGTAGAAGGCCTTTAAGAACAGAGACAAACAACGGATTAAAAATGTCACTAGAGAGAACTTCCAGGTTCAAGCAGCCAGAAATTGACCTGCTCATATGGAAAGACATACCACTCTCCTGTAGCCCAGTCAGTTTTCAACTGTGATATTGCAAGGTTAACTTTTGGAGTTTGTTTGTACATTGTTGGTTTTAGTTTCAATTAACACAGGCTGTTTAAAGATACTCATGGAGGGGAAAACAAAAAGCTTTTAAAACACTGCAGCCCACAACGATGAGGTACGTCACACTGTTCTGAGAGGTTTTTAACTAACAGGTAAGATATAAAAAATTAGTTGGTAGCAGGAACTATCAAGGCCTTTTACAAGTCAAGGGAATGACATTTGAAGCTGACATGAACTTTAAGTTTCTCCTAGCCAAACTCACTAGTAAGAAGCCTTACATCACTTGTCCCACGTGACACATTACTGTTTGTTTACAGGTACTGGGCTACCTGCATGCAGAATGTGATGTTTGCCCTCCAGCGCCAAGAGCTCAGGCTCCACCATACTCTCAATATTGTGCTAAAATACATTTTTAAATAATTATTTCCATGTAGATGGATTTCTGGATGGTTTTCTGCCCTTGATTTTTGACTTTGCTATTCAGTGTCCGTTCATTTTCCATGTCCCAGATCCTGACTGGACTGACAAAGCACATGTGTGACTGAATGATTCCATCTAAACCACAAATGAGCAATTTGACCCATAACAGTTCTAAAAGTAGTAACTTTTTACCGTGTCTGTATGAGACGTCCTGAGAGGACTCGTATTGCCTCTGTAGCCCTCCTTCCCAACTGCTGATTCTGTGACACTATCTCCTCAGATAACTTGGGCTTCTTCAGGATGAACGACCTAGTATCTGCATGGACCATAGATTCTGCATCATAGTAATCTGAATTGGGAGAAAAATTACATAGAAAAGACACAAATACAATTGTAGTTGTACTCTCATAGTGTATTTTTCAATATGAATTTACATTGCTGATGAGCTAATTTTATTTTAATTTCTTACTAGTAGCTTCCAGAAAGCTACTTGCTTATTCCATAGAAGTGGATCCCTGGGAGCCACAGGCCGTATTAGGCCAGACCAGAAAACTTGTTACTGGAATGGCTGTGCTGAAACAGCACTGAAGAAGGTCCACACACCCCCAAAATCTCTTAGGCTTTGAATACCTACTGACATTAGCACTTTTATTCCTCAGAGATGTAGAAACTAGAAAATACCTGAAAGCAACACAATTAATTGAAATGGAAGTTATATTTTAATACTCACTGATCAGTAGTGGTAAATTTGAAAACTAAGAATTTTGTATTAAGGAATTAAAAAAAAATAAATCACAAGACTTAACCTTGAGTCACTTGCAAAGTGTCTTCCATCACAGGATCAATCTGGAGCCGAGAAGAGAGCTCCTTTTGCTCAGCTCCTAAAACAACAACAACAACAACAAAATTAGAAGCACATTTTACTGCTTGTCAAAATGAAACTGTAATGACCTGAAGCACAGTATTTGAATTCCTTTGATAAAACCAAACCCTTCCACACTTCTAACAAGAAAGAAGCCATTCTCATTATTATTAACTCCTTTTTCATTGTTTCAGAAACAGTAGTAAGCTTTCTCCATCCAGATGGCATGGCAAAAATCTAAGTAATCAAAGACTCTGGTCTTCCCCATAATCACTGCTCAGTACAAACTAGGCCTGTGGGCAGGGCAAATTATAAAGACCAAATTCTCTCTCTTCACACACATAGAGAAAAGCCGCAAACTATAAGGAACCACTTTAAGGTCTTCCTAAAAAAGGTGACACAAATCAGAGCAGAACTGCTCTGCATTTGGCTATGGTTGAAAAAAAATTGTATTTTGCTTTCTGTAGGTTTGCTAAGCAAGCTGTCATTTCAATGGTGAAAGAGCAGTAATATTTAGCATATTTTTTCTGTACATTAATTCAAAAGGTGATTAAGCTCTTCTTCTTGTGTACTTTGATACAATTTCAACTATTTTGTCAGGAGGATCCCAAATACATCTATTTGAGAAAAAAGAGACTGAGAAAAAATATTCATTTTAGTAACAAACATTTATCATTCCAGCACTGTGAGCTGATGTCACAAAGGTCTTACTCAACTCAAAAATTTCACTCAACAATCTAAGTATCTAAACATTTAGCAGGATTAACTACTTTTTACAGAAGAGTTTTCCCACTGTCTTATTTCCATGATTCCTTGCAACTAACATACATGCAAACATTCTTTGTAGCAAAATCATGCTGAAAAGGTACTTTGGTTGCCTTAAAATGTTATGCCATTTTCCTTCAGGAGTTTTGTAACAGAAGTAAGAACAACGCTTACTGTTGACACAGTTATCCTGGTATCAGCTGTCCTGTAACAGCAAATACAGCACTCTAGTATTTACCATCAAAAAAATCACCTCACTAGAACTGTGTGATAACCACATGTTGGAATCTTTTAATACTTCAATATACTGAAAAAATATTCCAAATGTAGATAATCTTAATTTTCTCTTTAGAGAGCTTCTTGGCTTTCAGGGCATTTCCACATGCAACTTTTGATGCTGGCTTAAAAATTAAAAGCATTTCTTCTCTCTGCTCAGCTTGCTGTAAAATGACATTCCCTAGTATAAACTTTTAAAGAACATTATCAGATGACCTTGAATTCCTTCAATTGTCTGCTCCTTTGGCTCTTCTGCTTGAAACTGAGAACTCAGAGCAGGCAGTCTGTTTTGCACATGGATTACTTCTAATGGAGATTCTTCCGGGCTAATTCGAGTTCTTGGTGCAACTGGAACAGTTTGTTTCTGTGGAACTTTAAATACAGAGACAAAGGTAAATCATTTACATGCAACCTAAACCACACAACATTAGTTTTCCATATAGTGCTAAGATAACAAATAAATTCACACACAAAAACATCCCAAGCATCTGTCTCCATAAAAATCATCTTTAGCTCTCTGTAGAATTCTTAATGTGAAAGCACGGCACACAGTCTACAAATGGCACCTCAGAACACCTACTTGTAAGACAAAACTGTATGAGAAAGATTAGAATGACACCAGCAAAGTGGTCATTCATCCACTTCTATACATAATTGATTTAGCACTTTCTTATGGCAATCACTTTTCATTCCACCTTTCATATAAACAATCATGAATTATCAATGTGTACTTTCCATTCAGTGCCAGCTACCCTATGCTAAGGTGCTCACAAACAAACTATAAACATTGAAAACAGTAGAATCATGGAATCACTTACATTGGAAAAGACCATTAAGATCAAGTTCAAAACCTAACACTGCCAATTCTAAACTATGTCCCCAAGTTTCACATCCACATGTCTTTTCAGTATATCCACACGCAGTGACTCAACCATTTCTCTGGGCAGCTTGTTCTAATTCTTGACAACCTCTCCAGGGAAGAAATTTTTCCTAATATCCAATCTAAACATCCCCTGCCACAACTTGAGACCATTTTCTCTTGTATTATCACTTGTTACCTGGGAGAAGAGACTGACACCCACTTCTCTACAACCCCCTTTCAGGTATTTGTAGCATGGAATTTAGGGCAGCAGCAGGACAACAGGTTGACTCTTTCACTACTTGTCTTCTGCTAAGCCCATCAGAACATGTGGTGAATAGGTAAGCATATTCTTCCCTTGGCTGGATATCACGCAGCACTCAGCTTTTGACACACACAACTAAAAGGTGCCCCTCAGTACTGGATTTGTCATTTACAATCTCACTCAAGTAAGATTACCTATCTACTTACCAGCACCAGAAGTAATGACAGGACAAGGGGCAATGGCTTCAAACTGGAGAAGGGCAGATTTAGATTGGATATCAGGAAGAAGCTCTTTATTGTAGGGGTGGTGGAACATTGGAATGGGTTGCCCAGGAAGGTGGTTGAGGCCCCTTCCCTGGAGACATTCAAGGTGAGGCTCAACGAGGCCCTGGGCAACCTGGTGTAGTTGAGAATGTCCCTGCTGACTGTGGGGAGGTTGGACTAGATGACCTTTGGAGGTCCCTTCTGGCCTGGACCATTCTATGATTCTATGACAAGAAAAAAAGGAGGAAGCTCCCAATGACCTTCTGTGGAGAATGAAGCTGTATGTTTCTTACAGTTTGCACGTTTTGAGAGACCTTAGGCAAGAGATTTTGCAGAGCTTTCAGTCTTGCTCCAGATGGTATGAAAGTCATGGTTTAGGTAGCAAATGCTCCTTCCCTGGCAATGTGCAATGCTTACTGCTGACAACACTAAATTTATTACCACCCAATTAAATGAAAGCACATGAGATAATAGCTGGATTTCTCCTTCTTCAGCAGAAGCCTCTTCTAAGCTAAGAGACCTGATTGCCTACACACAGGCAGCTAGCTGCTCAGTTGCTGTATCAGTGGCAACTCAGTATCTAAAACTACCCAACTAAAATTGCAGCCTCACCCTTTGAAGACAATGCACACTGATATATCATTTGCTATGTTGCTTGTTATTTTGCACTTCTATTACCTATATCCTGTACTTTTTGATATTTTGCTGTCTGCCTGTTTTTCCCCTCCTCTCTGAGAGGGAAGGGAGTGCAGAAGGGGAAAAAAGAGCCATCAGTTAGATCAATGAACCTGACTAATACTGAACACCTTCTGCCTGGCAATTATTAACTGCAGAAAGCTTCTGGCACTTCCATTTTGTCTCTGCGAGCTGTATGGACTTACTATCTTGATGAAACAACTCTATTCTCCCTTGTTGATGTTTTCATATTTCATCACTGACGATTAATGTAATATTCACAAGACATGGAAAATCCCCTATGTGTACCACTGATAAAAGCTATTTAACCTTCTGGTTTATCTGTAAGTGTTATCTTTATCTTGGATTTATAAAACAGGGATTTGAAATACAGATTAGCACAAACAGGATAATGTTAATTACCATTGGAATAATTGGTTGTTTTTGTGACCGATTCCTGTGCTTCAGAGATTGCTTTCAATATTAAATTCTTATTGGCCTGTTTTGAAGGCGGCAGTGAAGGTCTAAGGGAGATAAAAAAAAATATAATTAATTGTACATGAATTGCAAAAACAACTATATCCATGTTAGGCACAGGTGTTTTAAAAGGTTAACAGTTATGCATAGTACTGAGAGAAATCATCATCTGCGATCACTTTTTGTTTTCAACTTGTTAATCCATTCTCTCAGTGGACAAGGATCCACAAAATGCTCTCAAAAATGGTAAGTCCAGAGGCATAATTTCACTTTTAAGTTACTGTGAAACAAAGCTGCACCTGAAAAGCACAGACTCTGCCATTCATTTCCTCACATGCCTGTTGCTACCTTTGTGTTGATACTAGTAATTATGCAGCTGCCCCAGGGGATAAGATCCACCTGAAAATCGGCTCTATTAAAACATGTTTGTAGTTAAAAAAAGAGCTTTGCTTGTCCTTGAACACACACACACACACACACAAAAAGGAAATTAAATTAGATAAATGCACTGTGGTGCTAATTTCAATAAAGCACATTTCCTTAAAACACATCTTACACAAGCTAGCGCTGTAGATCAGTAGAACTATCTCTTCCATAGTTTAAACATTCCACCTCTCATTGTTGAAAATCAAACACTGATGTAGTCTGACACCTGACATTCAGACAGTGAGCAGAAAAAAAAAAATAAAAACTCTCAAGACTTTTGAAAAGTTAAAATCACCTTAAAGAACAAGAGATAATTGGTATGAAGACTATTCTGGAAATTAAAAATAACACAACTAAGACTCCTAGAAAGGTATTTCACCACATTAAACACATTTAATGGTCTTTTGCCAGTACTTTTCCCAAATAGTGTAAAATTACACATCTATTGTGGCTTAGGAACCACTTAATGCACAACAGTACAAAATCAGAGGAAAAACGGTGGTCTGAACAGACATCTCACACACAGAGTTGTAAGATAGTACACCAACTACATAAATGCCTTACTGAATTTTGTCTGTCAGTTTTCAAAACTGAAAACCACTTTTATCGACTTTCAAAAGGTTTGTTCATTAAATTCCTTCTGGAAACCACACAGAATCAATGAGGTCTTAAGTACCTCCTTTCTGGCTTTGCAGGTACAGACACACTGCTGGAGATGCTTCCTGTTCGTAGTCCATAGTCTTCCTCCTCCTCCTCCTCATCTTCCCCATCATTACAGAACTTTTTCACTTTGACTACCGAGCTTACAACAGGCAACCGTCTCTTCCTGGAGCTTTCTTCCTACAACAAACAGAGCAGCCAAAACAATTAATTTAGCATAAAATATGCATTAAGCCAGCAAAAACAATACTGCAGTGCTACCTATAACCAGAAGGTGGAGACCTTCCATTCCAGTTACATTAGGACTACCATTACTGCAGAAACTAGAGAAAATTAGTATCAGACGTATTTGCCCTGAAACACCTACAGGAAAATAATGTAACTGGAAATAACGTTTAGAAAAGATGCACCTCCAATCAGTATGGACGACTTTCTCCTCTCTATCAACCCTAATTTCAGATTACTGTTAAGGATTAATTTCCAGCAAGCTGATACTTTCCAAAGGACGCTCAATAGCCATGCAGAGACAGGGTGATCCAGTTTAGGTAGTGCAAGATCCCTGTTATGACACCAGCCACTCACCACCACCACAGTGCACATAGTAGTGACAAATTTAAATGCTGGCTTGAATGAAAGCACAGGAGAAAGCACACATCCACAATTCCTGAAGAACCATTACTCAGCACTTAACTACACAGGAGCACAATGAGGCACCTGGATGCCAGGTTTGTACACAGTACCCTTTAAATGATCCTATATCCTCCAAGAAAAAAACACCCTCAGGGATGGACCTGGACTACACTGTTAGAGAAGAGCCATACAGTACAACTCTAATACTTAATTACCTTTTTAAAGGTAAAACTTTCCAAAGCACAAGACCTGATCTAAGAAAAGGTAGAATACAGCAAGGCCCACAGTTCTAAGAAATGCTTCTGGATATTATTCAGGAACTAGTAATAGAAGAAAACTAGCATAAACCCTTTCTCTAATGTTTCCAAGGAGGATGTGACGGTCAGTCATCAATGACTTACAACCCTAAACAGATCACTTAAATTCTCATTCTCACTTCCCTACCTTGACAAAGAAAGACCCTGCCACGTATCTTTGCAAAGCATTAGATTTCAGAATAAAATTTTGTTGCCCTTTACAAATAACTAAGAAGTAGCAAAGACAAAAAACTATATAAGCAGTAACACAGGTGAAGTTGGAGCACAAGGTACGTAAAACTCCTGCTTCATTACATTATCTGACAAAACAATCTTCATTCCTCAAAGATCTCTTAGCTGATTCATATGGATAGTCTTAAAACCATCAGGTAGGCCTATCACCCTGTCTGGCTTACTCTGGCCTCCAAAGTATGTAGGGCAGCAATCACCTTTTAGGTTGTCCTTGTACCCATCTCAAGGGGTTCTTAAATGCTATGGTTCTAAATCATGAAATAGTAAGCCTAATATGCAGTGTATCTGGGCTATAGGGACTAATGTACATCCAGCATAGGTATGAATACGTGGCATCCCAAAAATACTGATTGACAAAGCTGTCTAAAGCTGGCAATGTACACAGCACTTAAGGATCTTGTTCCAATCTTTCTGATTCATCACACACATCACAACAATGTGCTAACCCATTAGTCCAACTCAGTATGCCATGAAAATGTCCAAGCTAATTAATTCTGAGATGCAGCAATCCATCAAGTGACAATATTAAACTGTGCAATCTCTTTCTATCAAGTGGGCCCCAAGAATGAAATTCCAAGTGTACTATCAGTGATAGAAGTTGACTTTGATTGTCTGACATCCAGATTTTACTGGAAGTGTACCTAGTAACTTAGGTTCCTATCAAGTGTAAAATATTGCAATAGTTTAGACCCTACTAACCTCACTGCCTACTTTATCGGCACTAAGTTTGGAGGTGGGTCTGTAACTTTCTGCTAAGCTGCTAAATGCTTCTGGACCGCAGAGCTGGCCTGCTTCCAATGACTTGCAGCTTTGAATGTCTAACTGCCGACTCCCCTGTAAGTTGCCCTGTTGTGACAATATGTGCACATGTGTATTTCCATCTGCATTTCTGCTAGCTGGTGGTCGGTAGATTTCAGTGGAAGGACGAGAAGAACCATAAGTTACAGTTACAATAGGTTTCTTCCGTGACAAAGGATTCTCCAGCATGAAGTTCAAGTCTTCATCAATGAGGTCATCTGGTTCGGGTTTAATGTCAATGACAGCTTCAGAAGGTGACAATTCCCTCAAAGGCTTGACTGTAGATGTTAAGCGAGATGCTGAACCATCTTCAGAAGACTGCCTGATAAAATAAGAAACTGTCAATTATTAACTCATCCACAAAAAATTTTTAGAAGAGAAAACTGGTTTTTAAACTAAGCCAGCAGGGAAGAAATCATTAAAGTATTACTATTTCTACAAATCTAACACACTGATTGCTTTTTTACTTTAGTGAATTAATACAACCTCATTTGTTTCTTGAAAAATAGAACTAAATTCCTGGTTTAATGGTTTTTTTATGCAACAAGTTGCAGCAAAGCTTTACTCTTCAAAACAACTTTGATCTTTCCAAACGTCTGTGCTCTTCCAAATGGCTACTGTAGTCACACAACTACTAATGTCTGAATGTGCATTAGTAAGTAATCAGAAGCCTTACCGTGCAGCAGCGTTCCTTTGCTCCTGTGAGCTAGTTGAAACTCTTGAGTCATTTCTCTCAGCTCGAGTGCTGGAAACTGCAAGGGGTGGCATGATCTCTTCACGCCTCCTTTCATCACTTGAGCTGCTTTTGCTGGAAGGAAGGTTACCCTCAAAGATACTAGGTTCTGAAGATTTCACACTAGCTGGTTCTGTGGAGACAGGTACTTTTAATTTTTACATGAATGCACACAGCATACAGAGTCTGCAGTCAGTGTAGCTAAGAAACTGCAAAGAAGACATTGTACAGATCTGAAAACACAACAAGCTGAAAACTGTTTCAGCTGAAAACATCATCAAGAAACATCCAGAAATGAATTCCAGACTCAGAAACAAATTCTTTATCTCAAAATAGAAAGCAATTTTCTAAAGAGTCAGGACCCAAAAGACCATCTAAAATTAAAATTAATGCAACAATTGGCAAAGACCTTTTTTGAAACTCCTAAGACAGACAACACCATACATAAAAGATAAACCTGCTTTCACTCAAAATTAATTTTCTTACTCACCAGTAGTCACAGATCGCAGTTTATCCAGAACACCATGGAGCCTGAAATAGGTGGGCAACAGGGCAGGAAGCAAAAGGAAAAATAAGAAATAAAAGAATTTTAACTCAGATTCAAAATAATCACCTTTCACAAAACAGCTGCTTCCCCCCCCAAAACAAGCATCTCATTTATCTAAGATTTCACTTTCCATCAGCTGTTGTGTGTTTAACCCCAAAAATGGAGTCTTTAAGTATGATGCCTCCATTGAGTCTTCACACATGCAGGCAGGGTATTCATCACACCATCTACTTTTGGTATTTAGTTGGTTTGTGTAATTAAAGCCAGTACTTTCCATTCTTTCACTACTATCAATGGTGTGAGTTAAGCGTCTTTGAAAGGAATGATTCAAAAAAACTAAATCAGAACTTAAAAGTGTAGCTGAAAATTTTACTTTGTGCATGAAATTTTAACTACACAGCTGTTAAACATAATTCTAAATACAAACCTAAGCAACATATGATTCACAGCATTTAACATCACATAATCACAGATTGCATAGGGTTGGAAGGGAACCTGAAAGGTCATCATGCCCAACTCCCCTGCAGTTAAGGTGGGGCATCTCCAACTAGATCAGGTTGTTCAGGGCCCCACCAAGCCTGACCTTGAATGTCTCCAGGGACAGGGCCACCGCCACATCTCTGGGCAACCTCTTCCAGTATTTCACCAATCTCATTGTAAAGAACTTCCTTCATATGTCTAAACTCCAGTTTAAAACCACTGCCCCTCACCCTGTTGCTACAAGCCCTTCTAAACAGTCCTTCTTCATCTTCCTATAGGGCCCTTTCAGATACTGAAATGGTCTCTCTGGAACCTCCTCTTCTCCAGGTTGAATACCCCAAACTCTCTCAGCCTGTTCTCATAGGAGAGATGCCCCAGTGCTCTGATCATCCTCATGGCCCTCCTCTGGACACACTAGAGCAGGTCCACATCTTTCCTGTGTTGGTTGCCTGAGAAGGACACAGTACCCCAGGTGAGGTCTGATCAGACCAGGGAGGCAGAATCACCTCTCGATCTGTTGGTCACACTTTTGATGTTGTTCTGCACGTGATTTGCCTTCTGGGCTGTAAGTGCACATTGTTGACTCATGGCTAACTTATCCACCAGTACCCACAAGTCCTTTTTTGCAAGGCTGCTCTCAATCTCATCACCCCCAAGCCTGTACTGATAGCAAGGATTGGCCCAACCTAGGTGCAGGGCCTTACAGTTTGCGTTACTGAACCTCATGAAATTCTCCTCAGCCTACCCCCCAGCCTGTCTAGGTTCCTCTGGATGGCATCCCATCCTTCAGTCTTATCAACCACACAACTTGGTATCATCTGCAAACTTGCTGAGGGTGCACTCAATCTCGCTGTCCCTATCATTGATGAAGATATCAAATAGCACTGGTCCCAATACAGACCTCTGAGGGACAGCTGTGTCCATCTGGACATCAAGCCATTGACCACTGCCCTTTGTATGCCATCATCCAACCAGTTCCTTATCCACTGAAGGCTAGTCCACCCATCAAATCCATCTGTCTCCAGTTTAGACAGAAGGATGTTGTGGGTGACTGCATCAAAGGCTTTACAAGTGTCAGGAGAGATGACATCTGTTGGTCTTCCCTTGTCCACCAATGTAGTTCCACCACTGCAGAAAGCCACTAGGCTGGTGAAGCAGGACTTGAGCTGGTGAAGCCATGCTGGTTGTCTCAAATCACCTCTCTGTGCTTTAGCATAGTTTCTAGGAGGATCTGTTCCAAGATCTTCCAGGGCACAGAAGTGAGGCCGACAGGTTGGTCATTTCCAGGGTCCTATTTGCTATCCCTTTTAAAAATGGGCACAATATTTCACTTCTTCTAGTCACCAGGGACTTTACCTGACTGCCATGACTTTTCAGTTATTCATTTTCATACTCAAGATTCTCCCAGCATGTTTTGTATATACCAATGGTATTTTTTAAGACACTGAGCAAAACCATTTCCATGAGGTTCAGCTTGCCATTTGCCAAGCTGAAGCAATACAGAAAATCAAAATGCTATAAAATAATAAGGCTATTTTAAAATAAACACATTACAGTGAAAGTATCCCAACATTTAAATGCATGTCCTGCTTGGAATTCAAACCTTATCATGTATATCTCCATCATTTAGACTTGTTAAGGAACAAAAACATACTGAAAACTGGGAAAAGTTTCCAGACTCAGAAGATTAATTCAAAAAATACACAACTCTGAAAGTAAGAAAAAATCTCTGGATTGAGATATCTGCTTGGATATTCTGAATCATGGAGTTAATTAAAGGTTTATACTGCAAGCCAAATCCAGTATTAGGAAATACATGAGAAATATAATGGCTAAGGTTGTCATGCAGCATAAAATAAATTAATCTGCAGTCAGGGGTTCAGAAAAGAGTTTATCTGTTGCTGGTTTGTCCTGCTCACAATAATTCTGTAGTTCTAATTTTGCTTTGTAGAGCTCCATGGTGGTAATAAATAAACAGCCTGAGAGGTGGGAATATGTAAGCATTTGGTGCTAAGCCTTGGCAAAGATGGCACACAGAATTAGATCCACTGCTCATCTGTCCTGATATAGAAATTCCCATGCACAACCACAATCTGAAGCACTACCAGCATGAAAGCAAAGAATTCTGTCTTTGAAGAACTTTTTACATCTAACTACAGTGAATAACCCTCTCATGCTCACAGTGGGCTTTGCAGGAATAATTGTATTAAAAATAAAATCAACTTACAGCATTCACTTACCTGAGCATTTCACATTTCCTTCAAATATTTGACTAGACTTAGGAATAAACAAAGAATATAAGCCCTCCAGTTCTCTGCCACTGAATTATCACTGCAGTAGCCTAACTGTTGATGGACTACAAATAATTCACTTATCAGATTTGCAAAGTAAAAGCTTTGATTAATGTAAATGACACGATGGGAAGACAAGTAAACTCTTATCAAATTCTCAGGTTTCACTTACAGAAATCAGTTCTGACTACTGGTAAGCATTGTGACAAGTAGTTGACAAACATACCAGACTGTAAATCTGACAGTATTGTTTCCAAGGAAAAGAGAAAGGTCTTCCGTCATCTGCTCCTGACTCTTCTTATTTGCCACCATGACCATAATATAATCAGGGAGCTCTTCATCTAACAAAAAGAGAAATATTGTTATTTTAAAGTATTAAAAAAACCACAGAATACATAACAAACATCTTTAAACATGCAACAATGATTTTTATTTTCCAGTTTTACTATCAAAACACTGCAGGCAGTGGATTAGGTAAGCATCAACAAGACTTCAGCTTCCTTTGAGGTTTAATACACGCTGTAAGAGAGGAAGAAAAGATCACCACCTTCACAGAAGTATAAGCTGAAGGTAAGATTAAAGTATTTTAAAAGTGAGCAAATACAAAAACAAGATAAAAGAAAGCTATTCATTCTCTATACCCTTTTACTTGAACATTAGCAATCATATGATCTACAATTTCAACAACTTTGAATCTGCCAAATACAGCACCTTATCCTTGTCATAAAACAGGTAAATATCTGGTTTGTGCATTAAAACAAATAAAATATTAGCTTCCAGATTTTTCATCTACCAAAAAGAAAACCTGAAAAAAAACAATAAACCAAACCCAAATCACACTAAAACCTAGCAGCCCTGAAAGTCTGATTCTCTTAACTCCCTAATGTATGCAATCTCATACACAGCAAGAAATCCATTCCCTTGCTGGACTGCTCACACAAGATATGCTTGCTCATCAGAATGGATTAGGAAAGTGCTCAGAATCTGACATTAATACAAGGAAAGTTTGAGGATTTGAGTATCTGGCTATTTATTTTGGCCTAGCTCTGATCTGCTCTCAAGGACTGCATGGTACATTTGTTGAGGGCAATAGGTACACTGTTTGCGCACGTTTCAATTTAATTTAATCAAACACCTCATGCTCTTCAACACCACCCCATGACATGCACATAAGTGAATACAGTAAGTGAATACAGCTGGGAAATCCATTTGAAATTGTGAATTTTGAATCAAAACACTAATATAGCTGTACTAATTTCATCAGGTTAATTCTTCTCTCAGTGACTGTGCTGGCTTATGACAACTTAAACTGTATGCAAAACTACAGCCTGTTGACAATGTTGATAGTTGATTAATATTTATCTTTATTTTGCTTCAAAAACATGAATTTTTCCTTTATAACTTGTATGCAACAAGTAAGTTCCATCATGTCTTGTTCCAGACAACTTTTCAAAATAAAAGAACTAGCAGTTACAGAAAGAAACAAAAGCATGTTTTTTGCTCACAGTGGCTAGACTGGGGGTCACCTAAAAGAAATAAGAGATTTTTCAAAAAACATTACTTGAAAAGTTGGCCAAAATAGTCAAAAAATTAAACCTGAAAAATGGCAGAAATTTCTAAAGAGTGGTTTAAAAACTAAAGAGGGAAGTTAGATTGATGATAAAGAATACAAAGTTATTTAAAGAAGTTCTGAAGCTGGCTAAGAAGAAAGTCCAAATACTGTATGCTGATCTTGGGAACTAGCTTCTGAAAAAAGGAAACAGAAAGAAAAGAAAAAATACAGAAGAAAAAAAAAACAACAGCCATAGCTGAGATAAAAGATTATTAATATTATCCCAGCATCTATTAGAGATAAGAGCTTAGGGTTTTTTTGGAAACACGGGAGAATGCAAAGAATCAAATGCTCAGAAACCGAAACCTGGAATGCTAGCAAAAAATTAAAAATGTTACTGAAAAAGACAACCTTGCAATGAGAAGATTCTAAACACAGTTGACTCCTGTTCTCAGCTCACAGGTGACTCCCTTCTACAGAGTCAAGGTATTTTGATTATGTAAATACAATGGTCCCCTTTAAATGGGGAGTAAGATGAATTTGAGATCAAACGACAAACTTTGAACTTGGCCCAAACATGTTTCTCATGGACTATGCTCTCAATTCCTTTCCTTCATGTGAAATCCAGTTAGTACTACAGACAAGGCAACTGCAAGACTGAGGTATTCCACTACCAACAGAACACTGCGTTAATTAACAACTTTTGCTGCTGCAAAAACCTAACTGCTCCTGCGTGCAATATCCATTTAATCTTGGATTCAGGGAAGAGAAAAACAACAAACACACCACAGATAGACATTCATGCCACTTCGCTCCTCACAATCCAAAATAAAATCTCACCCAAAGATTCAGTTATGCTAAGATTCAGGTATGTTTCATCAACACCAGGTTAATGTAGGGCTTTTACATTTTGCAGATTTGTCCTACACAGTGTTTTTGACATGGCCTTTCCATCTCTGAGAACAGTCAGCCTATTATCTCTGTCTTATCCTTCCTCCTAGTTTTGACAAATGTCTCACCCTGAATTCAAAAGGCTGTTGAAAGGATGCCTGAGACAGACTGACTGACTCCATCTCAAAGTTGTCACAGGTAACTGCTGCTGTATTTTGAAGGATGTTGCTTTGTATGTTTCTCCTTGCGTTTCAAAGAAACTTCCCTAAATACTCGCAGACATGCTGTTGCTTGTTTGGTTTTCCTTCAAATCGCTTGACATTCATTTCTCTTGGAAAGGGGAGATGGTCAGTCTTCTTAGATATTTACTTTTAGTTCATCATATACGTTGATGTCCATATATTGCCTTGGTTTATATTTAGACTACACCTATTTGCTCTAAGTCGTCTTCTTTCATAGTAGTCCCACACTTCAGATAATTCATGTCATGCTTAAGGATTCTGGTACACAGTAATAGAATGAGTAAATCTGCCATTCCATTAACTAGCTGATTGTTTCCTAACAACAACAAAACTAAGTAATGTTGCTGAACACATGATAGAACTTACCGACATAAGCCCCCAGCTCCTGCAACTTTCCTTTTATAGCACCCTAAAAAATAATGAAATTGTATTTAAAGCATGGAGCAACAAAGTATTGCTAACCTCAAGGTTTTTCTCATTAACTGTTTGAATAGCTTGGCTTAACATGTTAGTTTTCCTGTTCTCCACTGCTTATGATGTAAACGTTGTATAAGGGACTGACAGCAGAACAGCAAGAACTGTCACGAATCTCACACTACCGTATTTCCTATCTACCAGTTCCATGTCCTACCAGACAACCCCCAAGTCCCAGCTGTCCTTTTTCAAGCTGAGACCATCCGGGCTCATAGGGTGCAAAGACAATGCATCCCAGATGGTTTGACAAAAGGTCATACCAAGCTCAGCAAGAAAAGCAACCTGACAGGATTTTCAAACTGTGGTTGCTAAAAGGGAGCAGCTGACATCCGGCTATGGCTGCTCCCTCTCCTGGGCAGCCCTCGGTTTTGGGCCTACATCCCTAGCAGGCCGCTGCAGGGCAGCTCTGGGAGAGAGACGGCAGCTGTCCTTCGGGGTACGGTAGGGCCATAACTCCGCTTCCCAAAACAACGACTCTCCAGCTTGCTCCCCTCCCCGGGGAGCCCCCAGGCCGAAGACCGCCCGTAGCGGGTAATTCCCGATAATCCCGGCCCGGCCGGGAGTTCATCCCGCCGCTTCCTTCCGCCGAGGGAGGGCTCGACTGTGCAGCGGCCGCAGCGCGCCCGCCACCTCCGCGTCTGAGGGAAAGCTGGAGGGAGCCCGGCGTCTTAGCCATCGGCCAGGCCTGCCCCCCAACAAGCAGGGTCAGGCTCTGGGCACGGGTGGAGAGGAAGAGACCTGCGTGCTTCTCCCTCACCCGGATCTTGCGGCTGATCTCGGTGCCGATCTCCATGGTCACACCGCCCCGGTCCCGTCCCTTCCCGTCGCGCCGTGACCCCTCCGCTCCCGCCGCAGGCGCCGCCAGCTCGAGCGTCGCGCCGCCAAGTGCGCGGCCTCCGCCTGCGGCGCCCCCTGCTGGGCAGTAGCGCCGCTGCCGTGCTGCCGTGCCGCCGCCTCCCACTGCCAGCTCCGCGGCTGAGGTCTTCACGATGGGGCGGGGAGAGACAGCTGGGCTTGCAGTGAGGTACGCCCCAGCAAATCAGCAGGCGCTAACCGTGGTGGGGTGAAAGGTCCCGAGCTCACTCTGCCTCCCCTCAGCAGTGCCCGCCTTCTCGCCGAGCTGCTCCAGCGGGTCCCTGGCGCTGGAGGCGCGTACCAAACTCCGCCGCTTTACCTGTGAGAGTTCGGGCAGCGTTGCCTGCACAGGTCCGAGGGCGGCCGGGTGGGTCGGAGCACCCCGGAAGCGGTGCCGCGGAGAGGAGGGGGGTCCTGTGGCCCCAGCTGGGGGGGGCCGGCGGGCTGGAAGGCTCGGCCGCCGTGGGCTATCACCGCAGCCCGCTTCTGAGCCTGGGGCGACAGCCTGCTTCAGGCAGCCACCACACGCTCGGAGCCTGGCTCTGGAGTAAAGTTTGTTTGTGTTTTTTTTTTTTTTTTAAACTTACTTCTAAATATTTGCGTTGCCGCCTTCTTCATTCATGTTTTTGATAAAACTGGTTTATGAAGTCCCGCCACATTGCTTAGGATAAGCATGCTCTTCCTTAAATGTTACAAAATTTGAAGATTTAATATGTTTGGGTTTTAAAATGTTTATGCTACTGCAACACAAAGTATGAAAGTAACTTGTAATGCTATACTACAGGTGTACTACAAAACTGGCTTACTATTGAATTTTAGTTCTGTGGTCCCATGTTGCACTGATACAACATGCCTTTGGGTTTGTTTTTTCCTTTGTAAGAGGTTGCAGCATCTACTAGTCTTTATTATGACAAGGGATCAGCTGCAGAAGAACTATGTGGAAATCATGTTTCAGCCACACCATTTATCTTTTATACCCCTGTTTCAGTTTCACTTCAGCTGATTTTAGTGAGCAGTACCATTATGGGAAGATCACAGATAATCAACTTTTTACAAGTAATGCCACTGGGTAAAATAAACTCCAGGCATTGTAGTTAACAGCTGTATTAATCTCTTTCTGCATCACTGCTCCTAATATAACCCAAACATCATACAGAGATAGCCTAGACTAATTATTGCTAATGATCTGAGCTGTTTGCCTGACTGCACTTACACTGGTGTAACCATAAGATACAACTAGGAACATTAGTTTAATTACAACATTCCATTTTAACCTTCCAAGAGATGTGTTTTGCTACCTGAAGATTTTAAATAAGTTATATTACTTTGTAATTGGAACAAGAAAATAACTGTTGAAGGACACAAATAGGAATTCATAACTAATAGATTAGAAAGAAATAGCATGTTTAAAAAACCCAAATTATCCTCTGTAACAACAGGAGCTTATTGCTTCAAGTTCAGCACTGTTACATGAAGGTAAACTGCCTGTTTTCTTCTAATAACAAAAATTCTATGACTTCAGTTACTTAGTACAACATGGTTCAACATTGTACAGTGCCTTGTAAGTAAAAATCTTGCAGATACAACATTTCAAGCTTCAAGCATGTAATAGACATCTTGCATTGCTTGTTTTTCTAGCCCATTCTTTCTACTACCATCTAGAAGTACGTAATGATTCAATAAAGCCCCAGCTATCTTTTGCTTTATTACAAATAAGAAATGGAATTACGATAAACCAGGGAGGCTTCAGACACAGCGAAAAGAGAGAGGTGATGAATAAAGTTAATTTGTTCAGAGAATAGCTTTGAGTCACATGTAGAATCAGAAGTAGTATGACATTTCTGTTCATGAAATCCTTATTTTCCATAGCTAGTGAGTAAATCAAGATACTTTTCCACATGACTTCTTCATTGTTTCAGCATCCTGGGAATGCCCCTGTAACTAGCAGTTTCTAGATTATCCGATCTGTGTTTCTATCACAAATGGATAACTCTCTGTTGGGAGGGTGACTGGTTCTGCTTCCTATTTGGCTCATTTTCAACTTTCTGTCATACCGTTATTCAATGCAAAGACCTGATGCTGGACAGAGTTGCCAGCATCAGAACAAGGTGAATACTTGGCTCAATCTTCACCCTGTTGGCTGATACACTAAAATGCAATCACATATTTGCACTAGCATGTAAGAAAAATCAAAGCTGTTCCAGGAGGCAAGATGTCAATAACAAAAGGGTTTGCCCCTGTTCCATTATGGGCAGGCAGTATTCAACCCATTGGGCAGAAACCTTTTAAATTACAGAACAAAGGCTGCAACATTTAGCTGTAGGAAATTAGTCTCTTCTTCCCATAGTCTTCAACAAGGAGAGAGTATAGGAGAAGATGCAAGTGTTTCTACCCATGCATGTCACGAGGGTTAAAGGGGAGAAGCAGAAGCATGGTATAGTGCCCTGAGGCAATCATTCTCTCTTATTGATGTCTCTTTATCAGAGTTCATCACATGATCATGGATGCCTTTGTCTCTGTCCTTTTTATTAGAGTTAATAGTTGGAGCAAAGCAGGTAATGGAGAGTTGATAAGGAAAAAAAAAATATATAGGGCAAAACAAATCCGGAAAAACACAGAATTCAAACTGGGATTATAGGAAGTAGAAGAAAAAATTCATTCAGGAATGAGTTTGATGAGCTTCAAAAAGAGAAAATGTAAGCTGCAGAGGAGCATATTGGTAGTGTCCTGCTTGTCTCTTTTAAGAGGATATGCTGTCTTTAATGTAAATGCAGGGAATTGGGCAGGAAATTGATGTAATCAAGATTTAGAATGTGACACAGAACTGAGACCTTGTTTCCAGTATGAATTGTTTAGATATATGAAAAGTTGCCTTTGTTAGCCTGAATTTTCATGGCTTGGATTTGTCATGCATTGTATTCGTTAGTTTCCTCCAGCAAGCAACCATAGTTCTGGCCTGTAGCAGATACTAGAAAGGGATATCTGCTTGGTTAAGTTCAAAGTTAATTTATTTTACTCAATATAAAATTCCTCTGAACAAGTTCTTTCCATGTCTTAGGGACTGTTCATTGCAACTATGGCAGGAGCCGGGGAGATACTCCTCTGACTAAAGGAAAGCCCATTGTGTCTAAGAAATACCTCAGAATTCATCATAGTACAAAATTACCTACATATTTCATCTGGGATTAGTGTCCTGAGTAACATGCTATTTGCATAGCAGGTCTGCAGGTTAGACCTGCTCAGACAGCAGCATGTTTTGTGCGCTTTACATTACTGAAACACTTTCTAAGTTTTACAGTCATGAGTCAGCACTCACATACTCACTTCACCTTTTTCCTCATCCTTGACCTGTTTCAAGTTTGTATATGCTTTTGCCTGGCTCACACAATGTGAAGAGGCATACAATTCCAAACTGCATACAGTTGCTGATGTAGCACATGTACAGAGGTCTCCATATAATTTTAGGACTCGAATGCAGCCCTTTATATGATACTTACATTGGTTAAATGTTATTGATACTGCTTAATTGGTATGCATTTAATGCTTGTGGAAACAGTTGTTACTAAGGGCCTAATTTCTACTGTCACCTTTGGGTGTTTTAAGTCCAAACAAAGGCTGAAAGATCAGTCTTTAATCTGCATTTTTTTGATGTGTGTATTACCAAGAGCTGAAGCTTTTCAAGGACTTGGGTTTAGCTGTAGACATGAATAGATGTGCATAGATCATTTGGTATGGCACATGTAGATTAAACCTTGAAAGTATTTCCACGCTGCATGAAAATAAAACCAACAGATTTTTGGTAAGCGATTTGTCTTAATTGGAAAGGCTTAAAATAAATGATCATATGATTTTAAAAAGCAAGGATTGCCTGCTATTTGTTGTAACCCCTATTTCTGTAATGCCCCCGTAGCCAGAGAAGCAGCTGTTCATTGCTGACATTCTCCCTGCCAGGCATTCCAACTCTCTGAGGTAATGGGCTACAAGCATACGGGCCTTCGCTTTAATTCTTTCAGCGTATCCTTCCGCATGGATAGAGCGAGGGGAACGCCTCCAGGAAAAGAAATTAAATGCACACAGACAGAGGCACACAGAGACGGGCGATTTGAAAATATTCCCGAGAACGCAGTTTACGCTCATGCAGCACAACGTCACATGAAAGAGGCTGCCTGAAGAGCTGGCTGGCACAGGTTTATTTTGTTGAAATATTTTCTTCCACCCCCAGCTCTTTACCCAGTGGAATGATACCCAGAGCAAGTTTTTTGAGACAGGAAGTGAGGAATGTTTTCAGTATGAGTGATCTGAGAAGAAGGTGGGTTAGCAGAGATAGCAGCTGTTTCAGACAAGAGAAACACAGTAAGTCAGTTCCCGAGAAGTACAGATGAGATGGCTCCGGGAGAAAAAGTCTTGGTGGGCTCCAGGGTTTATTTGGTTACGCGTATGTGAAAGGAGGCTTGGCGTCTTTGGATTGATGCACAAGGTAAGGGAAAACAGCGGATAGTTAAAAAAAAATAGCGGGTGCTCTTCTCTGCTGTGTACTGTATGTGTGAAGTTTCAAGCATTTGCTTTTTGAAAAGTAAAGGCTGTAGAACTGTGCTTCTGGAGGCAGGGGAGGTTTGAGATGTGCACTTACTGCTGCTCTTTCAGTCCAAGAGTCATGTCAAAGATTAACTGGTAAAACTAGGGGAGGGTGGAGTAATGATTTTTTTGGGTCCCCAGGTATTTCTCAACTAAATACATGTATTTTAAGCCGTTGAAATAATAGGAACCTGTTCTCGTCATCATATATTGCAGTTTTATTTCACGTGCTGTCATTTTTGCAGGCTGTTTAAAAAGTCTTTTAAAGCAAAATGCTAATTAGTGAGGGGGAGCGGGAGGTGTAGATAAAGGGGAAAGATACCACAGTGCTCAGTAATCTTGTGTCAGTGATGGCCATGCTGCTATAATTCTACCATTTTTGAAACTATGTGTTTGTGTTGAAATATAAATATACAAAGTTTGGCCACTGAAAACAGTTTTAGTTTTTGTGTGAAAATTCCTGGCTTGCTAAATAAAGGCTTGTTATTGTAGAGGTAACTCCTGGCATTATGTAGTTGCTTTTTGCTAAAGTAACTTCATAACAATGCAGATGCATGCGATTTAAAGTCATGCAGAAGGCCAATATCAGAGCACTTAGCATGGCAGAATGCACAGCTGCTGAATAAAAACAGGACAGCTGTGTTTGCTGGAAGTACACATGGCTCAGTGTAATTCATCAAATGACATTATTCTAACCTATTTTTTATGTCCGGAATATTTTTTTCCAGCTGGTCTTCTGTGACATGAACTGAAAGTTTGATAATTAAGTTTTCCTTGATATAAATGCCTTCCAGAAGTAATGAATTCTGTCAGACATGTACTGAGTTAAAGTGAAGTAAGTTGGGATAAAGGCTCGGTAAACAGTCAATGAAAACAACAGATCATAACATGAAGACCACTTCTGGCATGTTCTGAAAATTCTGCTCTAAACTTCCTTCCTGTGCTTGTATTGCTACCTGTGTTGCATAGCAAAGTAACCGAAAGTCTGGGATTCTGGAAACATCAATGCTGATATGAGGCAATTTCACCTGTCAGGTCAGCTTTTAGTTAGTGATTTTAAATTAGGATACGTCTCTAAAGGTCTGTTGGGGACATGAAAGGTTAAAAGTCTTTTATAGTCAGTGGTACCACATAAAATCTGAGATATACTTCTGATTGCAGCTTTGAAAAAGTTGGTTTCTCTCAGTGCTCGAGCACCAAAGTGTGTAACTGCACAGAATGTGTTGGAAAATGGGCCCTGAGGACGTGAGCTGAGGTCAGTCAGCTAGAAGTTACTCTGCCAGGAATAAACCCAGTGAGAGATTCTGCTGGCAGTGGGCAGGAAAAGAAAAGCTCCTATCTCTACAGCATTCCCTGCGTGCTGCTCCAGGGGGGCAGGATTTGGAGGATCAAAGTGCAGAGCGAGTAATAAAGTGAGAAGTCCCTGTGTATCCCTAAAGTTTTCAGAGAAACCTGTTGCTGTTGGTTGTTAATGTATTCTGCAGCTCCACCCAAAATTAAATTGAATCAGTTTGGGTTTTTTTTGTTTTGTTTAAATATATGTATTTATTTAGATTTAAGGTGATAGCTCTTGAGGGTGGGGATTGTGTAGGATGGTATAACTGCTTCCAGATTATTAGAAACATTGTCATGAAATATACTTATGATCATTCCTTAGAGTACAGTTACAAAGATGTCACTGGGGAAAAATGCTGTACTGTCTCCTCTTCTTCCCCATTTTTGGACTTGATCTTTTGCCTCCTTCTTTGCCATGCTGCTGCTTACAAGGGAGTGCAGAGTCTGATGCGAGGTTTTCAACCTAAAGTCTTTGGTTGTGTTGACTAACATTGAATTTCTAGGTATGAATAGAAATGTGAAAGTAGTATGTGGCTGTTGAGTTTAAAAACAGGTGTGCTAGGAAGAGTACTTCTGGTTCCCCCACACCAAATAAATGGGTATCCTGATGTTATTCCTGCCTGATAATTCTAAGAGTCTTCAGAAACCAAATGACGCTTTCTAAAATGTGCTTCTAATACATACCAGCCTGGGGAAAAAAAATTGGTGGTGTGTTTTTTTTTTTCCCTCAGGCGGTGCGGTGCTGCCACTAGAGGTCCCCGGGCACAGCTCCCCACGCCAGCAACGGCTAACAATGAGAGGAAGAAGCATAGCTGTTCCCGGGGCGGCGCGGCCCGCCCTGAGGCGAGGCCCGTGGACAGTGCAGGCCGGGGCGCGGCTGTCGCCTCGGCGCGGGTCGGGCACGGCCGCCACGCGCAGGGCGCTTGCTGCGACCGCTGGGCGCGGGGAGGCCAGGCCCTGCCCTGCTCTGCTCCGCCTCGTAGAGCCGCGCCGGGCGAACAGCGCTGCAGGCGGGCCCGTGCTGGCAGTGCTGAGGCGGGCTGGGGTCGCGGGCGGTTCAGGAAGCGGTGCAATCCCCCGGAGAAGCCACGCATTCACTCCTGTGACAGCCGAAGTAGCGACTGCCCTTATAACGTGCGTTCTAATGCTGAAAAAAAGCTTTGTATCTATAGAATGCTTTTATTTCGCGTGTCCTGCAAAGCAACACTGGCAAGAGTGACACGTTTCTTAGGCTAGGGTGCATGCGGTAAGCGAACGCTTGACAGAAGAGAACGGCGAAGCTTGTATGTTACGGAGTTGATAGGAAGAGAGGGCGTGAAGGTGTTGGCAAAAAAGTGGGGAAATAGGTGGGTTACTTTAGACTGCGAGTAAGTATGCTTTTCAAGGAAGAAAACCCCCATGAATGGTTATCGGAATTCACATGGTCTTTTGAGGCGGCGAAACATAACCGGGAACGTCGTACAGCTCGCTGCAGTTCAGAGAAAATTGGAGGAATTAGCTTTTAATTGTCTGATAGGAAATGGATAAAGCGTGATCTTCAATGCCGCTCTTCCTGCCTTTATGTTTTCCCATAATCGCTATGGGGCTTGGGTTTGTGTTCAATCTGACAGCCGTTGAGGCTGCATGCTCCTGCTCTGCAAAACAAGCCTGGATGACTGGATTTCCTCTTAAAAAAGTGATTTCGTTCAGTATTAGTAACTTGGGCAACTTGGATTTTGTAGATTTTTTTTTATTTAAATACTGATTCAACTTAGAAATATTTTAAGACATTGCAGCCACATTTGATTAAGATTCATTACTCACTTGTGAAAGAGTTTTGTTTTGTTTTTTTTTTTTTAAATAAAATGTCGACTTGCCAAAGACCGGTAGTGTCTGTTGAAAAGCCAGAAACTCTGGTACTTACTTCATTATTTGAATACATAACAGCCCTGCATTTTGGAAAAGTAGACTGATTATTATGATCATTTAGATTTTGAAAAAATATACATGCTATTTTTCCCATGTTGCCATTCCCCTTTCAGTCAAATAATTTCTGATTGTTGTGTTTATTCTCTTTTTGCTCTGTACTAGGATTCCAGTTGATGCCTCTTCTGCTTATCTCTTGGTGGAAAACTTGTTTGTCTTTAATGGATACTGCTGCTGGTTAATCTCTGGAGACTTCACAGCTCCTTACTTTTTGAAAAGGGATAGCTATCCTCTCCTCTCAAGGTCATCTTGGTAGTAGCTTTTTATCAGTAACCATCTGTGGGCAAAAAAGAAAATGCCTCTACCTTTTGGGTTAAAATTGAAAAGAACTAGACGTTACACAGTATCCAGCAAGAGTTGCTTGGTGGCTCGTATCCAGCTCCTCAACAATGAATTTGTGGAGTTCACGCTGTCGGTGGAAAGCACGGGTCAAGAAAGTCTGGAAGCTGTGGCTCAGAGGCTTGAATTGCGTGAGGTAAGCTAAGTGTCCGTTTTGTGTTTTTTACCTCTAGATGACCTACGTGGTGAATCCATACCATTTGGGGTAATCATATTTACTGGAGCAGCTTTTCCGTGTTCCCATTGTTTCTTCACCTTTTGGTCACAATGGGGACTTGGATTTTTCCAAAAGAGTTGTACAACTTGCTTTACAAAGCTAGCGAATGCCCAAGGGGACAACATGTGAGAAGTAGCAGTGAATGGAAGCTTAGAGCAATAAAGAAACCACTGTTCTTTAAGCCTGACAATGCTGATACTTCTATTTTAAAAGAAAAACACAAAGCAACAACAAGGATTTCTACCTAAGCGACATGGTTAAGAATTAGTGCAAGTCTTGAGACAACTTTTAGCTAACAATATGAAAGAGAGTGTTATTTGGGTGCATGCATTTTTTTAGTGATGTATTAATGCCGTGGAAAGAACTTAACAAAATGTCATAAGTGTACCAGTGACTGGCTGTTTGTATTCCTTGTTCAAATACCACAAACATATTTGCAGACACTGTCTTGGAGCAATGATGTAGTCATTTAGATCAAGTGCTGGCCTCATGAGGAAACATGGTTTGCACTAGTTGAATCTGTATTTATCTGTGTAACCTATTACTGTTACCCATTTGCTGGAGCTTTTACCTGATACTTTGTAGGATCCTTCTGGAACTGAAATTCACTCTTCTCCCATGCATTTAGTGATTATTAATACGTCTCCTGTATTAATTTAACTACTTCTGAAATGCTGAGCTGCAAAATGTTTATGGAAATCAACATGGATTACCAACAGATGAACCAAAGTCATGTTTGATAGTTTTGTTGAACACAGCTGGATTTGATTGCAATGTTTAAATGCTCTTGGTCCTGTGTGAAGTGATATTTATCACTAGAGTCTCAAAAGGCTTAGTTCATTTTGTAATCATTAAACTGTGACAGCATGTGCATTTGGGGGGGACAGGAGAGAAAAAAAAATTGCAATAAAAGTATAGTCTTGCTAACATTCTTCTGAGACATGCTTTTGCTCTGTCACTATGTGGTCTGTCACATAATGATGTTTTGAATATGAGATTCAAATATAGGAATGAAAACCCTACACTTAAGTTATTTTAGTGATTACTCTTTTCTTGGTTATCTATCTAATAACTTTGATTATTTCTTTTTTAATGTTATATTTTTATTAAGCAATGGAAGCTACTTGTAACGATCAAAAATTGAGCAAATACACTTAGGATTCAATCCTGCAAACATTTATTACTGTATGCAGCGTTCATTACTGTAGGGTTTCTCAGTAGGAAATGCTATGTATATAGCTGTTATCAGAAATATTTTTTCTTTCTCTTTGGAAAATAATTATTAAATGGATGTGAATCCATTAATCGCTAAGTGATTGCTTACTGTGGTTGGTTTCAGTCCCAATATGTATTCCTATAGATTATTGAAATACTGGTTTTAGTGTGCAGTTACTTTGGAAAAATGCTATTCTATGCAACAGTATGACTTCTGTTTTTTTATACTGCTCCTTCTAGCAAAGGGAGAATCTAACTACTCTTGTAGCCTTGGTGTTTTGAATGTATCAGATACCATCTTTTTAGAATTCAGTTATTGTTATGTGACTGGAGTTTGTCAGTTTTTATCTATCTGCTTTCAGATGTCTCTGCTAAGTCAACAGAAGGTAGAGAATTTCAACTATATTTGGTTTGCAAAAAGCAAAGACTTTGTCTTCCTGAATGATGACTGCTAGCTTTTATTGAACTAGCCACAGAATGTTGGAGGTGCAGTTTTTTCCAGCGATTCTTCATTATCTATTTATTTGGAGCTACTCCTAAAAGTCTGTTTGGGAAAGAAACAAAAAGAAAAAGATGGAAATTCCCTCAATTAAGAGTCATATATCAGGCAAAGGAAGTTGACAGTATACTATTGAACTCATATCAGATTCCTTCAGTCATGCATTCTTGCATGGATTATTTTGGCTGGAAAATGTGTTCCAATAAAAGGGAATGGAAAATAGGGATATAAATTACTTTCCAGAGCTTGCATTCAAAAAATGTTGTTCTACCTTTAAATAGATTTGTCAAGTAGATACTGGATCATTCTTAACTGCTTGCTTAGTAGAAAGTTTTCAGACAGAAAAATTTGCTCAGCACTTTGCTGAAACGTGCAAAACCAGTATTAGTCCTTGATACTATAAAATGCTAACTACTTTCTATAAGATGTTTCATATTGTTAATGTGCTAAGCACCCTTAAAGCATGAGCGAATTCAAAGTGTTAAAGTAGGAGTGTTAAATTATTTAATGCTGAGACTTAAAACAGTTACAAAAGCCAAGGCATCAATTTTGGATTGCTGTGTATGGGCTGTGCAGTTATGACACGTGGTTCCCATGCACCTTCAAAACAGTCTTTTGCAGGGGGTGTGAGGGAAATCTTGACCTTTGTTTCCCTACACACAGAATGGTATGTTTTGCAAATTTTACTCTTCTGGTGTAGTTTGCAGCTACAGAATTTGGACAGTGAACTGAAAAGTTAATTTTTAATGCTGTGCTATCTTTTAAGATGTTTAACAGATCTTTATGTAAACATCTTCAAATTATGCTTTGTATGGCAAAACATCATTTTTCTTTTGATTTTCTAAAGAGCACTTTCAATTTTCAAATTGCATACAAGTACGGACACATACTTAGGCTTTAGGAAGTCTTAAATATGTTGACAATTTTCCTTTTTTAACTGTATAGTAGACTTTACAGAAAAGTGAAATGAATGCTCTAAACTAAGAACATCTTCTAGTATTCCCAGAATGTGACTCATCAGCAGCGGGTATGTAATCTAGCTCTGTTAATCTGAGGAATTGAGGAAAGCAGCCAAAGGAAACAGGGAACACAAGTTAGTTACCTTTTGTAGGACAGCCTGCCTTTTAATCATGTGAGAGAACTATAACCAAACTTATTTATGCAAAAAAAAGCTGTAGTTGGTGTGGAAAATCATTCTGGAATTACAAGTTCTGAAAAACTACTGAGAGCTGGGATTGTTAACTGACTTAAAAAGCATGTGCAACACTGTTCATCTTGCAGCTAGGGCATGAAAATACAGATTTTAAAAGTGTTTATTTTTTTTAATGTTAATGCACCTAGATACCTATAAAACATGTGGTAGGAAATGTCACAAGTGATTTACCTTCTCTTGCTGGATCTTCTTTTATTTCTGTTTTCTATTAACGCTTCTAAACCAGAATGATGGGGCAAATTGAGCTACTGTGTACAAGCAGAGTCAGACTCTGCTGCACATTCATGGTAGAGAATTGGACCCAGGTACAAGAACTAATAGCAGGGAACTTATGTGGAGAGTGCGTGTTGTGCGTATGCAGGTTCCTGTGTTTGTTTTGGACTTTAATAGAAAAGAAAGAATCAAGGTTGTCTGGAATAACTGAGAAGTTCTGAAAGAGTGCTTCAGAAACATTTAAAATATGCTATAAAACTTTGCTCTGAATTTTGAAATATCAGCTTTTGTTTGGAGATAACACACATTAAAAAAACCCTTTTAGTTCAGCGTCGTGGTTTCTTAATGTGTGTTTTGCATACGTAAAGAGTGTTTTAAAAGTAAGACCAAGTGCAAACATTATCATTCCTACTGTGTATGTTAGTAAATGTATTAACCAGCAAATAAAAGTTGAGCTGAGTCATGACAAGAGGGGTCATCAATATGTTCATGCCTTGTAGCAAAGTCTGCCAAAATTTTAGCCAATGTGTGAAGAAATAAGAGGAGAAGCAGTGCTTGTAGCTGAACTTCTATGGTTTCCTGCGTGAACCAAATCTTTAAAATTAGAAAAGGAGAAATTGTCTTGGAAGAGTGTTTATTGAAAAACAAATGACTCCATCTAAAAAGTATATTAAGTGTAACTGTAATTTAGGATCCAAGATAAATGGGAGGACAGAGTGGCCTTGTTGCAATTATTGTTGTTCTTCATTTTTATGAAGGAAAAGTACAGGATTAGCATTTAATCTTGTTACACTGAGCAGCACAAAATGAAGTTTGTCCTATGAAAGCAATAGTGGCAAGTAGAAGCCTTGTCCCTGATTTCTCTAGCTTTTTATAAAGTGAGGTCAGAATTTGAATATACCACTTAAGTGTTGGGTTTTTTTTGCTGTCACAGTGTCTTATGCATTACTATACAGGTTTAGACTTAGACTGATTTTGACAGAAGATATTTTCTTCACTTCAGAAGGAAAGACATTAGTTTTTTCAGAAGGAAAGACATAATTTTTTTAGGCTACTTTGACATTTTGCATTTCCTTGTTGTAAAGCAATCACAGTAAGTCTCTGATGAATGGGAACACAATGTGTTTAATGTCAGTGCTCTGTAAGGTGTGACTCAAAAGCGGGTATGCGAGTCCATCCTCCTTGGAGCTTTGGTCAGTGGTAATAAAAAAGTGACATGATATAAAAAAAACTTTCTGCATTTCATAGTCATGGTGATAAGTGATTTATTTCTGTAAGAGGTTAAAATATGACTTGGATATAACATCTGCTCTGTACTATGAAGGTATTGTTCTTGAGCTTGTAAATTAGCCTGTTTACTTTTGTTGAATGTGCTGATGAGTATAATCCGCCTTGCCTGTCAGAAAATTATTCAAGATACGCAAAGAGTGTAAAACAATGTGTTGTGATTTGGGCCTTATTTTAATTCAAGTGAAGTAGAATGCCAGGCTACCTTGCAAAATACTGATTTTGTTTCTTTATCCCTGCTGTCATGTTTTAAACTATAGTTGTCAGTTGTTTTATTTAAATAGCATTTGTGAAACCCATATTGGAGTAGTTAGAAAACAGTTGTGTAGATGTGGGGACAAAAGGTTTCTATTATTAAAAAAACTAAGACTTAAGACTTCTCCTTGTATTTGTATAGCTACCCTGCTAAATACTCCCTCCTGCAGCTACAGTTGAGGATCTTGTCAGAACAATAACAACGACGAAAGGCAAAGCAAAAATACCCTGAAGTGAGGATAGGGAAAAGAGAGGGATTATATGAGGCTAGCCAATGGTCTTCCTTTTTCTGCAAGAATTGGTTGTGGTACTATATAGGATTGTGCAACTTTCCACTCTGTGGCTGGTACCTGGCAAGACTCAGGGTTTTTTTTTTCTTCACCATTTCCAGGCAGTCTGGAATCTTGTACGCTAGTCAGTCCAGGCTGCTCCACATCCTTTTTTCCCTAGAAATGGAGATTTGTGGAAGAGGTGGTCTGCTGTGATAAGAGTGGAGAATTTTCAGGGCCTTTTGTCTCCTTCCATAGCTCTTACATCAGGCACCAGGTAAAGCTTTCTCTTGGTACCTGTCAGTTGTGTGTAATACCAGAGTATTGACTCAGTTCTTCTGCAGGCAGTTTATTTAACTGTGATACCCTGAACGCAGGAGCTGTTTGTATCCCAGAGTATAATAAAGCTTGATACAATGGAGCCCATGGGCTAACTAGGTGTTCATAACTTCAGATGCAGTGCTTATCCTTCAATAACAGGGTGGTGTTTTCAACTCTCTTCAGGAAAGTCTGATAGCTTGTTTTGTTTGTACCAATGTAAAAGAGGAACAGCTGAAAGTAGATTTTGTTTGCATTCTTCTGTAAAACCTGCTATTGTTTCCTTTTTTAAAATTTCTTCCACCTTAGCATGGTAATTCCTCAGGTCATGGTACTCTTGAGGCAGGTAGCAGACTGCATTAATTAGAAGGCACTGTATTAACAATTAGAAAACAATTATCTTTTCAATTCTATTTGTTACTGGTGAGATATCCTGTAATACAGCAGATGGAAGTTAGCTGGGAAGTATATAATTAAATACATAAACTCTGAATACTGCTGTGCTTCAGAGGAATGTGTGGTAAAGTCTATTTGTCCTCCCTGCTTTGTTCCACAGAAAGTGGTTGGACTTCTTTCATTTAGTCCAAATTTTTACAAAAGATGTACTTACTTCACCCGCCCCCCATCTTGTTTTTAAATCTATTTTGTGTGTGTGGTTTATTGTGGTTTTGTTTGCTTGCTCTTTAAAGAGGGCAGTAACAGTAATGTTGTCTCAAGATCCTAAGGAATACAATTTTTTTGTTCATATTATATTGCTGAAAAATGAAAGGCCTAGTCTAGTTTGGGGATCATAACAGGTACTGTTAAGCTCAAGTGGAATGATTTACATACATTTGATATCTGTCATACGTAATTGTCATTTTTATTCCTTTTCTGGATAGTGTTAACTGTGACCAAAATAGACCCCTCTGAGATTTCTATATGAAAACCTATTTCTTACACTGCTAATCAGAATAACAGAGGTATACAAATGATGTTGAGATTAGAGCCAGAGTGGAATTCTTTTACAGATGAGACTGATTCATATTAAGGAAAATAAAATTAAATGCTTCAATTAGTTGTAGCTAACTAATATCAGTCAGTTGGCACACGGAAGAACGACTGTCTATCTCACTGATGCCATTTCAAAGTATAAAACAGATGAGTGACAAAGCATGCTCAACAGATACAGAAGTTGGTGAGAATTTTCAGATGTAAAGGTCAGGTTTTAGAATGCTTTCAAAAAAATGCTTTTTAAAAAAGAGATGTTATTTATTTTGCATACAAGAATTTCTCAGTAAGCTGTTTCACTTTGTCAGCTCCAATTTTATAATGATACTGAATTCCATAGTATTTTTGAGTTTTAAGTGACCTCTGAGGGATGCATGCTCCCACCCTCTACTCAGGAAGACAGCTTGGATCAGATGGCTCAGGGATTGACTGCCTGTGTGAGTTTGAATGCTTCCAAGGGTAAGGATTTGGGTAACTTTTTGGTTACCTGTTCAGTACTTGGCTAGTCTTGTGAAATTTTTGTCCTGATCTGATTGGAATTTCCCATGTTGCAGTGCTTCTTTCAAGAAGCAGTCTTTCACTGTCTTCTCTATACCCCACTCTAAAGCAATTGTAGTCCACAGTAAGATTTTATGCTGGTTTCTTTTTAAGACTGATCAGCTCCACTTCTCTGATGCTCATTGTATTTCTTGCCAAAATATATAATATAGTTACAGTACTGTAGTTTTGTGGCACTCATACCGGATGAAGCTTCTCTGCTTAGCTTATAAAGTCTGCTTGACTTCATAGCTGAAGTCACTTCACTTTCACCAATTTGTGAGCTGTAATACTGTGTGAAGCTTTTGGTACTTTTGTGTTCTTGATAACTCTTGAATTTGTATGCAAAAATGCTTACCATTCCTGTCGGTAATGGCAGAAAGCAGCTAGAAATTAGAAAGTAACTGTATTGAAATGGTGTTATTTTTATTTCTATTGTATTTTCTTTAAAGGGATCAGGTCACAAATAATTCACTAAAATGAACCTCAAAGTAGTATTAATCTTAACAGCTTAACATATTTTGAGAATTCTGTCATGACATTTTTTTAGCATTGGTTGTTGTCCTGAGCTGCTAATAATAAAATGTTTTAGCAATGAATAAAAGTGGATTCTATTTTAATCAGTGCGAATATTCTAGGGTGCATAAGCTCCTCTGAAAACTCACAGGATCAAATTCTGTCCTTGAAGTTAAGTGAAAGGTTTGCATACAAGTCAGAAGACAGGCTTTGGTGCATAGCATTTTGCTTGGGTTTAATGTTATTCTTGGTAGCTCAGATTACCAAAGTTTACAAGGGAAAATACCATGGCAGAAAAGTCTTGTTTGAAGATATGCTGGATTCCAGAGAATATTTTAAAATGCAGATATGTTTTTCTTAGTCTGTTGCCAGTAACCACTCCATTCTCTTTGTAGGCAAGTGGTCAGTGTTTTAAAGAAACAGATGAATGCAAATGATTATCATGCCTTAAAAATGGGTTATATATTCAGTTTGGACTTCAAAGTGTATAACCAGGAGTTTCTTACATCAGGGACTTTGAAACTTTTGTGGTGTTAACAGAAGATTGTGCTCTTTCTTTCCTTAACTTTCTGTTCTACATCTATCTTCTTTGGGGCTTAAATACACCAGGGCTGCAGATGCAAGTTATTCAGGCTGACCTGTTGGGCAGGTGGACTGGGCCAGCACAGTAGACTTTCTTTTTAGAAATCCTCCTAGCAAGTGAGATCAGGTAGCTTGTGGCAGGTAGTTCAACTTTAAATGTTACTTTTATTTTCTTGTCCTCTGGTTTCCTTATTATCTTGCATTATATATACATTGCATTTTTATAGCACTTGGAAGTTACAGAATGTGACCATCACAATCTGACTTTGGCTTCCGTCCCTGTATGTGTAGTGTTAACAGTTGTGTAATGAGAGAGGGATACAACTTTTCACATGCAGTCCTTTCCTCATTCAGTCTGCAAGAAAGATTGAGGAGCTGTAGTTTGGTGTGTTTTGTGCTTTTGGGTGTATGCTGATGTTGCAGTTCTTAATGGAGTTAGTGTGATACTACTGCTAATCATTCCTAAAACCTTAAGGTACCTCCTTCTCAATATGTACTGTCTTCTCGATATCTTTGTGGGATAGCACAGCTTACCACACATTATTTCTTGTGGTGGTTTTCAAAATGTCCTTATCATGAAACGATTTTGTATATATCAGTGTTCTGCCTTCTTTTCCAGACAGTTTTTCCAAGTGTAGTTCACAGAAATTATTAATGTTAAAAAAGTTAATTTTGATGAATAGTCTTTTTTTTATAAAACTTTGTCTTACCACCTTTCTTTTGTCTAAGTTAAAAGCAAGTGTTGGATTAACGCTGTTGGGTATTTCTACCATTTCCATCTATAATACTGTTTATGTAGCAAGGACTTGGAGAATTTCCATGCATATACATTCAGACTTAATTGGTAATTTGTAGCATTCTCTTATCTCTCTTCCTCAATTAAAAAAACTTGCAATTAAGATTTCTACTTTTGCTATGATAATACTATGAGTATTTTGCAGTCCTCAAGTCTGCTGATCCAGGACTGAATGAAGTAACGACTGAACAGTATTTTAATAATTTTAAACATACTGGAGAAATTTTAAATTTGAATGAGTGGCTCTACTATGTGAATTTAGAACTGGACTGTGGAGAGATAGAAAACTATTCTGGTCCAAACTCCTTCTCAGAGGAGATTTAATCAGTTAGATTGCATGTTGTCCAGTGTGATTTGACATTCCAGGCATGGACATTGCTCAGCTTCTCAGGGCAATCTGTTCCAGTGCATACTGTATTTTGTATCTTCTTTTGGTTGAGAGTTGCCTGCCCATGCAAGGTAGCTTGCTGCTGTACCTGGTCATTTTCTTTCTCATTGGATGAGCCATAAATGAGCTGTAATGAGCTTGTCTTTCGCCAGCTGTCCTGTGCTCTTTTGTCCTCCAGCATCCTTCATGTGAACCTGCCTGCTAGTACCCCAGAGAAGCTGTACTTTCTCTCCTGCTGTCCAGTGTAATTTTCTATTTGTTTTCCTCACTTCCACTATTTTTCCTGTCACATGTAAAAGCTTACTACTAATATTTCTGAGTTGCCACAACAGGGTCAGGGACTATTAACAAATGAAGAATAATTTTGATAATGTTTTAAGCGGGGGGCCCTTATGTACATGGATTGCTCATGTGAAAGTAATGTCTGGTTTTGATATTAAATGTCTCTCTGGTTCTCCAAGTTTTCAATAAACCCATAGTTATAGGCAGTCTTTTAAAAGCATTAGTTCTAAGTAGCAAGATTTTAATGAAATGCATTTTATTTAATATCAGAATAATAACATTTTTCATAATTGAAATACCTGTTTTACAGATTACATATTTCAGTCTGTGGTATTATAATAAGCAGAATCAGCGCAGATGGGTAGATTTGGACAAGCCTCTGAAAAAGCAGCTGGACAAATATGCCTTGGAGCCAACTGTGTATTTTGGAGTAGTGTTCTATGTGCCTACTGTTTCTCAGCTTCAGCAGGAGATTACCAGGTAGTCTTCATACATATGTCAACCATTTTGCTTTCAGCATTCTCAAATGTATGCTTTCCCCTCTCCCACCCCTATAGCAATGGAAATTAATACCTTAGGCATAATTTATGTTCAAACTCTTTGTTTGTTTCTTTTTCAAATATTTAAATGATGTGACAGGCTAAGCAAACAACTAACTTTTTAGTGACCTTAGGTATTCAAACCTGTTTTCAGGTACTCACGTGGTCAGACTTTTAATTGGTTTAGTCTCTTCGTGTTGGTCTTTTTTTTACATTTCAGCTTGTTTTATTTATGTGTCACTGGGATGTTATCCTTGATATCATACATACATTTCTACTGTGAATTTGTGGAACATCACATAAGTGGTGACTGCAGGGAAAAGGGAAAGTTGAGCATATATACTGGCCAGTTATTCCTATGGGCTTCTACATTGTCTTCTAGTATCTCAGTGTGCGTAGTTGTGGTGATTTATTTGTAACAGGGAAACAAGTACAAAACCAATAAATGCATCAAAACCTTAGAATTGTTATTTCAGAAATATGTGCTTGCATTAATTAACCCATTTAAGCTCGTTACTTGAAGTTGGCCCTGCTTTTAGTGAGAAATTAAACCACATGGCCACTCAGAACTCCTTTCCAGTTTAATTTATTCTGTGGCTACGTGCAACTGCCTCTATATAGTAGTCAGTGCTAAAATACCTTGCCAGAGTCGTTTCCTACTAATTGTGGTGTGAAAGCTTTTCATAGAGGTCAGCTTCTCTGTGGAGATACTGCTGGTGTGATGATTGTTCAATGTCTGGCAGCTTTAGTTTTTATTTTATGTGTAATTTCTGTAATATTATTTCCTTTCTGACATAGCATTGCATTAAACAACTAAATTGCCTGGAAAATCTTGATTGCTCTTCTCTGGCACTTTTATTTAAAGAGTATGATGCCTCTGCTGGAGCTTTAACACACTTCACAGTGTACTGCCACATAGAAAGCAGGAATTTGTGCCAACCTTATACTCAAGTCCTAGAAGATGGTACTTACTGTAATGTACAACAGCGAGAGTCTGGAATAGCTTCAGATATCTGTGGATTTTTTTCATGCCTTTTCAATATAAACGACATTGAGTGTGTTTAAGCAAATTATGTGTTTAATGTATGCCAGGAAATAGAAACATCATAGGCAAAAGATATGGTATTTTTACTGTAATGAAATAGTATCAAGATTTTTTTTTTTTTTGCCTGTATGTTTACTTTTCATGGCAGTTCTATGGAATGAGCTTATGTTCTGCTGCTTGACTGGCAAGACTTACTTAACCAAATGTCTTGATATGCCATGGCTTTTTCTGGTCCTCTTTTTTAAGGCCTGGGTTTAGTCTCAACTGTTCTTGTCTGTGTTGTATAAGGATGCTGTCTACTGTTACATGTCATACTGTTTTTGTACTGGGAGGGTTTAAAATATACTTATAAAATGTCACTGTATTTTAACAGTCTGTGTTGAATAGTAAGGGAGGATAACCATCTTTTAGCTTCAGGAAAATTAATGTGGATTTTACCAGACCTTTCTAATAATTGACTTAATTGCAGCACACTCCTCTGTGTGTTCTCAGTATTAAAGCCTTACTTCACAAGAGTTAACATACCATATAAAGAAGTTAAAGAAGGTTTCAAAACTAGGATTATAGAAGAAAAATATCTCTGTAACCATAATGGCATTTTTGCGTTTTAAGGTGTTTTGGGCACTGGATAGGGTGTTCCATGGATGGCTGAAAGGGGGAGAAATCAACTAAATAGTGGTTCAGACTGTGAACAAATGATGTAGCTAGTAGTGGTTGGACATGACCCAGGAAAAGGTCAGATGAAAGCAAAAGGAAGAGGGAAAACCAAAATACTTGTTAGGTTACGGTAACAGATAGAAATTGTGGAGATGCTTGTTTTAAGAGGTAGCAGTATTTGATTCTACATTGATGTGTGGAAGTTAAAGGAGGAGTTGACAAAGACCATGAAATACTGGGTCTGAATGATGAGGAAGAATACCCTCCATACAAACTGGGAAGTGTAGAGAGGAAGGGGAAATCAAAGAATAGGAAATGCAGGTATATTAATCTATAGTCTCTTCAAATTAAGAAGCCCATGTTACCTTTTTCTTTTTTTCTCACATAGGTATCAGTATTATTTGCAATTAAAGAAAGATATCTTGGAGGGCAACATTCCTTGCACACTGGAACAAGCAATACATCTGGCTGGTTTAGCTGTTCAAGGTAAGTAATACAGTTGTGCCAATTAGCTAATGCAGCATAAGAAACTTTGCTGATACATTCTCTATTGCGTATTTTCTAGTTATCACTCAAAGACCCAATTTATTACATTACGAAAGGCTTACTCCTTTGAGCTATGTCATAAGGGCTGAGGAGGGGGAGCGGTGGGATCAGTGGCCCTGAACTTGCCAGTATTCCTGTGCCTGCCTCAGAAGTGTGCCTGACTATCTAATGTGCATTTTCAGGAGCTGGGTTTGAATTAGGCATCATAGTTCCTTTTGGGGCAAAGGCTTTAGTCATCTGCTTATGTCAACAGACCTTTCATCTGCTTCTGTTAAAGAAGACTCTTTATTCTGGCATGGTAACAAGATAAAGAAGCATGTTTTAATAAATAAGCAAATTCAAATATAAAGTAGTGCTTGTATCTCCACTTTTTCTCCAAAATAGCCTAACATCTAAGATGGTTTTAACTAAGTATGCCAGACTGTTAAGAATTCTTATGTTCTTCACTCCTGAAGACCCATTTCTGTGATACTTCTGAGAAAATGGCTTCTTTATTTTTCCTAGCTGGGGTCAGATGGAATAGAGTATACACCAGATAACTACCAGTTCTAAGTCTGTCTGCGCTGATCATGTCTGGTGTTCCCTTCTAACATGCTTGTCCAATCTTAAATCTCTCAAAATAGACTTTTTTTTATGACAGCAGCTTTGTTTAGTGTATTTGTTTATTGCTTCACAGTGAATGCCACTCCAGTGTGTCTAACAGCAATTGTAAATATGCCAAAACCAAAAGGGACTTAAAATCATTGACAATACATACAACTTTAGGGGGTGTGTGTCTTTAATTATGTGTGTTGGTAATCACATTAAAGACTACAATTAAGTTTTTTTGAAAATGTAGTTACCAGTGGGGCTGGATTAATATATTAGTGCCTTGTTTTAATAATAGTGAGTCTGTTTAGTCCTGGCCCGGATTGATTGGTCTTCATGTGACAAAATCTTGTTATTTTCATATCTTTAGACAGTATAAATGTGTCTCTGTTCAGTGAGTTGTTTATAGAAATCTTTTAATATAGTTGCCTATCCAGATGGAAAATATTTATGCTTTTAGCTTTCACATTCCATCTTCAGTCATAAGAGGGGAACTATATGTGTTGATAACATAGTGAAAAACAATCAGAAAACAATGCAGGTTCTAAATTAATGTTCTCTGATGGCTGAAGTAGCTTATACCAGATAGGTTAGTTAATTTTAGTTGGTGAATGAACAGAAGCAGTTGTTTGCTGTTTCAAGTGAACTGGTTTCAAGAATATCTGTGTTTGAAATAATTACAATAGGCTTATTGTAAACCCTGCTCCGTCTCAATTGCTGTGTTGCTGTAGCACGTCACAACCTCTCCTTGTAACTTGCGTATTAATTGTTATTGCTTAATAAAAATCTGGTTTCTAGATTTATACTATTACAGTTAGTATAGAGTATAGTATACTATACTCACCATCATAGGTGAGAAACTGTAGTAATGTTAATAGGATCTGTGTACTTGGGGATTGTTTTTACACTTTTGGGAGCAGCTGTTCCATACAGACTGCTGTTCCAGTTTCTCTTGTGAGGCTGGTACATAACTTTTCCCCTTTAGCCTGGTTTACTTTGGTTTGAAAAGTTGGCTATTTTTCTCCTGGAAACAGAGAAAGAGACAAATTCCTTGCAATGCCCTTTGGTATGATGTAAAATCAAAACTCTTAAGTACCTTTTGAACATGCCCCTGAGTCTGGGAAGGCTTCTCGGTGCCACTTTGTGCATGTCTTGGAGCAGGGAGCTACATTATAGTTGAGAGTGGAAGAGTGCTCCATTAGCTCTGTAGAGTGTTTGAGTCCAGCTGCTGGGTAGAGAATCTGATGTACTGCAAGTAATTAAATATGTGACAGGAGTGAGTGAAGAAGATAGAGCCTGACTCTTCTCAGGCAATGGGCACAAACAGGAATGTTTTTCTAAACATGAGTCATTTGTCATGAGAGTGGTGAGATGCTGTAACAAGTCGTCCAGAGAAGTTGTTAAGTCTTCAGCTTCTCGTAACTTGACGAGAGAAGACTGAGACAATCTCCTATAGCTGGTCCTGCTTAGGGCTAGATCTCCAGGGTCCCCTTCCAGCCTCAACCATTATGTGATTAAAAAGCCAAACAAATACTTGGAGCAACACTTTGATTGTTTTATAATTTCTTCTTCTTTTCCTGTCCACAAGGAGTGTTACCATTTTTTCTGCACAATGTAAAAGGTTGGGAAATGTTTTTCTTGGCCCCTTCGTGAACATTACTGGTTGGTTTGCTCTGTTGTTTTGCTCTCAGATTGTGATTCAAAGGGATGGACATTTGCTACTTGGAGATCTTGATGCAATTAATCAAATATTGAATAATTTTGTAAAAATGTTTGAATACAATTTTTTAAAATTATTTTTTAGCTGATTTTGGGGACTATGATCAGTATGAATCTCAGGAGTTTCTGCAAAGATTTGCTTTGTTTCCAGTGGTAAGTACTTATGTTAAATTGGTTAAATTTAAACTCTTAAACTGATAAATTTAAATCTTTCTTTGGATTTCTAAATGCAAATGATTTTTAAAGACTCCATGAGCCATCTAACTTACTGCTCCCTAAATTGTCCAGTTCAGTAAAGGTTTTCTTTGAGACTGAGATGTGAAGTCTTATGTTACACAGAAGCAAAGATATTGCAAGATATTTTCAATTTTATTGTAAATCACGCAGAAAAGACGATTGGACTAGAAATAGAAAAGTGAATAAAGCCACTTCAAAACAGTGTTTATGCATTTTGTTTGTGCATATTACTGCATCTAAGTTCCAAGGCTAAAGTGGAGGGTTGGTTCATGTGTGTTAAGAAACAATAACCATTACATTTTTGGTATTTCATCCTATAAATACAATCTTACTTTAAGGGCTGGCTACAAGAAGAAAAAATATTGGAAGAAGCAACACAGAAAGTTGCCTTGCTACATCAGAAGTACAGGTAAAATTTCTAAACTATTACTTAATTTTGATGTGATTGCTTCAGTATGTAAGTTGGGAATCTCAAAAGACAGCTCCCATTTAAATTACTTTTTCACTGATATATCTGCATTAAAATTACCAGAAAAATTGTTGAATTGAAGTGGAAAGAGAACAGAATGACTGATAAATTAAATACAAGGGTTCTGCTTAAAAATTAGGAATACAGGGCACAATAAAATAGTGTAACTTCACCTGTATAATGCTTCTCAAACTTGTATATATGAAGTTGTGACCCCAGTAAGGATCACAGTATTGCAGTATCACAGTATCACTAAGGTTGGAAGAGACCTCAAGGATCATTGAGTCCAACCTGTCACCACAGACCTCATGACTGGATCTTCCTTGATAAACAACGTCGGCAGATATGGAGGGTAGTAGAAGTGTAGAGACAATCACTGTGCCAGAATGCTTGTGATCTTAGTTAAAAGGTAGTTAAAGGCAGTAACCCAAGACAAAGGAAAGTTAAGTTTTCTGTTGTCAGTGCCATTGGTACAGATGAAAACAGCATGATTTGCTGATTGCCTGGATGTCTTGGGGATACTTTTCAAGTTTTGATAGTCTCAGAGTTAAAAAAAAAAAAATAAAAATTCTTCTTGACAGTACTAGCTGGTTGTTGTTTTCATTTGTAGAGGCCTTACTCCTCCTGATGCAGAAATGTTATATATGCAAGAAGTGGAGAGAATGGAGGGCTATGGTGAAGAGACCTATCCTGCAAAGGTAAACAGGGCTTTAATCTTTGTCCCGGTTACTGTTTTTTTCCCTATGTAAAAAAGATTGCTTCCTGCCATAAATAAATAAAAACAAAACTCCACACCACCTTTCTTCTCCACCAGATTTGTAAAAGTAGTAGCTTCTCATGCAACTTTGCTTTCAAAACAAAATTTATTTATTTTTTTTTTAAATATTTGCATAATTCTTACAACTTCTTACAGGACAGCCAAGGAAGTGATATATTCATTGGAGCATGTCTTGATGGTATCTTTGTGAAACACAAAAATGGTCGTCCTCCTGTTGTATTTAGGTTCGTATTGTTCCTTCTCGATGTATCTTTGTGCACTTCATGTTTTATGTCTGTTCCTCACTAGTGTGAATGGCTCTTGCATGTTGTGTATTTACTAATTTCATAAACCCAAACGTTGTCTTGTAGTCATCACATGATGGTCAATACTGAAGCCCATGGAAATTTGTCAACATATTGACTGAGCGATGAATCATTTAAAGCCAGTGGATTCTAAGAGATTAATATTTAATATCCGTTCCATTGCAGAAGATTCACTGAGTCAAAGAGGTGCAATTCTCTGCACATCCTGGGATGGCCATATTGATTTATTTAGAAATATTCAATTGTAAAATTGTTCAGGAGTTCTTTTCATATATATCATATATAAAAGAGATAGAGGAAAGTCACATAATAGCATTTGTTTTGTTATTTTGTTTTCCTACGTTGTTTAGTTTATTAATGTTACGATAGTTACATTGTAGGCACAGGCATATCTGCAGTTTACCTATTTCCTGTGAAATGGCCTGGTTCTGATTGACTTCAAGAGGGATTGCTTGGCCATCTTGGAATACATATTGAGGTTATTTTTTAATGAATCTCAGTTAATCTATCAGAGGAGCAGGAAAAGCTTTATTCTTAGTGAACTTTAATCTTCTAGAATATACGTTCTGGTTTAATGTGAGCAGAATCTTGAAATCCTGTGGTCTAACAGTTACTGGAACTCGTGATGAATTTCTGGGGTTAGAGAAAGCAGCAACTATGATTCTTTCTACTATTGGTATTTAATACAAATTATAAATTCAGTAACACTGTCCATCACAAAAATATCTTCGTTGTTTACAGAAGAGCTGATGCCAAGTTCTTCTTAGTGTTGTAGGGTGGTAGAAGTGCCCTGCTCTGCTTTCTTGTGGGATGAGGCAGCAACGGCTCTGCTGTCTGACTTCATAAAGAAGCACTTAGGGTATTTGTCCATGCATTTCATTTATGTTTACATAGGCACTGCATACAGAATTCTTTGTAAACTTAAGAAAAAAATTGCACATTGAGGAGCATCAGAAAGTATTCATACACAATTTCAGGATCCAGTTTTCTGCCCAGTTGTTTATTTGCTATATGACTATGGGCAGTTCTACTGGGGATAGATACATCATGATGCTTGGGTGATGAAAAAACATAGATAAATGGCCCACTAATAAAAGTTACAAAGCCTGGGTTTTACTTCAGATTGGTTTAAGTAATTTCATAATTGTTTCCATAAATGCCTATGAAACAAGGCCTTAGATATGTTCTACATAAAAGTGGGGGCATTCATGTTTCTCTACCTCATGCATAGCTGTAGAAAATGCTATCAGCCACATCTGTATAATGAAAATGGAAGCCATAGAAATGTTTTTCTCCAACAGCACACTATAGAATACTCTTTTTAAAAAAGCAATGATACAGGCTTTATTTACACTAACATAAGTCTAGTGAATCAAACTGGATTTAGATTTAAAAGGAAGTTGAATAAATATATGGTGGTGTATTTGTTGCAATCAAACCTTTTCTTAACTGTCAAAATACAGAGTTCTAGGAAATATGTATAATAATGCCTTAATGGCTTTGTTTAATGTAGATATTTTTTCCCCCTAGAATGTATAGTTTGCTTTGAAACAATTAGGACATTATTATTTATTGGTAACCAAATTTATCTAAATTTGATTTTTAAAAATTTATTTTTTATTTAAAAAGAGCACTTGAAAGAATTTCAGGTGGAAAGCAAGACAAGTAATAAACATATTACTTGCCAGTCATGTTGTATCTCTTTTATCTCCAGATGGCACGATATTGCCAACATGTCCCACAATAAATCCTTTTTCGCATTAGAGCTGGCAAACAAAGAAGAGACAATCCAATTCCAGACTGTGAGTAGTACATTTTTACCTTATTATTTTCTTCATTAAGGCATCAATAATTAAAAACAGAAACTAAGATCTCTAATTTAACTGAGAGGATAAAACCTACTTTTTTACATATTTAGCAACTTTGAACTGTATGACTCCAAACAAGTAATACCGTCTCTGGCTAGCTTTCTACAGGAAGGTGTTAAAAATCTGGCCCTTTATGTTGGGTATGTAGACAAGTTTGGTTCCAGGTGGTCATAAACATTTTTATCCATTCCAGTAGAACTTCTAGCATGTTATTCTTACTTGTAAATCTGTGGCATTTAAAGATAAACATAGTTTTAGAGCTTTGCTGGAATGGGCCAGCAGAGCTGGCCAATGGTTCCTTGCAGAGCTAATTTTTGTGTGGCCTTTGTCAATAATAATAATGTTATTAGGCTAGAGTGCATGTTCAGGCCCTCAAAGTACATTTGAGGGAAAAACTAGTGACTGCAGTGAAGTTACATTAAAATAAATTGGTCAGTGCTGATTTAATCTTAAAAATGTTAGTAACTTGTCTGATTTGGTCTAATATGCAATTTTATTTGAATTTTTTAAATGTTTTCTTCAGGAAGATATGGAAACAGCAAAGTACGTGTGGAGGATGTGTGTGGCTAGACATAAGTTTTACAGACTAAACAAATGCAGCCTGTAAGTAGAATACATTAACATAACTCTTGGTGCCCTTAAAGCTTCCATTGGGAAGAGAAATATTTTAGAACTGTAATGTCCTTATTGGTAGTGATTAATGACTTGGGTTTTTTTTAATAATCTTTTGTGAGAAAATACTTACCAGTTCCTCAAATACATTCTACTTAACAACAGAGGACAATATTAGTGTTTGGCCTCTGTTGCTGGATCTCAGTGCTGTTACAGACTTTGGGGGCTGCTATTGCTAGAATATTTGTGAGCTACTAGAATCATTGGGATTTTGCCCTGGGCTTGCATGAGTTGCTCTGAAAGGACACTCTAGAAGCCTTTAAAAGAGCAGGAAGTGTATGTGAAGCACTCCTGAAATGTGCTGGACTGACAAGTGAGAGGTATGTGGTCCTTTGGATATCCACGGAATCCATGTAGCTCAAGTAGCACCAGCACAAAGTAAATTTAATACAATTCTTCAAATTAAATTTAAATGGGCTGATCACCAACTTGTAAATTGAGGACTGAGAGTCCATTTCTACAGCTTTCCTCAGCTGAATTATTTCAGTGAAAGAACAGAAAAATAAACCCAGTAGATATTCTGTCATAAAAGAGCTTGATTCCTAAATGTTCTGTTCCTTGTCTTTGTACATGGAAGATAGCTGTGGATAGATTGGTTCAGAATGTGCTGAGGCCAGTGAGAAGGTAATGGTACCACAGAGGAGTTGCTAGTGTGTTTAATGTTAATTTACTTTATAAGAATAAGGTTAATTTGGAGTAGGTCAGACCTTATAAAAACTTGTAAACCTGGAAGCCTTTTGAGGAAGATAAGAAATACAGGTAAAAGTAGTGCATTTGTGGGACTTGTGCACTGCTATCTGAATAATGCCAGTTCTATAGTTCTGTAATGAATGTCAGTCTCTAGGGTTGTTTATTTCAACCCTCTTACCACAACATGATTTTAAAATTGATAAAGTCTCTAAGGTTCCTTGTCATCTGGTCCTGCTGCTGAAAACTGTCTTATGCATGCCTGTATTACATTCTTTTCTTTTTTTTTTTTCTTAATCTGCATGTACCTTGTCTTTAGAGACTCCCTGGACTCTCCACCTGAGGAGGGCCCTCAGAAATCTTCCTTAATTCTTTCCCTTCCACGCTTTCCAATCCTTTCTCGTCCTTCACTTCCCAAAGGGTGAGCTGAAAAATCATCTTTCTTCCAGAAATCTGGCAGTTTCTGTATTTGCATTATTCTGCTGTCTTGACCTCTGTCTTGCTGCAAGATGCAGAATATGTCTGCAGTGTAGGGTGGGGAAAAAAGAGCTTTAGTTTTCTGAGACAACCCAAGAAATGAAGAAAATTTATGACTCTGTGCTTGAATGCTGGAACACATGAGTGCACATGCAGTACAGTCACACTTTTGAGTTCCTGTAACATCTGGAACATTACATTCTGCATTTATGTCTGGTTGTGTAGAACAGGTAATTTACAGTATGAGAGTTTATATGTGGTTCCAATTTTGAACTAGTCCTCAATAACTCCACTACTTTTTCTGCCCTGCTGCCCTGCTTCAGGGGTGTCTGCTTTTTATGCTTCATAGAAAAGAAGCAAAGAAATAAATGAGATTTTTTTGATCCTGGTTATGTTATTCTGCTTATACTGTCTGTGATGGTGGCTTATCCACAGAACTCTTTCCTTTGAGAAAGAGTATTTAACACAGGGCATGGCTCTATGAAATGTAAAGTGATTTTAAACTGAACTTGGAGCATGATCCAAGGTTTGAAATAGGTCTTGGTGGTGTAAAGAATAATTTCTCACCATAAAATTTCTTCTGTAGGCAAACTCAGCCCGTTACAGTGAATCCTGTCAGAAGGCGCTCTTCATCCAGGATGTCTATGGTAAGGAGAACAAACGGTTTTATGGTTGCATTTTTATGGATTTAAGTTCACATTAGTTTCAGACATGAATTTCTTCCAGTAAAATAAAATGAGCTGTGAAAAAAGATGAGTCTAGGATGTGAGGAACTGTTTCTGACTTGCAGAGAAAGCTGCTATGTAATATCTGAAAAAGGGAACTAAAATAATTGCAATGAAAGATACTTTGAATGCTTCTGTTCCTAGTTTTATTGCTCTGTCTCTAGGAAACTTATCTAGGAGACTGTCCTAGACATCAGATGGCAAGACAGAGTCTTGGATTGGTGGTGTGTGGTTTTGTGTTCTTTTTAAATTTTTTTTTTATTCATGTCCTCATGGGAGAATCTTACATTGCAGATTTGGAGATGGTTTAAGACTACAACTTTGTGTATTATATTATATATATAGAATACGTGATGTATTATATAGTTTAAAAAATTGTTGACTTATTTCTACATTCAGTCTTGAATCTCTAACTAACAGTAAGATGCTTGTTGTTTTTAGCCCAAGCCTCAGCCTTATATGATGCCTCCACCACCTCAGCTGCATTACAATGGTCATTATACTGAACCCTATGCATCCTCCCAAGGTAAGTTTGTTAAATCCAAGGCCACACTACACAGCTTTAGAAGGTAAAATCTTTCATTCACATTTATATCTACATTATCATAGAATCAATAAGTTTGGAAAAGACCTCAGAGATCATCAAGTCCAACCTGTCACCCAACACCTCATGAGAGCTGAGTACATTCATGAGGTGAACACAGGATAGGTTTGTACTACAATGCTGACTGAAGTGTTTGCTGCTTCTGTAGGCATACAGGCTATTGTGAAGTAGAATCAAAGAATGGTTTTGGTTGGAAGGGACCTTCAAGATCATCTAGTTCCAATCTCTCTGCCGTGGGCAGGGACACCTTCTGTTAGATCAGGTCTAGATCTAATCTAAATATCCTCTCTTTCAATTTCAAACCATTATACCACTACACTCTGACTAAGAGTCCCTCTCCATCTTTCCTGTAGGCCCCTTTAATACTGAAAGGCCACTTTAAAGTCTCCCTGGAACTTTCTCTTCTCCAGCCTGAAAAACTCAACTTTCTCAGCATATCCTTACAGGGGAGGTGCTCCAGATCCCAGATCATCTTTGTGGCCCTCCTCTGGACCCGCTTGAGCAGCTTCATGTTGCTGAGGATCCCAGAGCTGATGACTCTGCTCCAGGTGGAGTCTCACAAGAACAGAGCAGAGGAACAGAATCAATCCACTCAACCTGCCAGCCATACTTCTCTTGATTTGCTTTCTGGGCTGCAAGTGTGCATTACTGGTTCATACTCAGTTTTTCCATCAACATCTCCAAGTCCTTTCTCCATAGGGCTGCTCTCAATCCACTCATTCCTCAGCCTATATTTGAGCTTGGGATTGCTCAGACCCAGGTGCAGGACCTTGCACTTGGCCTTGTTGAATTTCATGAGGTTCACACAGGCCCACCTCTCAAGCCTGTCAAGGTCCTTCTGAATGGCATCCCTTCCTTTCAGGGTGCTGATCACATCACATGGGTTGTAGGTGTTGGCAGCTGTAACAGTTTAGCAGTCTTGCTGAGGGTGCACATAATTGGACCGTCTGTGTCACCAACAAAAATTGCTAGAGAGTACCAATCCCAATATTGACCCCTATGGAATAACACTCATCACTGGTCTCCACTTAAATGTTGAGCCATTGACCACAGCTCTGAGAAGTGACCATCTCGCCAATTCTTTATCCGTTGAATGGTTCATCTATCAAATTGAAGTCTCACCAATTTAGGGACAAGGATGTTGGTTGGGGTTTTTTGGGTGTGGTTTTGTTTTCTTGTGTTTTTAAGGTCATCTGGTACTAGGGGTAGAAGAGTGAGGTTTTTGTTGGTTGGTTGTGTGGGAGTCTAAGATTTTGATGATTTTGTTTATTCTTTGCTTTTTTTCTTTCTTGCTGTTTAAACTGATTTCATTAGATTAGTGTAAACCCTGATGCAGGTGTTCTTTCTTTCAGTTAGTGTGATTTAAGACTGATACAGATTATAACTTGGATTGAAATTTACCAAGCCTATCCTAAACAGAAGAAAACCTTTCTTAAACTCAGACGTTTTCCAATAGGAATTTGCATCATCTAAGGGAACATAATGAGTTATTCTGCTGTAAAAATATCTTAGGTATCAACTATAACAAAGCTGAGGTGTTACTTGCATTGTTGTGTTTAGTTTTATTTTCATTGTTTCCTTCTCAATTCAGTACATAGCTGAGAATAACCAAGGTTTTCAAGATCTCAAACATTAGTTAACTATGTCTTAATAAGGGATATTTTTCTTTCATGTCTTGGATATAAAGACTGTTTTTAAACTTTACTTTCAGATAACCTCTTTGTGAGCAATCAGAATGGATACTACTGTCACTCTCAGACTAGCTTGGATAGAGCCCCTCATGACTACAGTGGTCGGATCCGCAACGGTAGTGTTTATAGTGCACACAGCACAAACTCCCTGAACAACCCACAACATTACTTGCAGCCGTCCCCCATGTCCTCTAACCCAAGCATTACTGGAAGCGATGTCCTCAGAACTGATTATGTCCCATCACACAGACACAGTGCACTAATACCACCTTCGTATCGGCCCACACCAGACTATGAAACTGTAATGAGACAACTCAACAGGGGAATGGTGCACACAGATAGGCAGAGTCATTCAATGAGAAATCTTAACATCAGCAATTCATATGCTTACAGCAGGCCTGATGCCTTAGTTTACAGTCAGCCTGAAATACGTGAACATGCTCACTTTGCTTCCCCACAATCTAACCATTATCCATTTAACCTGAACTACAGTTTTCATAGCCAATCCCCCTATCCATATCCCGCTGAAAAGCGCCCAGTTGTTGGGGCAGTCAGTGTGCCGGAGTTGACAAATGTGCAGCTCCAGGCTCAGGACTATCCAGCACCTAATATAATGAAGACCCAAGTCTATCGACCACCTCCCCCATACCCATACCCAAGACCTGCAAATAGTACTCCAGACCTTTCCCGACACATCTACATTAGCAGCAGCAATCCAGATCTTATCACAAGGCGAGTGCACCATTCTGTCCAGACATTTCAGGAAGACAGCCTGCCTGTGGCACATTCTCTTCAGGAAGTCAGTGAACCTCTAACATCAGCACGACATGCTCAGCTGCAGAAAAGGAACAGTATTGAAATAGCAGGCTTAACTCCCACCTTTGAAGGAATAAGAATTAAAGAGAGGACCATGTCAGCTTCTGCAGCAGATGTGGCTCTTCCAAGAATTATCTCGGAAGGGTCACAACCCAACATTCTGATGGAGAGAACAAAGCAAAAAGAAAGCGGGCAAGAAGAAAGTGTGAACTGTGATCATAAGAAAACCCTTTCAGATGCCACTATGCTGATTCATAGTAGTGAGGAAGAAGAAGAATTTGAAGAAGAAAGCAAGGCTAGTTCATGTCTTTCTCCTCTCCCTGAAGATCAAACCCAACTTTCATCTGTTATGGGTGGTTATTCTCATGATTCTGTACTGAACTACCCTTACAGCTCTGTTGCTTCATCTGCTGGCCCTTTGCATATTCTTGAGCCTAAATTACATATTACAGAGACAGAAAAAAGAATGAAAGATATGAGCCCTCCTCATTTACTAGTAGACAGCCAGGTACAGAGAAGAGGAGAAGGACTGCTTACTCCATCGATGTCAGAATCTGATCTTACAACATCAGGGAGATACAGAGTAAGGAAAGATTCAGTAAAGAAGAGACCTGTGTCTGATCTTTTGTCTGGGAAGAAGAATATTGTGGAAGGCCTTCCCCCGCTAGGTGTAAGTGGATACTGTTCCTCTTGGTTTGGGTTGTCTTGCAGTGGGAGTTGTGTGGGTTTTTTGTTTAAAGTTTGGAGTTTTTTAATCAACTTGCAATGCTTTTAAAACATGCAATTTAAAAGCTATCATAAGCGTGACCTTTATTTGTCTGATTTTCCCTGATTAGCTTTGTTTAGCTTTTATCTGCTTCTCTGCCATGTGTTTGTATTGTCCTCCCTCACAAATTCAGCTGTGCCGCCTCCACCTGGTAACCTGGCTAGCAACTGTAGAATGAGCTAATGTAAAGTCAGTTCTAGATACCAAATTCTGCCCTAGCTATCCTGATCTGGAACAGATACAACTCTTTCCATTCCAGTAGGAGCTTTCTTATCTTCCTTTCACTGAAAAATAAGGTGTAGCTGAATGTTTACTTTTAAAAATACTTGCTTTGTTTTTCTGATGTAAGGAGGGAGACCTGATGCATTAGGCAATAAATTCTTCCCTTGCATTCACTTCTTTCCTCCACCCCTTCTCCTTTTTGTGTCCTTGCCCTTTTCCTTACTCTTCAAGCTGTTTTTATCCCAATAAGGTATTTCTTACTGGCTGTGTTTCTTTCTCGTACTGCAATCTTACAAAGCCATAAATAGTGAACAACTGCAAGTTTCACCTTCCCTGTAATTCTCACCTCATAAAAATATGATCTGTGTGGGACTGTACAATTTCACCACTCATTTTGCTTTAAACTTTTGGTCAGATTTGTGTACCCTGTGGCATACTTCAGATGCATGTTTTGCATGTAAAAATTGATCATTGCTAATTTTACCTGCCAGAGCTAGTATCAAATATTTTTCTGGACAAACTGGGCTGCAGTGGAATTACTGTGTAAATGCTGCTGTAGTAAATGTTACAGATGCTGCTGCAAAAGCTAACGTATGTGAAATCTGCATCTAAGTAATTACTGCTCTCGCAGGTTTTTGTCGTGTCAGACTTGATATAGGTGGGGTTGATTGCAATGAAATGAACTCTCTTCAGCTTCAGTTCGTATTACATTTTTGTATGTTTTTCTAAATCTCCTCCCTCCTGTTATGTAGATATAGGAAAAAAGGTGTTAACTTGCTCCTTGCGTTAGTCAGTATTTTGTTCTCTGAAAGAGACATTTTCAGCCACTGATGAGTCTACAAAAATTGAAAATCACACCTTGCCTTTTTCTTCCTTTTATACTGAATTCCATTTACATTCCTATGTAAATGTTCAAGTCAACCACTGCAATTACGTTGTTTAAAAAGTTCAGTAAATTACTTTCTAGTTTAATAATATTTAAGAGTTCCATTGCATCATACAGAATATTACCTTTTTGTATTTGATATTGGGGTGAATATTCTGGTTAAAAAAAAATATGGCTTCAGCTACTGTTTGTGCATTTTGCTCTTCAATGAACTCTTACTGGTGTGTTTGTATTCACTTTTAAATGTGGTCTCATCCTCCTAGATTTGTTTCTTGTTCTTTACTACCATTTACTTTTGAAAGCAGTGGTTATCATTCAAGCAGCATGTACACTCACATTTTCAGTGTAATTATGTTGACAAGCAAGCTTAGCAACTGCAAGAATGATGCATTTTTCTCTTAGAATTTAAAAAGAATAATTTGAATGTATACTTTCATAAAAAATGCCCTTGAGCATTTCTCTCAACTGATGAGTGGTAACTTAAGTAATTTAGATTCATGGTTTGGTTCAGGGCTCAGATCTGTCTTCAGTTCTGTGTTCATGTTTTGTATGTGCAGTTTGTTGGAAACTTAGTTAAACATTTAACTGTATTCAAATGTTTTAAAGGTATGTGCTCATTGTTCTGCCTGCTTGTGGTGAAGAGAAATGCCTGCAAACTGAGTAGTCTAGTAAGGAATAATCTTTATGTATTTTGTGGTTGGAAAGTGATTTCAAATCTGTCCAAGAATGTTAATTATCCAGAGTTGTCACCTCAGTTGTGAGCTTTGTAGGGAACAATATTTGTCATTCTTATGCAGTTTCATTAACCTGTCTGGAATGAAGACAGACTTGTGTTGTGTCCTTGGAGGAATGTAGTCCCACCACCCTAATCTCTCACTGCAGTGCTTATCAAAAGAAACAAAATCAGAGCTGTTTGCAGAAGGGGTCAGAAAAGTATCCTTTACTTAATTGAACTAATCTGGTTTCTGCTTTATAACTTCATTGGCTGTTTAAGAATATTTACAAGTTTTGGTTTTTCTTTTCTAGGGCATGAAAAAGAACAAAAATGATGCAAAAAAAATAGGGCCTCTGAAGCTAGCTGCCCTAAATGGACTAGCTTTGACCAGAATGCCTCTGCCAGATGAGGGAAAGGAAGAATCAACAAGAGCAACTAATGATGAACGGGTATGTTGGAGTTTTTTATGCATGATTTCGCTGTTACACTGGTGAGTTTTAGAAATGTGTGTGAATGGTGCTTTATGTTGACATTAACATGCTTCAGTTTCAAAGCAATTCAAATCCCGAGAATAGAAACAAAATTAAGAACGAAGCTTCTAATTGATGTCATCACTACAAGTATTGGGTATAATTCAGATTTTTCCTTAAGACTGAAGATGAGAGTGGTTCAGATTATAGACCATGCAAATTAACTAGTATCTACTGATAACATTTTTGTGCCAAGTCTTTCTGATATTTCTTTTGAGTTTTCCAGGCTGAAAATGTATGAAAATTAAAACTCTGAGTGTGAGATTGAAATTAGTTGTAATTATTTGTAACTCATGCAGGGTTTTTAAATAAATTTTGTAGTTAAATTGCATCCCCAGGGTGCAGGTTGTGTTTCTGTGTTTTTCTCAGGTGAATCTCTGAAAATATAGATAGATGGAACTTGTGTGATCTGCAGAAATTTTAAATGTGGTAGAAGATCTGAGATCACTGAGAGGACATCAGATTCTAGAATTTGAGGACCCTTCCTTGGGAAATGTAAGACTCTGTCTGCTTGTGTCAGAGTAAACATCAGTAGACATACTTCAGCCTGCCCCATGTATCATTAAATTGGTGCAGGAAAATGAAATACAGTCTCTATATGCAGCCTGTGATGGGCTGTGTGGAGCAGTGCTGTCATCACACAACTGACCAGGGAGTAGCTAGATACACCAAGGTCTGTTGTGACCATTGTACATTCTGCAACTAGTGATCCTCTTAGAATCCATTTCTGAGCGTGGCTGGGCATCCTCACCTTCAGACCCCGCCTAGCTCCATTTGTTGATGGTCACTGGGCAGTGATTAGAACCTGAAAGAACAGTCCTGCTTGCACCAGATGCAGTTTTAAGGAGCAGGCTATGACAGAAATTCAGTCACATGGTGGAAATTCAGCCTTGGAGTTTGAAGGCTTGGATTGAGATCTATAGGACGGATTGACTGTTTCGTTTTAACACAGTTGAAGTTCTTTTTGAACTACATGTGCGTATATATATATTCCTTAAAGAAGCTAAATAACAAAGATTAACATTGTATTATTGAGATACAGTTCTGCATTTAGTACCTATGTTGGTTATTTTGGTTTATGTCTACAATCTCTTCCTGGATTGATCTTTGTTTAATTCAACCATATTATTATTCAGCTGGTTTTGCCTAGAGTGTTGAGGTAAAAGAAGAGTCTGTGATATCAACTGATGGAAGAGATGTCACTATGCTTTCTCTTCAGACAGTTGTGCAGAGGCAGAATAGATACAATGAAACCGGGTAATTCCTAAAACAGTTCAGAAGAGGCAGTGGTACAAAAGGAAATCCAGCCTGCAGATATTTTAGAAGACAACTTTCAGGTCGATTCAGTGCTTGTTTCATGTTATTGTTAGTTTAAATGAGGGAATTTAGGCTAAAGGTAATAAAGGCGTTTGTACAGTTGATGTATTGATGTGCAAATTGACTGTGATTGAGGTTTTACACTTTCCTCTGCAACATTTGGCAGGGGTTACTTGATACAAGACACTTTTCTGACTTGATACCGCGGAGCAGTTGGTGTGAGAGGCTGGGGACATGTGACATAGATGAAATTTTCTGGCTGAAATCTTACATATTATTCCTCTAATTATTGTTGGCAAAGAGATGCTGAAATTCCAGAAGTGTCTTATGATTTAGAAAGAATTTGGTTTCGCAAGAATAAATTGGCAGGGCAGGGAGAGAGGGAGCAGCTTATTAAATACACCATATTGAATTATACCAGAAAAAAAAATAATTTCTAAGTTTGTAACTCAGCTGCAGCTACAGGTTCTAAAAAGGCTTTGCTGTTGTATGGAAAGTTGAATGCCTTTAGCCTTGGAAAACAGAATATTGGCAGTGAATTACTAGCTTGACTGAGGCAAGTGTTTTGTTTGACACTTTTAGAGGTTTTTTCCCCCATCCAAATCAGAAAGTTGACTTAATATTTTTAATGTTTCTACTACAAGATTTAAGGAGACCTTTTCAAATGATGTAATCTAGCATGCTATATTGAGCAGAAGGATTAATAAGTATTTCTTGTTCAAACATGGTTTGTAGTATAGTATAGCTGTCTAGTTTGGCCAAACATTTATTTGCCTAAGTAAGGTTTCTTTTTAATAAAAACAATGAAGTAATTTTTCCTTTCACCAGTGGTATCCACAGTTTTTTGTGACTTGATGAATTATCACAGGTTTCTTAGTTATCACTTGAACAAAATTTCTGCTGGTTAGGTTTGCTTCTGATTTATTCTGGTATGTTTGTGGAAACATTAATAGCTGGAAAAGCATCGAAAAATTATGGGGGAGAGGAAAACACATATATTTTATCCTTCCTGAACGCCCTGTTAAAATAGGCTTGCCTTAGAATGTGACTTTGTATGGTTATGCAGTGTAAAGTTCTGGAGCAGCGGCTGGAGCAGGGGATGGTGTTCACTGAATACGAGCGCATTCAGAAAAAAAGACTTAGGGATGGCGAGTGCTCGATAGCCCGGCTTCCCGAGAATGCCGAAAGAAACCGCTTCCAGGATGTCCTTCCTTATGATGATACCAGAGTAGAGCTAGTCCCCACCAAAGAAAATAACACGGGTTACATCAACGCATCTCATATCAAGGTGAGAGAAACGCTGTTAGAGAAATACTTTTCAGTTCATTTTGTAACTTAAAAATGGGTTCTTGGTTTTGGTTTGGTCAGATGAGAGAGAATCCCTCCATCTCTCTTTTTCTGCAGAGGTTTCTCTGGGGAAAGAAGGAACCTATTTTTCCTCATTACATGGAGTAATGGAGGGCTAATTACTGAAGAGGTCTGCATTTCAATTCTGTATTGATCTTCTGTCTCCTTTCTCTGTCTTGCCTTTCTGTGGCTCGGTACTAACAAAAGACATGTCCGTTGTTCCCATCATTAAGAAGACAAATAGCTTTGTAACAAATCAGGATCCTTTGCATTGATTATGGTATTTTTGAACTTCAGTGATAATTCTTACTGTGTTTTCCTCTTCTGTACTCTGAGAATAGGCTTCTGCAAAGTTCCTGGGGTTTGTTGTGTTGGTTTTTTTCAGTTTGTGAATCTTCAAGTAGCTGACCTAAGAAAAGAGAGTTTTCAATAATTACTAATCTAATACCTTTCTTTTTACAGATCTCTGTTGGTGGCATAGAGTGGGATTATATTGCTACACAGGGCCCTTTGCAGAATACATGTCAGGATTTCTGGCAGATGATCTGGGAACAAGGCATTGCCATTATAGCTATGGTGACGGCAGAGGAAGTGAGTATAAACTGAGTATAAACTGAGTCAGGTTTCTCCCCCAAGTTCCACGGTGATTTTTTTTTTTTAATAATGTGTGAGAGGAAGGGGATCTTTGCTCCAGCAATTAAAGATAAATTTCTAGTGTCTCCTTTGCCATTCTATCTTGCTTTCCTTGGCAGAAAGATGTAAATTTGAAAACTCTTCTTGCTGGAAGGTTGGTTCAGTTGGTGTACTCAGTGAGAAACCATAAGACTGTAATAGTACTTACTAGAGGAGAAGTACAGTTGGTACAGGAGCGTTAATTATATGAGTGTCCTTGTGTTTCTTGTTAAGCAAATGTTTTACTTTTCAGGAAAGTGGACGAGAAAAAAGCTTCAGATACTGGCCACGCCTTGGTTCAAGACACAACACTGTAACATATGGAAGGTTTAAGATTACCACACGATTCCGTACTGACTCAGGCTGCTATGCAACTACGGGTTTGAAGATTAAGCATCTTCTCACAGGACAGGAAAGAACAGTTTGGCATCTGCAGTATACTGACTGGCCAGAACATGGCTGTCCAGAGGATTTAAAGGGATTTCTCTGTAAGTAGTTTCTAACAGCTTTGGTTTGAGGGTGGTTTTTTTTTTTTGTTTTAATACCTCCTAAAATGGCTGCTATATGTTGTGTAAAAGGTTTCTGTACAGCAGCAGGAGATACTGAATTTTATTTTTGGTGGGAATATACCTGCCAGTTTGTTAAAGTGACTAGCCTGGATGCATTCTTGTGTGGCCTTCCCTAGGTGATCCTGCTTTGGAGGGAGTATTGGACTAGATTATATCTATAGATCCTTTCCAACCCCTGATAGTCTGATTCATGCAGATTAAAACATAATTGCATCACATACTACACATTGGAGTATGTTCCAGCAATAGCAAGGCGGCCGTGAGCTGTCTTTGGTGGGCAATAGGGGAACAAGGCAAGGAAAGCCTTACAGAAGTTAGACGACCTTTATAGATCTGTATTGCTTTGGTTGGGATATGACTTGTGATTTATACAGTGTGTCATTTTGCTGTGGGATGTCTTTTGTTAAATTACTACTTTCCTGGTGGACATGCAGGGTAATAACATGGTTTATGGGGCTTCATCTCTTAAATTTGTTATTTTTATCTTGTTGAACTTAATAGCGTACTTGGAAGAGATACAGTCAGTGCGGCGCCATACCAACAGCACTGCAGATCCTAAAAGCTTGAATCCTCCTGTCCTGGTACATTGCAGTGCAGGTGTAGGACGAACAGGAGTGGTCATCCTGTCAGAGGTCATGATCTCTTGCTTGGAGCACAATGAGGTGATCCCTTTCTTTCTTGTGCTTTAATTTGCTAGATGCCTATATTCAAGAACATGCTTTGAGTTTGTTATTAAATGCTTTGTTGTTCAGTGTAGTGTATCAGTCTCAGCAGAGGACAAAAGGAGTAGTTCAATAGAATAAAGCCTGGTCCTATTAGCTTTTAGCCAGAAGTGAACAGCTATTAGAGTGTTTATTAATAATACAGTATGCCAGATGAGACTCAACAAACTGATTGCTTCATTTTGCACCCCTGTGCTAGCACTATGACAGACTTTTGCAGGCAGTAGATTTGTGAAGATCACACACCCCATGAGTTAGGCAAGTTTAACATTATACATATTTCACAGATGAGGCAGTAGGTATAGCCAGTAGTGTAGTGCCATCCATACTGCAGACATGAGCAGTGAATTGTCAGAGCTGAAATTAGAGCAGCTGATTCTGCCCCTAGATCACTAGCACTGTTCTGAACCTCCTGCTGAGAATGTGCAAACCATTTTCCTTGTTCACCAGTCACTTGTAATACTTTGTTCTCTTCCTCCAGATGCTGGACATCCCACGAGTGCTGGACATGTTGAGGCAGCAGAGAATGATGATGGTGCAGACACTTTCACAGTACACTTTTGTCTATGGAGTTCTCATTCAGTTTCTCAAAAGTTCTAGACTTATATAATCCCTTCCACTTCCTAAGGAATACTGCAAGAGGTTACAGAAATAAAACTACGGTTGTACAGGCAGACCTGCTCTCACTGGTGTTTTCTGCACATGAGGAACCACACAGTAACCTTTTAGGGCTGGCATGTGACTGTTCAATGTGTGTCAGTGTAGCACTCACTGTAGAGCAGGATCTTTGCTGGACTGAATTTTTCCCATGTTCAGCTGCAGTCATATTAAGGAATGTTTTTACTTGTACCGGTCTGTAGTACTTGCATATGCTCTTTAGAGTGCTGTTACTGTGAGCAAAGTAAGTATCTTATGGAACGGAAGTACATGGCACAGTTCTACTAACATGATGTTTTATATTGTAATGGTTAACTGTGTGAAAGCTAAAATCTGTAAGTGCACAATGAGGGGAGAAACCTGCTCCTTGGGAATGTCAAGGTCTTACGCAGTTTCATTCTGCTTTCAATTTTATATTTAGAACAATACATTTGTATTTTTTAAAGATAGCTTTTGGTTTCCTCTGGTTTACTCAGCAAAACTTGCAGCTCTTAAATATTTTAAGCTGCTGCTTTAAGGACAGTTATTTTTATAGTCAGCATTTTTTAATTTAAAAACAAAACAAAACCCCACAACAAAACACACAACCAAAAACTTTTATTATAAACACTGTAGTATTTTCAGGGGAGAAGTAACAATGTTTGAGCTAACTTTTGAAAAGTAATGCATAAAGTACTAGGGGAAGCTATTGGTGGTTACAGAGCTGTGTAATAAAACTGACAAGTGAAAGATGATGTTAACTGTCGCTAACTTCCATCTGAGTGGAGGATGTTAACCTGTAACAATATTCCCGTTATCTACAAGGTTATTGGAAACAAATGGATGAGCAAAATTACATATTCAGTATTATTCATGCTTGGAGAACAGTTTGATTTTTACTGGCTGAAATCAAAGCGGACGCAAATGTTTAAGCACTTTTCTTGCTGTTATTTATGTAGTTAAACATAGAAACTATATTAATGCATTTTTTTGGTAGGGTAATGTACCATTATTAACCTGTTATTTTAGGAAGAGCCTTTTAAGTTGATGAAGTGGGAGAACCAAAATAGGAGTAAGAAGGTGCATGGTGGCAATGCAGGAAGGATTGTATGAAACAGAAAGGAGGCGTGGCAGCTATGATTGCTGGTTTACACAGTGCAAAGGTGACTGTTAAAAATGTTTGTGTTCTCAGTTATGAAAGCCTTTAAAGCACTGGAAGTTTCTGTAGAATCCTCTCGATTGTTTTGTCAGTACCAGAAAAGATTTTGCTAATGCTGTGCAGTGTGGCAATGAAGAATATTCACAGAAGTTCGTTGAAAAGACCTGCAGAACCTAAGTACTTCTAGAGGTGACAGTGGAGATAGGGGTATTTTAGTAGCTGTGCGTGTGGCCGAGCCAATGGACCTGAAGGTGAATTGTGTCTGGTAAATTCCATTTGTCCCATGGGTCTGGTCTAATGACAGTATCCCTAAGTAATCCTCAATCTTGTGGTTTTCAAATGGAGACAGTGTGGATTTACCTGCCTTTTCAAGTATTTTGAGATGCTGAGTTGAAAATGCCGATTCAAAAATGAGCTATTAGTTTGTAGGTATCTGGTTTAATTTAAAAACATGCCTGTGGTAAACCAGTCTGTAGGCATGTTGAAGGTCCATTTCCCTTGATACCTGCTTAGCAAAATGAAATGAGACTGAAAGGATTTTTGTTTGTTTGTTTTGTTATCGCTGGTGAAATTATTTTTCTGAGCTGTAGCAAGAGTTTGGAAGCTATTATGAATAGTTAAACCCTTTTCAAAACAGTAATTGTTTCCCAAACAATTAATTAAATATAATAAACAGACTGCCTCAATTTCCTTCATAATAAGCTACTTGCACAATGAAAAACACATGGCCCACAATACATTGTATTAATCTGGTGCGTGTTTTCTGCTTTCAGGCAGTCTGAATTGTTCTACTTGTAACTGCCAAATGTGAAACTGGAAGTCTAGAGGAAAACAGTTACTGAAGTCTGATTCTGTATACATAAATCTTGCAAACAGACCAATTTGACATTACCTGTGTTAACAGAAGTTTTGAAACAAACGTGCTTAGCTATTTGTATCATGCTGTGTTTTCAAAATGTTACTTTTTTTGTTCACAGTCCACTTCTGTCTTTGGAAATATTTTTTAATCAGAAGGTATGCTCTAAATTGTAGCTTGGACCATTTCCATTGCTGAACTTTGGACTGTGATACTGTGATAACCCGGTACATGTGGCTCTCAATGAGATTGCATACAACCACCGGTTCAAGCAACAACTTTTAGCTATTCAGCAGTAACTGGGATAGAACACAAGCTGTGAGGCATTAAAAGGAGCAGTTCAAACAAGTAATTTAATCAAAAACTTGAAGGATTACATGAGGAAATGTGTATCTTTTGGTGTTCTCTTTTGGTTTGCTCAAAGAAGTTGTACGTGTGCTTTAGAGGCAGTTGCTCTCTAATCTGGTAGTCACAGTCTCAATTTATTAATTTTGTTAAGCATAACACTGCTACCTCCTCTACTTCAGCTTTCAGTTTCGTCCACCAGTGTCCATTTTTGCATTAATAGGTTGAAACTCAATAGATTTGGCTTCATGTGAGTTTTCCTACTGAAGATAGCAGGATTGCTTTGTATGTAAGCATGTGGCTCCTAGTGAGCACTGAAAATGAGCAGTTTGTGTTCTAAAGGATACCAAATGGAAATAGATGTCATAGCCTCCTGTAAAAAAAAAAAGTATCAATTTTGCAACCATTGTTTAGATTTTTCTGTTAAGTTTTAAAAGAAAATTCAGTTTTTTTAGCACTTTGTTCTGAGCCTTGAAAAGGGATGCTTTTTTTCATGCAGCTGCACTGAGTGCTTCATGAAGTGTTGGACATTTTAAGAATATTCACTGTCCAAATCCAGTAATAGTGTTAGTTGGAGGTGGATTTATTTGTCAAAAGCTTAAAATTCCACAGTAGGCCTGTCTGTTTTGCCAAATGTGCTTCTGTTTTTATGGGGATGAAACCAGATAGTTATGCAAGATTTGAGTTGTCTTTTTTTAATAAGAAAAGTTGTATGAAGACATTCTTGCAGTAAATGGCAAAGATGATACTAATCTCTAGGCATATCAGAGCTCTCAGGGATAAATAAAGGTGCTATATACTGTCAAGAGACAGAGTTGCCTATCTTTGGTGGGCTAGGTGGAAAAATGCTTGTAAGGATTGAATTGGGAGAAGAACTCACAAATTGTAGTAAGGGTTTCTTCACATTTGATTTATTTCTTGACTGCTCCAAGGAGAGAGATTTTGGCCAGTGAATCTTTGCAGACTTGGGCTAGCAGCTCTTCTCTAAGAACATAAGTCTAAGCCCTACTGATTGCAAAGATGTCACTGACTTAGCAGGCTTAGCTGTAGACTTCAAATCACTCCTCACCCTGTTCTGTAAGGAAGATGCTTCACAGTTTTGTGTAGCACTTCTGCAGCCTGCACAGCAGTGCTCTCCTTTTTCTACTGTCCCCCATGAAGAGCAGAAAAAGTTTTATACCACAGTATCATTCTCATTGTGATACCTTTTGCACAAGTGAACAGTGAAAAATACAAGTGTAGGGTGCTGTGATTTATGTCTAGAATACCTTTAGTTTGAAGCAGATGAGCAAAGAAGAGCTCCTATAATTTCTGGAGATTAAAAGCTGTTCTAAGTTAACCATCAGCATTTAGGGGAAAAAAAAGTAAACTAAATGACAACTAAAAGTAAAATAAATATGTACTAAAATGGAAAAAAATCTTGTCATTTTGAGCAATTCCTTTTTGGCTGCTCTTGTAATCCTGTGTATCTTTTTTTTGAAGTGGATGACATTTGAGACAATTTTCTCAAAAAAATAGCTTTTTGAATTTAATAAGTAGGGCTATGTGAGGCTGCTGCTGTATTTTTCTTGTTGGAGCAGCTGTAGAATTTGAGTGGCTCATAGACCTCCGGACCAAACTTGGGAAGTGCAGGGTTGTTTATCATACAAGCTAGCTATGTAATGAGACCTCAGATTTTATATCAGTTACTAAAACCCTGGAATTTAAAGTAGTGAACTCATTACTGTATTTCAACACATAGTTCAAATTCATAATTTAAAAGAAGCAACAGTTGCTAAGATCTCTGGTTTTTAGAGTTTAAGGGGTTTGGGGTTTGGCATTGTTGTTTTTTCAATACTGTGAAGTCATGCAAAGCCATAGTCCAGTCCTGCAAGATGCAAAATTCCTGCAGTTCACCCTGATACTGTAGGAATTAAAATGGGCTTATTGCCAATGAAAGCTTGAGCCTTTAAAGCACAAATACTCATATGTCTCCTTTAAATTTAAATACAGATTACAAGAATTAATCAAAAGAATGCAGCAGGAATGTGCAGGCATGAAGCTACAGCAATCAAAGGAAGAGTAGCTAAGATAGTTTGGAAGAAATTCTCCTGTGAAAGTATGAAATATTGGAAGTAGAGTGAGGATTTGAGGAATGGCTGGAGGCATTTGGAGGAGGCTTTGGAATCTCTTGTATCCACAATAGAGCTTCTGATGGGTATGATTCATATGATATGTTTTTCATGGCATGGTAGGGTAAGTGAATATGTAGTCATAGGAATTATTTTTACTGGCTTTTTAGAATGTGATTTTTGAAACTCCAGATATTTTTCTGAGAGGCTCTGTTATTTTTATATATCTTCATTTCCAAATATATTCAGTGTAATCTCTCAGCTCAGCTTCTGTTTACTTACTAAAGGTCAAATTTTTCAAGCCGTGCTCTCTGGTTTTCCACATGTAAAATGCAGAGGGAAATAGGCATGCATGCGATTTTGCAATGATAATTTCTGATGGATGCAAGTTAGAGGATTTTAAAGTCTAAACACTTTATGAATTCAGCCAGGCATTTACAGTAGGTGTGAAATGCACCATGTTAAGGCTGGGCTGAAAATCAGGCCATTGTAATGTGCTTAGAAATCATGTCCCAGTGCAGCATTTACAATACACTGACATTAAAATTATATAATACTGTGCTATGGTAGGGGAAAAATATCATGCTCTTTTAAGAGCTGTTGTAAACATGTCTGTAAAAAAAATAAATAAAATACTTGTAGTAAGCTATTGGGGACCAGCTAACTTGGTGCATTCTGTTGGCATTGCTTGTGACTTGAAGGTCCACAGGGGCTTTAAACAAAGATTTTGTTAATTTCAATGAGCAGTTCAAAAAACAGTTGCTAAGTGGCCTTCGGTTCTATTCTTTGCTACTTTCCGTATGATGCTGTGTTAAGTGGCAAAGAATAACCTCCAGTATATATTTGTTCTTTAGAAGTCTGTTTTTCAGCTCTAAATAGGGAATGAAGATAGAGTGAAATGCAAAGATCTAAGTGAATAGAGTTCAAAACAGATCCAGCAAGTTAGAGAGCAAGTCTGTAGATACCACAACATTATTTTGGTTCAGATGTGTGGCAATCAAAACTACCAAATCATTAATTTTATGACCACAGTTTCAGAAGGTGCCTAACTTTATTTATAAAGGGAATTTAAAGGCTGTTTTTCCATTTGGAAATACTTAGGTAAATTTAGGAGACTTCAAATATTTTGCAAACGTCATCAGTTTTTAGAATGATAGGAAACACGATGGGGAGAAACTATGCAGAATCCTCTAGTTTGTCACTTTGCCAATCCTGGATAATTCTGACAGAGACAAGGTGTGTGCTTTCCTTTGGAATGCCCACCATGCCTCTTGTCTTTATGGCTGGTGTCGGGGGGGTTAGATGAAAATTTTAGAGGCTTGACCTAGCAAATCAGTAAGTATGTACACTCCTGCACAATGCTGAAATCTCTTCATTTGCTTAAAGAAATGGGGTGTTTGAAGTCCTTTCAGCAGTTTTGTAGGATTGAGTCCTTAATGTCAGAGGAATGCAGCATCTGGCTTCATTTTTTTTTTCCATTTTCCTTTGATCCAGTATGCAAGGATTTAAATGGGACTTTGTTTAAAGAGTAGCAAACATGAAGTATTATTTTCTAGTACTAAGCTAGTGGTTAATGTGTCTATTTTTGCTGTCTTGCAACCAATACTGTAAAAATGTATAATCAAAACAGCTTTAATTCTTGTAAAACTGAAATTGGTTTGTAAAACAATGTACAAATTGTGTTTCATAGACAGAAAAGCTTGTATTACTGAATGTAATATATGTGAAATGAATATATCATAGTCTATTTTTGCCATGGAAATAAATATTTGAAGCAATTATGAGTTTTTATTGTTCCATTATTAAAAGGAATAAAACCCAGAGAACTTAGTTATAACTTGTGGTTCTAGGTTCAGACCTTCCCTTCTGTGCACAAAGATGCTGTTCCTTTTCTAAAGCACTGCAAGTGCAGTTCTACATCTCAGTACAAATATAAAACTTACGCTGTCAAATGTTAGTAGCTGTCATCTTTGAGGCAGGAAAGTCTTGTGCCTGCTGTCCTGTCATTACTGTTTAGAATGTTTTGCATTTTCTAAAGCTATTTTTAGTATTGAACATTCAATTTCCCTGTAACCTTTAAGTCGTGGAGAGATAACAGTGATTTTGAAAGTTGAAAAACCCTTTCCAAATGCATGTGAGAGAGGAAACATTTGATTGTATGCTTACTATCATTGGGGCTGTGCCCATAGCTAACACTGTTGACATTTAGTTATAAAGGGAGGTGGTATAGAAGCCTTGCTGTGTAACACCTGGTGTGGCACAAGACCTCATAAACATGGTAATAAATGAGTATTGTGCTGGACATTGCGATTTCACATGGACAATTGCATTTCCCTTGTCTTTTCCAAATGCCTGCCTAGCGTGCTGCCCACTTAACTGTATCTGAAAAGATGAGGTTTGTAACGAAAATTTGTCTTCTAGGTATGCTCAATTTGATAACATTGATCAGCTTAAGGTAAGACATATCAGCTATCCGTGTACTTTGATCCTTTCTCAAATCCTGGGGAATATGTATTCAGTGTGGGCAAAGCTTTCTTACTTGGCATGGAGTCAAAATGAGAAAAGGGAAATGTGACTTCTCGCAGTCCTAAGCACATGATAAAAAGATCCAGCTGTTCTGATCAGGTATTATTTACACTAGATTTAGATTTGATGCAAAGGTCACTTCAGAAACTAAATTTCCTCTAAACCCATATTGCTCTAAACTGTATCTGTTGTTTTCCAGCCTCTGTGAAGTCCCCACGGGAGCTTTTTGGTGACCAGAGCTAGCTGATATGGAAGCAGATTGATTCTTGGATTTACCACAGCTTCCACAGCAGGAGCTCCAGGACTTGCTACAAGAGAAATTAGGGGTACGTAATGAGAGAGGTTCCTAGCTAGGGCCTTGACTAGGGGAACTGAATTAGCTCTCATTCAGCTCTTAGGGTTGTTTAAATCTGTAATGGCTGTGAATAGATGAAGGTTACATGAAACTCAGCTGAAAGTTTTACATGTGGTAGTTGTTCTGCTTAGGATCTGATGGGTTTACTATTTTTTTTTCTTTGCTGCTGTTGTTGTTTTACCCCTATTCCTTTTCTCTGAGGGGTCAATGACAACATATAAATGTGTGTTTTCTCTCTCTCCTCTGTTTGAGCATTGCCTGCAAGGCTGGACTTTGCATGAAGACAAAAGCTTCCCGGTACCATAGACGTGTTGCTAGTTTACCTCCTGCAGCCTGAGAACTATTTGTGGATGATCACAATTTGTGAGTATGATGAGAATGTCACTTACTTGGGTACTGACAGGACAGTGGTGTTACAGGGGAGCTGGAGATGTGGGACTGGGTGGTATGTGAATGCTCATCAGCTCTGTGTTCCATTAGCTTGGTCTTGCTCTTGGGCAAGTTGAACCTTCTGCTATCAACACTTTCATTTGAGTTTGATGGCATTTCTGTAGCTCCAGTGGAACATAATGCTTAGGGAAATGCTGGTTTTGAAACTTAAAAGCCAGTACTACTGTTACAATTATTTTAAAATAGACTGATTAATTCAAAGAAAAACTAAGCATTAGTAGGATATGGGTGAGTCTGGGACTATTTTACCATAAACACCTTTGTCTTTCAGGAGTGCACAGGGTAGAAGACACATTGTAAAATTTGACTTCATGGCATTTGTTGGGAGCTGCTCTGAAGCAGGGAATTGTGGGCACATGGGTATTTTGGGGCCCTCTCTTTGTAAAATAGCACAACACAGGTGTAGGAGCTAGAAGGGGTAGACCTTAGAAAAATTCTGTGTGTTTTCTGGTCAATCCCATCTCCCAGACTGATCTGCATCACAGTCTTTCAGACAGATGCCTAATTTTAAACCAAACGTCTGCCACCCCAAACGTAGCAGACCAGTATTATTTGATGCCCTGCTTATTCTATGGATCTAAAATATCTGCTGTAATAAACAAAACAACCAGAAAAGTCTTGGAGGGCTTGCAGATGAGGTTCAGATTATTATTATTAGTCATTTCTAAAATGACAATCATGTGCCTTTTATAAATTTAGAAGGACATCAAATCCTTCCACGAACAGACCCTGAATTATCATACCCAGAGGCGAATGAAGAATTTTCACTGGTGTTAAGTACCTGTGAAGAAAGCCCCTGTCAAGCCTGGCTAATACTGACAATCAGTGATTTGAAGGAGCTGCATACTTTGTTCATGCATGTGTGTATCTGATTTCTTCTGGTCTGCATGCTGTGCTATTTGTGACTGACTGAAGCTGAAAATGTCTTTCCATTGACAAAATCTTTAGCAAAAGGCTTCAGGAAATTATCAAACTAAACCAAATTTTCTAATGCTGAAGATACCATTTTAGCAAATTCATCAGGATTTATTGATTTTTGTACACTGTAGCACATTACAGAAATAATTTGTTCTGAAGTGGTGGTCTCTGAGCCCCATTGGAATGGGCTGCCTGGGGAGGTGGTGGAGTCGCCATCATTGGAGGTTTTCAGGAGAAGACTTGATGGGGTGCTTGGTGCCGTGGGTTAGTTGCTTGGGTGGTGTTGGATTGGTTGATGGGTTGGACGCGATGATCTTGAAGGTCTCTTCCAACCTGGTTTATTCTATGTATTCTAATAGCAAGGGTTTACTGTATTTCAGTTGTTCCTTGAAGACCAGCAGCCATATTAATCCTAGGGAATTGTCCTGCCTCAACTTACCTGTTTAAGCCATCCTTACATCCTGAAAATATGATGTATTTTTATTTCCTGACTCTTGTGGTCCTAAAAGCTATCATGCAGAGGTAGGGCCAGCCATGACAGTCAGTGAATTTGATTAGATTTTTCTTTGAGGGTGACTTCTGTCTTGAAAAGAAGAGGCATATATAGTCAAGAATCACGTCAATTAAAACTTGGGGTTCGATTTAGCTCCTGATGGCAGCTCCAGAAAGGATTAAGGAAAAAAATCACATGAAGTGCAATGGCTCAGCCAGTCTGAGACAGCTGGCCTGCTGATCCCACTTGTTATGGTGAAACATTCCCTTGGGACACTGGACCTAAGGACTCAATTCCTTCCAGGGTGCTGGTAGGTGATTCTTTCTTCCTCTGCATGGCTCTTTTCAGCCTTACCTGAAAATGATCCCTACCACCTTCCATAACTGCACTGTGACTTTTCCTAGGCTTCATGGGCTCCTGTAGCACTGCTTCGCTCAAATGATGACATCTGTTTTCTCCTTCATAAAGAGAAGGGAAACACTGCATTGTATAAGTAGTCAGGATCAAAATGTTCTTACGAAGAAGGAGGAAAGGGCAATTGTTCACCAAAAATAGAAACACAGAATGTTGATGAAGGATTTGTCTTCTTCCCAAGTTCCCCTTGGGTTTTAAAGGACAGGAGCTGTTTCACATCCACCTCAATCAGAAGAGCAATAGGAATCTACACGACAGGTATTAGATGTAATAGCTTTGACGCACTGCAAAAATCCACCTAAAATAAGCATTGGTGAATGTATGCACTCCCTGTAGTCAGAGCAAAATTTATCCTTAGTGCCATGGCGTTAGTTAGGAGGGCTGCCAAAGTGAGTTTAGCACTTGCAGTGCATTAATGCTATCAAGCCGGAAATAAAATGCTCCATTTGATCCTGTTTTCAAGACACAAGGTCAGCCATATTCCTCTGTGTAATGCTAAAGTAATGAGAAATAATCAGAATTCAGGCTAATTTGCATTCTCTGTTGAAACTGGAAATACTACACTAATACTACAGACAGAATTGTCCTGGTAACTTTGGCCATAAGCTGGCATGTCCCTTTGCTCACCTGCCCATAGCTTTGCTGCTGGAGTGTGCCTGAGACTGCATCATGGGTGCTTTATGACACAGGCGTGCTCTCAGCTGTTTATTGCTTCTTTGGGTGAATGGATGGACAAGATGGAGCTGGTTGAGCAGATATTACCAAGTTCCAACATTGAGGAACAGCCACAGAGAAAACCTGTGCTATGGAAAGGTACAGATAGAGAGCCTTTAAAAGACCAATATTTAATCTGAAAGCCCCTGTGTAAAGCTTTCAAGGTAGGAGTGGACGACCCATCATGCAAGCTTGTTTCTGGGGAAAGGGAAACTGAGAGCTCAAGGAGCTCTTTTTTCTCTTACAAACTACTGTTACCTGAGATGGTTGTGCCCAGTATTTGAGAAGCCTCGTAGCCAGCTCCCAAACCTGTGCTATCTGTATCATCTCTGGTCTTGCTTTTGTCAAACATCAGGAAAAAGGAGAGTGTGAAATGCCTCTGAGTTGAATTTCTGTTTGGAGAGGCTACACCTCTGAGGTCCTGCAAGGAATTCTCAGGCTGAGAGGAGAGCTGATGGCCTTTGACATGTTGCTTCACATCTTATTTGGCATGTGAGTGTGCTTACAAGTGAGAGAAATAGATACCTGGGAAGAGCTGGGGTCACCTCATAGTTCTGTTACTCATCTTCTGGGATCAGGCTCTGGCAGCCATGAGATGTAAGGTATGCTGCAGCCCTCACACTGATACTGTACGGGGAGTCCGACTGGCTTGCTGAATTCCTGAGATAGCTGCAGAGAGCTCTGCACCTCGTGCTACAGATCACGCTGCCTGTCCTCTCTAAGAATGGGACAGCATAACTCTGTGGCTTGCCAGGCTGAGGCTGCATTTCTTTCTCAAGTTTCATATGCCTCCCTGCCCCATTTATGCAGCCTTTACTTGCCCTTCTCAAGGTCTAATTTCATTCCCCCAATACGTGAGAGCTGGGAGGAGTGCAGTGTGTGCTGAAGCCTGTGATCTAGAGGAGCAGTGAGGGCAGCCTGCGCCTGTGCCCGGTGGGGATGGGTGTTTGGCACCTCTGACATTCCTCCAGCTTGAAACATGGTGCTGAGTTAAAGCCCACACCTTTTGCAGGCTAGTCTTAACATTTTCATTCATCTTTTAAACTGTAACTTTTGCGTGTTGTCACCTAGGTGTTGGGCACACATCCTGCCTTCCGCTATCAACTTGGAATTCGCTTTAGTGGGTGAGGTAAAAGGATCAGTCCCTTTTAGGAGGTCTGAAGTGGGAGCCCAGCTGCTCTGGAGGCTTTCTATAGAGAACAGAAAGTTTGATGCACAGTAGATACAGCATTCTTAACTTTGTTTCCATTCGCTCGAACTAGCTCTTCTTCCTGCTACTTGTGCACTGCCTGACATTCTGAAGTCCTCCTAGGTTTTCTTTAAGGCAGTTGGGATGGAGATGAGCTACGGGTGCTCAACTGATTTATGCCAGTGATAACTGCTGATTCTTCTTTCCCTTCCCAGCAATGCTTTATCCCTGTGACATGCTCAGCTTCCGCTGGCCCACGACCTGCTACAGGCTTTGAAACTGGATCCCTTGACTGGTTGTGACCCGTGCTGGTGCAGGGGCTGGTGTGGCAGATTAATTTAACACTCACCTGTTTGCATATCGCTTGCTTTGCTACTTGGAATAGAAACTGGAGATGGCTGTTTCTGAATGAAGCACATTTCACTGCTGGTAAAGGAAATCCTAAGGCTAGATTACTTGTATCTGGTTTGGTTGTTTTGGGGAGTAAGAAATAGTTTTTATTAAAATCACTGCTTGCTGTTTTGTTCCTTGTAGTCTGTGTACAGACCAGGCGTTGGCTCCTGAGAACAGTAGGCGAAGTGCCTGGGAAGTGCCAGAGAGAAGAAAGGTTTGGTGGCTGTAGAGACATCATGCAGCTGTAGTGCTTTGAACTTGCTTTATCAGTGTATGCTCCAGGTGGCCAAACCCAAAAGTGGGATTCTGGTGTTTCCCATAGCTCCATGAAATGCACTCTGAGTTACAATTCTGTGGGTTTCCCCCTTTTTATTAATTTTTAGTAATTTTGCAACTAAGCCTAAATGAAAAAAAGTGTAGGCTCTCAGATTGGTATTGATCAAGGATAAAATGATAGCTTGGGTTTTGCTTGCAGGTTTTTGTTTTCTGGTCAACCCTAAGACATCTAAGCACATTTTCTTTTCATCATCATCATCGTTACTTCAAATGACCAAAAGCCCCACTTAGCTTCCTAAATAAACAGAATCCTACCTTTGAAAACAAGAGCGAGCAATGATGACCAAACTGTGAGCTTGAAAGGTAAGAGGTCAATCTGTTACAGAGTGAAGTTATAATAGAGGGCTTTGGTACCTCTGAAGTAAAGGATGTTATTATGTCTGTGCTCATCACAGAAATCTGGGCTGAAACAAGATTTTGCATTGAAGGTCATAGCTGCTGACTGCTCTCAAGGTTTTTACTTCTGAAGCATTCACATGTATAATGGTGTTGTGAGTATCTGTTCTGCTATTGCTTGTGCCAAGACCTGAGTATATCAAGTGACAGGTGATGAGAAAAAAACCCAACAACCACACCACACACCCCACACCTGCCCCCCTCTGAAAACAAATAAACAAAAAAACCCTAAAGCTTGTGCTGTTGATATCAGTGATGTGGGTTTGGCTTACATATCAGGGCGCTTAAACAACTTGTGTTTCAAGCACCACCGTAAAGTAAATGTGAATAAAAGGGAGAAAGTTTTACACCATGGACAGCCAGAATTTGCTTTTGGGTCTGTAGATAAACTAATTGATTTTATGTAGAAAACCTTTACCTGGAGTGGGTTTTCCCCATTTTCCAGTGGGAGCAGCTGTACAATGAGAAACTAGTTCCTTGGACTGGTCTGACTGCACCAGTGGCTGGGATACTGGAGTGTGTGGTCTGGTTCTTCACTGGAGATACCACTCTGGATCCCAGAAATGTTCAGCGTTATAGTTTAGGCAGACAGATGCGTTCCTTGTAAAAGGTCTGTTTAATGAATTTGCTTAGTCTTTTAAGTTCCATCTAACCAGAAAAAAATGCCATTGGTATTCAGATGGCTCATCAACAGGAAACAGGCCAAGAAAATGTTTTTGTTTATGTTCATATTACTCATGCTACAGGAAATGAGTGTGTCATTGTGTCATTATTTGCACCTTTCTGTAAGGTGATGTCATGACCACTTTCACTGCTGTAGTGTTTAGGGTTGGTGGTTTTGGTTGTTTTTGTGTTGTTTTTTTTTTTATTTAAATGTGAAATGCTTAATCTGTAATCAGACTGACATTGACCACTAGCCAAATTTGATGAGTGATCTTTTTTTAAAGACATGCAAGTTATACAGTGTAGTGATAAGCTGGGAAAAAAACAACCTTGAATTCTGTTACTGAGACCAAGACTGGAGAAGTCACACAGAATCACAGAACACTAGGGCTTGGAAGGGACCTTGAAAGGTCATCTAGCCCAATCCCCACCACCAGAGCAGGATCATCTAGAGTAGGTCACGAAGGAACACATTCAGGCAGGTTTTGAATGTCTCTGTAAAAGGAGGCTCCACAAGCTCTCTGGGGAGCCTGTTCCAGTGTTTTGTCACCCCCACAGTGAAAAAGGTTTTCAGTGAGAAAGTTTTTCCTTGTTTAGGTGGAACCTCCAACCTTGCACCCATTTGCCCTTGTCCTGTCATTGGACATCACTGAGAAGAGCCTGGCTCCATCCTCCTGACACTTGCCCTTCACATTTTTGTAAACTTGAATGAGGTCACTCCTCAGTCTCCTCTTCTCCAAGCTGAAGAAACGCAGCTCAGCCTTTCCTTCCACTCCCGTCATCATCTTTGTGGCTCTGTGCTGGACACTTTCTAGCAGTTCCCCGAGATCCTTCTTGATCTGAGGGGCCCAGACTTGTATACAACATTGCAGATGCAGCCTCAGCAGGGCAGAGTAGAGGCAAGGGTCCCAAGAATAGGTGAAGTCCTGCTTAAGGGCCAAAGAGGCCTTATACTTGTATACAGCTAACCACACTTCAGTTTTCTAACCAGGCCACCCTGACACTTCCCCACCCCCCTCCAGCTCTGTGGAGTGAAGAATGGAGAAGGAGTTTCCTTGGGTGGGAATGGGAGAGGGGCTTTGAACAATAGTGAACAAGGACAAACCATCCCTGCACTGTATTGAATCAGCCCCATGGGTGTGCCTTTCCAACAAAGCAAGCTCTAACAGGGATGCGAAATCCTCCCGTTATCTGAACTACTTTTCAGTGAGCCAGAGCACTCAAGCTGCAGGCCAGATTTCCAAGCCAGCCAGCTGAGTGCGGCAGATGAAAGGCTGGTGCCCATCTGCACAGCCACATGTACATGGCTAAAATAAACCTTAGTCTGCTGTCACTGTCAACAAGGGCAATTTATTATTGTGGCCAAGGCAGCCAGGAAAATGCCTTTTGCTCTTTTTGTTTGTGGGGGGGAATTATGTGCTGCACTAAATGCTGACAGCTGTGCCAGAAATGCTGCTTTTGATTTCCTTTCTCTAGAGTACTTTAGAGATTTTTTCTCTCCCCAAAAAAACACATTCATGCTTCACAGATAAAGCAGGGGTGTATGTCTACTGGGGATACAGCTGCAATCAGTCATCCTCCTTACAGAGGCAGGTGGTAGCAGTTGTATGTATGAACTGCAACCAACTGGCTTTGTCACTGGAGGAAGCCGATTAAGACCAACCCTAAGAGGTCTTTGGGGACAGGCTTTATCCAGGTCCTATGGCTTTTTATAGTTCCTCACCTACAGCAAGACTGCCTGGTGTTTCCTTGGAACCACAAGCTCATTCTGTAGTAGTGCGAATGCCAGACAAAAGCTGTAATTCTGATTAGACAAAGAAATTTGGGCTGATTTTGTGCAATGCATGCACTAATTTAAACTTTAATCATAAAGCAAACCACTTGTGCTTCATTTGCAGTACAAGCTATCTTATGTGTCTCCTGCTAGATAGTCCTAGTCATCAATCAGTACCAAACTCAAGCTTGTTTCAGACCCAAAGCTTGATGCAAGAATTCTATGGCAAAGTTGCCATTAATGCAGAAAATTGAATTGTGTAGTTTAGTGTTGTGCAGTCTGAAAAGTGTTGCAGTCTTCACTTTCCAGAAATAGCAGCTGAATCATGGACAACTAGGATTAAATAGCTTAAGAGCTGCATATAAAACAAACAAAAGAGCTGTGTATTAAACAGTTCAAGAGCTGCCATATGCAGTAGCTAGAGATAAATGTACTTTTCAGGCCAGAAAGCTGACAGGAGGTCAGGCAAAGACTGCGAACAGCTAATACTGCAAAACAACTCTTTATACCTGTTGATGTAAGGAATAAGACAAATGAACTCATGGTTGAGGGCTGGAGAAGGAATGACTATTTACCAGCACCAAATTATCTTCAGAAAGTTGCCTGTCCTTGCTCATTGCTAACTTCACTCTAGGTAATGCTAGGAAAAGGAATGTTCTGATGCTCTACAGTAAGAGGAAAAAAGTTGATTATAAGAATTCCTGCCTCAGTAGGATTTAACAACAAACAAAGCCCTCTCCCAGGGTGGACAAATAGCTTCATGTTTGCCCTACAGGTATGTTGTATACAGGGTTTTGATGTGCTTAAGTTAGATTCTTGCAGATTACAAAACCTTGGGTCTTTGTAGCAGGACCACAACTGCCCTAGCAATGAATTTATTTATTACAAATAACACCACCACCCCCCAATAAATATTTCATAACTTACTATTACAGATTTCTAAAAATATAAATCTAATTTTAATATTCTCAAAAGTTCTGAGTTCTACAATTATAGACAAAATACACATGATTTTTTAAAATAACTGACATGATATCCTTTAGACTCTACATTAATACAGAGGTTAATTAATGCCCAGTGCTGGAGAGTTTTTATCATTATTTAAAACTAAAATAAACTGAAAATAAATAAATTTACTGCTGTTTAAGAAATGACAGTTCTCTATCATTACTTCCTAGATGAGTTTTGGCTACTATTATGAATAGTCCTGTGAGATATGAAGGGCCTCTGCAAAGCTTTCCTCAAGATCGTCTATTTCTTTGGTGGCTTCCAAATCACTGTCACAAGTGACCAAGTTTAAAGTTGCCTCGCATGAGGGTGAAGTTTTTTGGTCCTCTTCAGCTTTCACGCAAGAATCAGACTCTGTCCCACCATCCATCATTCCAGTGACATCTTGTGAAAAGTCATCATTGCTCTGTGTCTCCTTTAACCCTTCTCTGATTACTGGTGATTCACACTGGTTTGGTTCCTTCAGTGGTAAATCCATGGTCCCAAAGAATTCTTCACTTTTTGCAGCTTTTCTTCGCATCTGACTTCTTTCATTGGTAAGCTCGAGCCCATCCATTGTATCAAACTCTTGCAGATCCAGCGAGTCAAAGGCTTCCCAGCCTCTGTGGATCAGTTCTGCACTGCTGCCTGGGCTGCAGCCAAGGTCTGCTTTCAGTACATCCAACCAGTGGCGCATTTTACTCTGGGGGGTGAAGGAAGAAAGAGGTGAGAGTACTCAGCGCCTGTGTGCCTAGAACTCAGGGCTTAATTCTGACATAAGGAAAGGGAAGCTGCTTGCAATTGTGTTTAAATTATACAGGGAGTGTCACCAAACTGAGCTGACTAGAGTCTCTTTTTTTGTGACTGTGCCTCCTGTTCTACTGTGATCTGTGAATCTCCAAATCTCATTTATGGAGAGAGATGGTTACCTCTACCTAAAAATATAGCAGTGCATTTACACTGTGTTTTGGAAACACTGCTGAAGTCACCTGCAGAGAGGGAAAACATTATAGGGGCAGTACCTACCTCATCCAAACGATTCTTATTTTCTTGTATATGACACTCAAACAGTTGTTCCAGAACTCTACAAATGAACAATTAAATGGTTTCACAAGAAGAAAAACAACTTTTAACAGACCTACATAAATTAATTACTGTAGTTTTTAATTTTTATTTCATAGCTGAATGGGAGTACTAAGATTTCTGCCCGGAGGAAGAGGACTTGGGAGCATTGGTCAACAGCTGTATGAATACCTTATTGCTCTCTACAACTACCTGAAGGGAGGTTGTAGCCAGGTGGGGGTTGGTCTCTTCTCCCAGGCACCCGGCACCAGAAGAGGACACAGTCTCAAGCTATGCCAGGGGAGGTTTAGGCTGGAGGTGAGGAGAAAGTTCTTCCCAGAAGGAGTAATTGGCCGCTGGAATGTGCTGCCCAGGGAGGTGGAGTCACCATCACTGGAGATGTTTAGGAAGAGACTAGATGGGGTGCTTGGTGCCATGGTTTAGTTGATTAGATGGTGTCAGGTGATAGGGACTTGATGATCTCAAAGGTCTTTTCCAACCTGGTCTGGTCTGTCCTGTTCTATTCTAACTTAGTATCTATATATTCTTAAGAGTAAATAAATTATCACTGAACACTACTTCCCTTTCCTACAGAGTCCAGCATTACCAATTTGAACACAACTGTAACCTACCTGTTAGAAAACAGCCCAAGGCTAAGAACTTCATTTGTTACATCTTCAATGAAAGGTAAATATAAAAGCTCTTCCTCTCTGCAGGGAAAATAGAAAATCCAATGTGGAATGTTTTAAAACAGAGATACATACTAGATTGCACAGCTCCCATCACCTTTATAGGAAATGCCATTAAGATTATCTAGTTCTTGGCACCAGATGCTACTTTTCAAAAATTAATTCCATCAAGACAAACTAAGGCCTTTTCAATTTGAATAATCATAAACACCATGCAAAATACTAGACTCTTAGAAAGGCCACTATGGTGCTCTGTGTTTATGCTTTCTGTTGTGGTATAAATTAGCACAGAGAACCTGAGTGAGCTAATCAGTACATCTTAGAAAGTATTCAGAACCTGCTCTGCACTCACAAAGAAAGGTTTACTAACTGGGAAAACAGTGCACAACTGCACTTTGATGCTCTGAGTAAAGGCTTCCAAAGTTGCTTCTAAAGAATCTGACTGCAGCTGAAAATTACTAGTCCTCAATGGAAGCTCAGAAAAATGTGCATGCTTGTTTGACAGCCTCCATTCCTTTCAAACAACACCTCTTTGATGTTCAAAATCCTTGTTAGTGTGAGATATAGCTTTTACCTCTTTGATCAAATGTCTCTCTATTTTAATACCTCTTAACGCCATATTGATGCCAATTGCTTTAAATTGGAGACTTCAAAAGTTTGGAGTTCTTTTTGGAAAACAAGAAAGAAAACCCCAAAAGAAACCAGTTCAGTGTTGTTTCTCTTTCATAGCATCTTTCTAAATATCCCACAGTATCCAATCGAACTCTACCAAATCATCCTCCAGTCTAAACAGAAGATCAAAAAAATGGGATACATCTTGCATGACTTCCATTATGTCAAATTTGTCATCCAGCCCAAAGATTGTCACTTTGGTTCCCTCTATAGTCACGAAAGATACTTACAGCTGATCTGAGGTTTAGGTTGGATGTTAGGAAAAAGTTCTATACAGAGAGAGCGATTGCCCATTGGAATGGGCTGCCTGGGGAGGTGGTGGAGTCGCCATCACTGGAGGTTTTCAGGAGAAGACTTGATGGGGTGCTTGGTGCCATGGGTTAGTTGTTTAGGTGGTGTTGGATTGGTTGATGGGTTGGACGCGATGATCTTGAAGGTCTCTTCCAACCTGGTTTATTCTATGTATTCTATTCTATGATACCTATACTACACCCTTCAAGTTAGCAAGAACAAGATGGTCCTACAGCACAAAGAATTAAATAGCTTTTCCGAGTTCCAATAAGAAAGCATTTGTAGTGTTTCTGAACGTAACTCAAGCCTCTTCTAATTCTCATCAAATTTCAGTGTAGAAATGTGGCCAGAATGCCTTCGCGCTCGACATTTGGTTTTGCCAAAAAAGAACTGGAAATGTTTAGAGTGTAACCATGGGATAAGAGAAGATGTCTATCTTTCTTCTGAAGTTAAAATGAATTCTCTTAATTTTTAGATGCACATGGAGATTTTAAAGCATTGTGTAACAATTCATAGTCTTGTCAATTCTCCCACAGATAGTGAACAAGTTTCTTCTTAGCCTTCATTTGCTGTTTCAAGTTCATCAGTTTTGAGGAATAGTTTCTATTGTAATGTTGTGAACTAGCAGATAAATTGTTAAAGCATACTTACTCCATGTTCACAGTCCTCCTTGCTGAAGACTGCTGAGAATACGACAATGTCTCTCTAAGAAGAAAATCAGAAAGTAAGAAAGAGAGCAACATTCTAAAAAGCCTGTCTTGCATCTCACTTTCTTCTGGTGCCAGGCTGTGCCATTACCCCAGTTTCTCTTGGGGAAAAAACAACACATTGGAACACCCCTAAGCCCTGCCCCAGTAGGGAAATCCACTGCTTACAACGAAGCCTGAAAGCATTATAATACCTCTTGATGCAGTGCTCTAGTACCTCAAAACATCTCTGTGTCACTTCAGATGCTGCACAGACCTCCCCTACGCATGAGAAGGCCTTTTTAAAAACTCAGATTACAATTCTTTCCTCAGGTAAAAATGTCTTCACAAGAAAAGGTTAGAGAGAAAATCAGCAAGTCATGCATGACCTTTAGGTCAGCAATGAGTAGACTCCGCTGGGACCCCTGAGGTTCTGGCCTGATTTTCAAAACTGTCCTTGTATTGTAGTCAATATTCCAAATCAGAGAGTTAAATTTTCAGTAAAAGATGTGGGATGTGATTCTGGTCTAAATTGCTGCAGATCACAGATGCAAAAGGCCAGATGTCTGAAGAGCCTTTTTTTTTTAAAAAAGGAAATACTAACTGGAATACCAATCCATTACTTAGTTGTAGTACTGTATAAGAAATGCATAATCTGGAAGCTCAGATTTATACTCATATGTACACAAGAAAATAATTTTGAAGTTGGGAAAGGCTACTGGTGTGAGAAACCTAACAAATAAAATTCTTGTGAGAACAGACTTTTAAAGAGATCTGGTAGTGAAGGCTTATAGCCTAAGAAGCAGCTGTAAATCAGGTACCTTGGGAAGGAATATGACAAAGCAGCTCTTCCCCTCTCAGGCTCATTGACAGTGTACCTTCTATCTTCAGCCTGTAACACAGACATAAAATCTTAGAAGTTTACAGTTTTGTAATATCCTAAGATCTCTTCAAATGCCTCAATATTTTTTCCTCATTGTTTACAGGCATTTTTCTGAAACGCTCCTTTACAGAATTAATGCACCTCATGACAATAAAGAAAATTAAATCAGTTGTATACTGCTGTGGCAGATCAAGTACATACTCCAAAATGACAGTGAAGGGTCCAGATGATTTGAGAGATGAATTACCTTTAATGTGATCTTCTGCTGTTCAGTCTTGACTGTTTTCTCAGGTGCTTTGTCTGAAGATGGAAAGCTATAAAATTGAGAGATATATTAGATTTCCAGGAAGGCTACTTTCAAAATCTGTAGGATGAGAATACTACTGCCACTGTGGAAATTTCCCAGCAATCTGAATGGGCACTAGTACAATAATGTCTCAGACAGTTAGAAAATTTCTGTCACACTTCTATTCACATAATAAAACTAAGTGATAATTGATTTTGAAGGATGACAACAGTCATACATAGGTGATCCAGTCATCATCTGGCTGGGTGTTTACAAAGGATAGCTAAACTATCCAAAATAATTGTTCAAAATTGAGAATGGAAATGCTTCTATACATAAAAATGCATCAGGAAAACATAGCACACAACCAGAAAATGAACAGTTGCAATATGGATCCAAAACTATCAATAATTTCAGTGAAATTCCGACTTTGTTCTAGGACAAAACCAGAGTTAGACATGTGGGCACAAAAGAAATATTTCTCCTTAGGAGGCAGCATCAGTACAAACAAAGCTAAATTAAAAACTGTAATTTGCTAAGGAATTCAATACAAGAAAAAGACATTCATGTTGTATAAAATATTTTATATAGAATATATATGAAGGCATTAAAATGAAGACAATGAAAAGCAGTATTCAAAACTTTAAAATAAAAAGGGATTTTTGTATGCTTTGTTCATGAATTGGAAAGTATGAGACCAGAGGGGCAACAGTAGGGAACTACTTGCATGCTCACAGTGGTTAATTCTTTAGAAGACAGAAAGCACAACTATATACCAGAGAGAGCAAAGAAAAGATAGAGGGAATGACTACCCCCAGCAGATGCAAGACCCTACAGTTTCGATTTAGTGCCAATCTGAATCCAGTTTGTACAAATGAAGCCAGTTCCTCCAGAGAGAAGACAACAAAATATGCCAGTTAAAAAAAGGAAAAGCCACATTCTGCTCTACTTTTGCTAAGGCCTATCTAGAATAATTTCAAAGGTATTATTCTGGGTTTATACAGTGTAAATGAGCGCCAAATGTGTTGGTTTTATGAAGATACTGTTCTGATGACATCTAAACTCCACAGTTTCATAATAAAGTTTTTAACCTCTGTACCTGATCATATCAGTCTGTGTTTGTGCTTCGGCATGCTGCTTGCAGTGATTTTTCTTCTTCCTCCGAGCAGGAGTGTAGTACCTGTACTCTGACAGCAGAGATTTAGCACCTGATATTAAGGTGCGTGGAGTAAAAGGCTTTCGGCTATCAGTAAAGAATTCAGAATGCCTGTCCAGAAGATCCCCACTCTGTACTTTGGAGTTGCTTCCTCGACACCTCTGCGAATGACTGATGCTCACGAAACTATCAGTGGAGCAATTGCATGAAAGTCCAGAGCGTTTTCTTGGTGTGCTTGAAGAACTGACACTTGAGTTTGATGCATTAGATGTATTCCGAGAACCTTTTCTGGCATACCGTACTGGACTGGAGCGAATGAAGCCATGCTCGCTGTAAGGAGACAGTGCTCTTGATGGGTACTGTGCCTGCTGAGCACAGGGGAAGACATCATCTCTGTCTTCTACTTCCAAGAAACTCTGGGAAAAAAAATAAAAATAAAATATTAAGACTTGATTGCTTTGCAAGCTACCAGCTTTGCTCAAGTTGGTAGTCCTAGCTGTTATCCTTACCAGCTTGGAGCTATTTTCTATGTAGAAACTATGGAAAACTTTTTGTAAAGTGAGCAGCCTGACTGGTGAGAAATTTTACAACCTCATCACTGGAAATAAGAGAACAGTAAGACCATGGTTTGCTTAACTAACACATGTTTTGTACAGAATATTGATAGCTACATCAAACCAGGAGTTTTCATCCAAAGGCTCAATAAATGCTTAAAAGTCAAGGAATCACTGCATTTGTGGCAATTAAGGATGTTTAGGTTTAAATAGACCAACACAGAGATTAAGTTGCTGATGTGCCTCACCATCTGTACAAAGAGCAGAAAGACAAGGAGGAACCTGGACAGGCCATAAAATTCTACAATGAATAAAGGGAAAAAGGGACATAATTTCCATACATGTTCCATTCATGTCTACTGTGCTTCTATAAGTAAGACCTATTAAGAGGAAGCATTACGTTGCTAAGTCACTGAAGGGATAACTTCCCAATAGAAAGCCTAAGAAATAGTGGATTCAATAAGATGTAACTTCAGCAGATGCTGTGATATGCATTTATTAATGACATACAGCCCTAACTGCCAGCTGAGAAGACACAGATTCACCCTGCAGCCCAATCTGATCTTATAATTAATCCATGTGGAAATTAGCTTGAGACACTAGCACTGAAGCATGGATTCCAGGAAATTCTAGAGGTGCTTCACTGCCTGAGTGCAATATAAACCTGGAGAAAATCCTCAGGAATGCCTCACTTTTTGAAAACAATCTGATCATTAAGATGTGGATTGAAGGTTGGATGTGTGATTTGCTCCAGCAGAAAGTGGCAACAAGAGAGGCAAAATGAATTATAAAAGAAGGTACCTGTGGGAATTCTGCAAGACAATCAATACTTCTTGTGAATTTCCTACTGGGGCAGGTAGTAAGAGGGGTTAAAAAAAATAAAAATCAAACAACCAAGCTTTGAAATCCTTATATATTAGTTGAAAATTCATGACATTGCAACCTACTTTATAGTGTAGGACAGTACTATATTACTAGTTAATTAGTATAGCATATTAAGCTAATTAATAATATAGCTTGTAAATACACACAGATTTTCTATTATTCAAATCCTATAAAGGGTGTTCTTAAATGTTCTAAGCAATATTATTCTTATTGTACAAATACTGCATTTTCTCAAACACTGCTGCTTTGAATCTACCTTTTTGGTTTTTTTCTTTGAGAACCACTTCAATATTTTAAATTAAAACTTGAGATGATGAATATATCATTTACTACATGCCAAAGTGTATTTAAAGGACTAATAAAAAAATGCAGACAGTTTACCACCAAAACAAAGTCACAAATCACATGGCTGTCAAAACGTGTCATATCCTCACAATTCCACACTACTTTCCTCTCACATCAGTAAGACCTATCTGTGCTATTCCAGTACCCCAAAATATCCTTAGTTACTGACACCTAATGCAAAGGGATTGGTTGGTTTGCTGTTTGGTATTTTTCTCAGTAAGCTGAGCCAAAATAACCCCTTTCTGATGATGCATACTTTTTACTCTCAGTAATTTTCTGTAAGGTTGGTGACAAACTGCAGGCAAACAGTATTCTCAACACTCCTTAAAATATTTTTGAAGTTGCCAGCGTAGTTCCTTGTGTCTGATACTGTTTCTTTGTGTACCTGAAGGCTGAACTGTCTGCCTGTTTGGGCAGTAAAGGTTTACCCCAAGATAAAGGCTTCAAAAGAGGAAATCTGTGATATTCCTGATCTAAACATCTTTCTTTGATGCTCAGAAGGTTCTTCTGCTTTCATTAGTCACTCCCATCTCTCATTCTGACAAAACTATTGCAGGCACAATACATCTTCAGGCTGTTAACATCATAACAGTATAATAAATCTTGAAATAGAAAGCTTTTGAGTAGACAACTCACATAGCCATACATTTGTGCTGCATGTAAAATTAACAAGAGATATTAGAAACAGTCAATGGTGTTTCCTAATCTGTATTTCCTATGTACAAGCAGATGGTCATAACTGTCATTCTGAACAAATCAAGTAAGCCTCAGGAAAAAAAAAGACTGAAAGGGAGCTGAAATGCCAAGGTAATGGCAACAGTAGTTGAAATGGTTAAAAGAGAAAATTTATTCTCCTATGGAGGAGCCTTCCTCCAAATGACTTTTTGCATGGATTAATTTCTTTTAAAAATTCCCTTAGCAGTTGGAAATGCCAATTAATAGGATTATCTAAACATGGGATAGGAAATCTTGCTCAAATCAGCTTTGTACAGAAAAATAAAAATGAAAAACCTGGAGATTTCTCTAGGATATAGCTGTCCATCCCTGGCAGCTGTTGAAAAGACCACATGGTAGTGCCATTCTATGCATAGATACCATGATATTTCCAGATTCTGTCAAACAGCCTTTGTTATTGTGAGAACATTTAAATTAATTAAAGCATGAGTGTATGTAAGTGGATACTCACAAATGTGGTGCTTATAAATCCTCAAGCTTTTCAATCTAAGTCTCTAAATGCTCACTTAAAAATTACACATCCACAAAGACACACAAAGTTTGCAGCCCTTTCAGCCTCCCTACCTGTAGTTCATCACCCTGTTTTGATTAACGTTCACTCAAGGCATCAGCCATCATTATTACACTACAGGGAAAGAGCAGCAGAAGAGAAGTATGGATGTTCCTAGGTCTTCTTATGCTTTCCCTGCCCCTCCACTTGACTGTGCCTCAAGTAATTTAGTTGCTGTAGATACCACTCAAAGACTACTCTATTGTGCCATTTGAAAATGAGCCTGCTCCTTAGCTTATGTTTTCTGCTAAAAGCAGAGAAATGCATGATGCACCATAAACATCTATCACATCTTAACCCATGCCTTTAGCTGGTGTATTTTTGTCTCCTTGATCAGAATACTCTCATTAAAATCACTGAACATTTCAAAAAATCAGCAACGAAATCTAGTTTATCACTATAGAGACAACTTTCTTAGATCATTACATATCATAGCAAATTCTCATATTACAGTAACTTTACATTTATAGCTAGATACAACAGATAAAGAATTCACTGCTCCTGTGCACTTAAACCCTTGCACAAAACAAAAAGCAGGCCAGTCAAACCCAAGAAACATTATAGTTCTTCAGTTTCACAGTTGGCTCAGTGTATAATAAAATACACTGACTAAACCACAGAGCTTTTTAAAACATGTATTATATAGAAGAATTATTTCTGCTTCTTTTTGATCTTACCATGCACAAAGCACAGTCTCTACTGAAACCAGAGACAAGGAACGCTGATGAATGAAGCCTTTATGAAAACAGAAAGTCAGGCACATATATCAAAGCCAGTAAACATGTATTTAGCCTATAATTTAGTCAGATAGTGACCTTGTCAGAGTTACAAGGGTTGTTAAATTTTTACATAGATACTTATGTTACTCCTAAATAGATACATTTAGCAGAATGCACATTAATCAAGAAATTATACACTATGAAAGTAATTTCTTTAACTTTTGTATTCTAACAGTGGCAATGTCAAAGGAGAATTCTAATTGTCTTTTTCTTACATGCTTCCTGTAATATTCCAAGATGCTTATTACACACATTCTACTCTGGCCATTACCTCCTTGGAAACCTAGAGTACTCTTAAGATTGACCGCTTCAAATAATTTTCAAACTATCCCAACCCAGAAATATCCTAATTTAATAAAACAATTGGAACGGGAACATTGGCAGCAGTAATATGATTACTCTGTGGCAAATATCCTCTATATTATCATATGCTTTAATAGGCATCCTTAGAATTTGTTTTCCAACTGTCACCTATTGATTTATCTTGATGGCTAGAGAATACAATTAGAATGGCTAACTCATCCCCACAATGCATTACAGGACATCTAACCAGTAATGTAGGGGAATCCTCCCTCGGTTTATAAACAAGCATAGGAAATCAATGTATATTTTGGCAAATGTTTAAGTAAGGCTTCATCCTTAGCATAAAAATATGACAGCCCAATTACTTCCACAGCCTACCCTTTTAGCAGAAGGTTCACTTACAGATTTTCACTTTTTTTCACTATGCAGCAAGCAATGATTTGATTAACAAAGCGGCAAACAGTATTTTGGTGAGGATTATTCCTTGCATTTGTAAAGCAAAAAAAATTAAAATCTAGAGGCAAAAAAAGGTATTATATCCAAAAATTGCTTTTTATGTGTGTGGCTAAAGAATAATTTGGCAAGTCTCCCAACATCACTTTCTAAAATGTACTTTGCAGTTGGTAAGTTCAAATTCAGACAGTTTCTTGAATTATACACCCTGAGGCCAGCAGACAGGGAAGGCTGCAGTTTCTCTTAGCATGATACAGACTACATTTTCAATACCTGGGACAGGTATTGTTTAGAAAGACTTTGTTTTGCAAAATATTAAAACAAAGGAAAAAAGCAACAGTCCGTTATAATGCTATATTAAAGACAACAAGTGCAATCTTTTATTTTAAAACTGAGAATTTATGCAGCACACTTTACATGTTTTTGGGGTGAATTAATTTAAGGAAACTTCTCCTACCCCCAGTCTGCAGAAAGTAACATGGAAGACCAAACCCAGTGTAAAATTAAACATAGCATTTCCTCCCTTTTCTTATGCATGCCTGTGCTTCCATCCATAACCAAGAGCAATGTACTTAATTTCAAAGCATTATTTCTCTGTACTGCAATAAGGTCATACTTGGACTGCCTACTGTAAAAACACAGAAAGAAACTAAGGGAAGTTTTCTGTACTACTTGGAAATGTTCTCAAGGGCTACAGATATTTAAACAACATACAAAGCATTTGCTGTTAAAATTAACAGAGATTAAAACATTACTCTGTTCTAAACTGCAATTACTCAATTACAGTGATGAACAGGAGAATGCAATTTACTAGGCTATTTATTTATTATTTGGAAACACATGCCACATCTGGATGAAATGTCAGCCAAAGTATATGAACTTATGTATACAGACAGAAAAGGACTTATTTTGATGGCTTAAGCACTCTTTTATTTTCAGTAACTTTGAGCAAGTAGTATACTGTTAGGTAAGAAATACATTTCCAAAGCAGGACTTTGGATACTGCAAGAAAATCAGAATCACAGAAAGAATCTGGTTGCAAAAGACCTCAAAAATCATCCAGTCCAACCCTTGACCGAGCACTGAAGGGTCAACACTAAACCATGTCTCTAAGTGCCAGGTCCACACACTGCTTAAACACCTCCAGGTGTGGTGACTCCACCATTGCCCTGGACAGACCTTTCCAATGTTTAATAACCCTTTCTGTGAAGAAGTATTTCCTGGTATCTAGCCTGTACCTCCTCTGGCACAGACTTAAAACCATTTCCTCTAGTCCTGTTGCTTCACACCAAGGAGAAGAGGCTGTCCCCTCCTTGCTCCTACCTCCCTTCAGGTAGTTGTAGAGAGCAATGAGGTCTTCCCTCAGCCTCCTCTTCTTCAGACTCAACAATTCCAGCTCCTTCAGATGCTCCTTGTAGGGAAATAAAAGATTCTCAATTCTTCTGCTAGGAAGATTTGTGGTAACTGAAAGTTCTGCCTTGGGAAACAATGATCTGGAGTGACAGACAAGGGACTTTCAGCTGAGATGAAAGTGAGAGAATTCAAGTGTAACTAGAGTCTGAATTTACCACAAGCACTCTATCTAGATACCTGCAATCTTTGTCAGAAGGCCAACACATGCATTTGGTGTTGGGCATATGTCAGGAAGACCCTCATCTATTTTCTCCTGCTTGAAATATGCTGGGTCTCCCTCACAAGCTGCAGTGATCAGCTATTATTATGGGAGGCTGGTAGACCATGATATCTAGAAAACAAAATTAAAATATCTACCTTTCCAAAAGAGGATGGCAGCAGCCTTCCACTCTCTCTTGAGCTGGATCGGGAGGCAGTTTTACCCACACTCATTTTCTCTTCACTCCTGGCTATCTTCTTTTTGAGTTTCTCTCTTCTTTGCTGGTCAGCAACTTAGGAAAGAGACAATGTTTGTCAGATGCAAAGGAAAAATTATTTTTTTTTATGTCCTAGATGACTTGAAAACCTCATGGGGTTTCCAGTTGCTCAGTACAGTCAGACTACTGAGATACATTCCACTTCCAGTGCAGAACAACTATAACAAATTACCTGTATCTTTAGAAGAAAAAAATATTAAGGGTATGCTGGTAGCTGAAGCTGTACCTTAGCTTCCCTGAAGTATTCTCATCTCACTGGTCTGCAGGAATTCTAAGATTAGTATTGCTAACAGAGCACTCTGCTCAAAAACTCACAACTTTGCTCTCAATTTTGTACAGATAGAACTCCTTTGACTGTGCTCTCATCCAGCATTTCATTAAAAAAATTCACATTTACTATTAGCAGATTTGATATGTAAAAAAAACCATGTGCACACCATGGAAAAATAGTGAGTAGTCTCCCAAGTACAGAAATCCAAAGCAAAACAAGCAAGTGCAGGTCACGAACATAAAAAATGGTGAACACTGTTGTCATAGTTTAGACCCAGTTAGCAACTGACCCCTATGCAGCTACTCATATGGCCTCCCCACCCTAGGGACAGTGAGATGGGAAGGAAAATCAGAAGCAAAATCAAAAATCCTGTGAGCTGAGGTAAGGAAAGAATCATAGAATCATAAAAAACAACAGTAATGAAGTATCATAAAAGCAAGTGATATAGAAGGTAACTATCACACCAAGTGCTGCTCAGCATTAAAATCCATCTGCCCAGCTCAGCCCTCCCCTTATATAGAATAGAATAGAATAGAATAGAATAGAATAGACCAGACCAGACCAGGTTGGAAGAGACCTTCAAGATCATCGTGTCCAACCTATCATCCAACACCACCTAATCAACTAGACCATGCAACCATATAGCAGGCATGACATCAGTATGGTATGGAGTGCCCCAGTAGCTGGCTGGGGTGGCTATCCTGGGTTTGGTCCCTCCCAGTTTCTTGTGAAAAAATTAACCCTATCCTAGCTGAACCCAGGACAACTGTGAAAGGGCCACTGTCAGATAAGAAGGGGAAATTATCAGTCTACATTGATTTACAGTCCAAGGCCTTGTTCAATGTCTATGCAGCACAGGAGTTAAAAATCTATGCCATCAGATTGAAAGGACCCCAAAGGCGAGTACGTTTTCTGTTTTCAAGTTTGTTATCAGTTACCTTCATCTGATACCGTGCATAATATAATCTAGTTTTTGTATATTGTGAGCACTCAGGTGCCACAGATGAAACTCACAAAGCTGAAAAATCCAAATGAAGCTGATGAAAAACATTAAGAATTTAATTTCCCAACAGGAAATAAAGGGGTTTATATAAGCCAGCACACTTGAGAAATCTGCTTTAACTCTTGAATATGTTTCACATTCACTTAACACAGACACAAGTATATGAATAGTTTGTTTCATACAGACACACAGACAGAAAGACCTTTATGGCTTTCTTCTTTGGTTCCACAATGTATTTATATCATACTCTGGTAGACTCCAGTTTTCACATGCTACTATACTTAGTGCATGGAAGTAGAAGTAACTGTAGATTGGTGTGGTACATTCTTCTAGACAGCTGAGAACTACAGCAATCTGAGGACATTTAATCAATCTTTAAACTACATTAGCCTGTGTACATTAACCCTACGGACATGTTCATCTGTAGGAATTATTTAAGTATATGTATTCATTTTATTAAATGTTTTAGTCCCCTTTTTAACTGGAAAATACTCTTTCAGATGCAAAATACTTGCTCTCATTCCTCAGGGAAATTAATTTTTCTTTCTTCCAATTCTTAAATTGATATGTAAAGTAATTCCTTTTATGGATGTTGATTTATTCAGCATATTCTATTAGAGTGTTTATAATATGAAGTAGCTTTTATCACTGAAAAAACATTAGCTGAAGTTAAGATATACTAAATTCTACAACTCTGACTTAAAAATATGCCTTCTAACAAGGAAAAATATACTGTATCATTTAATAATTAAAACACAATTATTTCTTTCCTACATTAAACTACTATTATGTGGCTATTCTAAATTACTATTATTTATAATTGTCTTTGTCTTAAAAGGTACAGATGAGCACTCAAAAATTAGCTACAGGTCAGAAGTTTTATATGTCTGAGATGAATAACTGCACTGGGCCAGCAGAACGTATCTGTGTGCATATGCATGGAAATTGTAAAACTCAAAACTTGACTGCTGCTCAAGTGAAATGCTGATGACTTAGTGTTGAATCAGTATCTGGGGATACAATAAATGAATGAGAGCTCTACAAAACAAACAAACAAAAAAAAGCAGAGGAAATATGGGTGTCTAATTTTGTATGTGTGAGCAGATGTCTGAAAGAAATTTCCTTATACTCAAGTGTTCAGGTGAAAAGTGGGTTTAAGACAATGCAGGCTTAATCACATACAATTTCTGAACAGGAGTTTCTGGGCAAAGTGCAAAGCAGTGTGAATATTATTGAAAACTGAGTTCTCATGTTGTCCTTACTCTGCTCTTTACAGGATAACATCTAAGATTTACAAGCACAAACTATGCCTTTACTAGCGGCATTCAAAGCTATAAAAGCCAACCACTACACACCTCCTCCAGGACTGTGTGCTCCAGCTCTTCTCAGCCAAAGCACAGCTTGTGCCCATGAGTAAAGAAATAAAGAACAGTAAGAATGCCAACTAATGCTATCTTTGGATGTCAAGAATGATCCATTGGGAATACTGTCATCTGCTTGGGAAATGTAAAGTCTTTGCCTCACACCAGGCATCTAGCGAGCTTGGCTCAGCTAATTCATTTAGTGTGTTCCAAAAGCTATAAAGTCACTCATGCATACTGAAAAGCAGAGCAGGCATATGCAAAACAGAACGGCAGAAAAGCTCAGCAGTGTACCCATCTAGTCACCAAATTAGGGAATTTTCAGGCTAGATCAGCTGTAACAGCTAGGAACTATGAAACCAGCAAAGCAGGAGATACAGAAATCATTCTCAAAAGGGGTTAATAAAGATGTAAACAGACAGCTAGATACAAGTTAGAATAGCCCTGAGAGAGTCATCGAGTTAACACAGACAAGAGTAAGGATACAGACACAAAAGCATGCATGGTGCCTACCTCTCCTTATTTCTTATGTCCTTTTCCCTAGCAGGGACTGGAGAATCCAGTCTTTCCATTTGACTTAAGTCAGACAGAAAATGGTATCATACTAGTGACCTGAATCTTTGAGGCACGAATTAATTACAATTGATGGGAGCAGAAGATACTTAAAGCTGCCATATGTAACCACTTGTCCTGCAGCTGTGAATATATTAAACTCAAATAATGAGACCAGCATTCAGGAAGAAACATGCAGGTTTAAGAGGGATTATTTATCTGTTAATTGGAAAGGTTGTTCACTGTTGAAGATATCTTCTGCTTCAAATGAATCACAGATATGGCTTCTATAGTTTCAGTGAGGTTAATGAACTGAATTTGGCATACTAACAACTGCATTACACAAAACCTGCATTTGTTAACAGCTACTTAGCAGTTTCACTGCAGGTAGATTTTACTGTGGATTTGCTCCAGAAACATACCGCTTTTGTAGAGTTCAATATAGGAAAAGTTCAAGCCTATAATTATCATGTGGCAAATAAAAGAGAAAACCACTGGGGTGGTGGGTTTTTTTTTTTAAATCTCTAAAAATGGAAAACTCAATGTTTTGAAATGAAAAATTGCAGTCTATAGATACAACTAACATGAGTCCCTGTTAAAGCCTTCAAATTTTATTGCATCTCATTAATTGCTGCACTCAACACCACCACAAAGATGTATTAGAATATAAACAAAGCAGTGATTTTTATCAGATAAAGTCAGATTGTGAGGCTAAATTTCACAACTTAATTCACCCCATGAATCGTTCCCTTCATTCTACTGTCAGTGAGAAGCAGCACAAGAAAGATCATGAATTTTAGAAGTTAAACTGTAGCACACTTCATAAAGAGCAATTTGTAAAACATTGATCAGTCTGTCACAGTAGTACTTTTGCCTAGGCAAGAGCCTTTTTCACAAAGAGCACCCCACGTTTCCAAAGCAGAGATCATGTCATCACATTTCCCTCTATAGGCTTGATTTTTCACTCCTTAAGCTCAGGCTGCAGCAGGATTTCTACACACATGCTTAAAATTATAAAACAAATGTCATAAACCTGGAAGGAACAAAGTAATCATACACACCACGCTCCTAAGCAGCTTGAAAGCTCTGCACTTACAAGGACAGCATGATCTGGAATGACAGTGACTGAATTCCCAATCTCTGTATTTATCATATGTCACATCAGAGTACAATTGGCAGGTAGCCTTCAAATGATTTAATTTTGTGTAAATATGGAATATTGTTAGATTTAAATTGTGTTCAACTTGCAAAACAACGTTATCTCCAAAAGTTGTCCAAAATGGATCATTTCTCCACTGTTCCTGTATCAGCTATTTTTTCAGTAAAACACTTGTGGTTATTATTTCTCCTATCAATAAAAATTGCAAACATCAATCTAATTTCTGCTGAGCTGGAAGTGCCTGCAGTGACCACAATTAAAGCGTTCAGCGTATCAATTGGTGATATTCTTTCTGAAGCAAGCTCTTCCTTCTGTAAGAACTTTTACTATCAGCTTCCTAGCTGTACACAAATCCCCAATACACCATGATTTAAGCACGTGAAGCAAGACCTCATCAAATACAAATTGGATTTTGGCACTGGATGTGAAGTTTGGGTTTCTCACAAACCTGTATCTAAATTTCTTAACAGGAAAATTCTAATAACTCTTAAGAGATGATTCTGCACATTAGTTATCAGTAGCACAGTTTCATCCAATAAGAGATGAAAAAAGGTGACAAAAATGTATTAAAGGCTTGATACCACAGCTTTGCTGGTATCAAATATAAAGCACTGTTTGTATCAGAGTATGTGTTCAGAAACGTGATAGTGCTTGGCAAAGCTACTAATGGCAAAATCTGGCCATTGCTAAAGCTTGTCAGTAAAGCCTAAGAGTGAGAGATGAATCCTTCAGAGGAATTTCAGGAGAGGAAATTAACCCAAAACCATCCCCCTCTGATTTTCATATGGGGTCCTCATCTGACAGACATCTCATAGATACTTCTGTCAGGCATATGAAGAATACAGCAGCCTGTGCACAGCCTACTACACAGCATCTGTGGAATGCTGCACTAACGCCAAAGAAAACTTCTGAGCCTGATCAGGTAAACCTCCATTTGTATACCTTAAAGAGAGGTCCATCTGGCTTCTATGTGGTCTTGGACAGTAGCTTTTGTCTCAGAGTACCACTGGGACAGTCCTCAAGAACAAATTAAACACGTTGTACTGAATCAATGCTAAGAATAAGTGAAAAGCACAATTTCATTCCTGTTTGCTGGTATGCTATAGCTATTTTGTGATCTTCAGTAACAGGGGAAAATGGTATTAAAGCAACAGCCTCCCCAGTGGACAGATGGTAAACCTGGGCAAACTGAATTAAAATTCAGGGACACATTTTCAGTGATAATGATGATTAACTTCTGAAACAAATACAAAAATAAATTATGTTTTGTCCATTTCTTGGCTTTTATAAGCCAAGACTGCAGACCTTTCTTGTTTATATGCTTTAGTTACCCTATTCCGTATGGCTGGGAAGTTCCATGTGGATGGATGCAACTACAAACTACAAATGTATTTTTAATGCACATATCTAAAATGAACTACCTCTCATAAAACAAAAGTTTCTCATTAAAAAGTAACTTCTGTAAAAAGAAAGTAAAATTACTACAGTTTAAAAGTACAGGTTCATAAAAGATTTTTTTTATACAGTGAGTTTTCCTGCTCTCTAAAAATTCAGACAGGATAAATACACTAGAACTTTCCAAAGACATAAACTCTGAAAACATACATGTTAGCATCAGCTGAGTGTTAGACTTGAAAGAACTTGCATTAGTTGATTATAACTTTCATTTTCAGAAATACACATGTAAGGACAAGACTCACCAGAAAAGAATCAAAGACAGGGAGATTTTCTGAAAGCTTCTTGTAAACCAACAGCAACAACAAAATAAGACAGCTTTTCACAAATCTCTGCTTTTCATAGCATTGAGTAGATATACAACGTAAAAATATGTGATCACATGAAAAATTCAAATACAGAATTATATAAGAATATGGGGGGTTAAAATTTATTTCTTCTTGAATCTAACCTCCTAGAAAACAACATTACTGACTGATCTGAATTCTTGTGTTTCCCCATCTCACAATCCCAAGTACTCAAGTGCCACTGGTCCAAAATAGGTTTCTGGTGGTAACTTCTTAGAACACAAGTTTTTCACTTGTTCTCCCCCCATCCCCTGGTATCAAAGAGGCCTGCATTCCCACACTGATCACTGAGCTCAGGCTGTACTATCAATATGCCCTGTGGAAAAACCTCTAAACATACCAGTTGAAAAGTTAGTACTGTTAGAAACCAAGCATGTATAGTAGCAGCTGTCTTACTTGGCATAGCTTTTGTCAAGCTTGCTGGCACAAATTCCACAACCACAGACTTCTAATGGCTACTGGTATCAATCAACATGCTTGGACTAATTCTGAACACAGAAGTTTCACATTTCAAGAAGTTTCACATTTTAACAACTATTTTAAGTCAATAAGGCTGATCTAATATACAAGAACATGCTCACTGCCAGCCCAATGGCATGGCAGCTCGCCTATTTCACTGTCAGCTAAGATACCAGGAAAAGAACAGTGGAAACTAAATCTACTTTAAGGACAGAACACATTCAGTTGGCCAGAGAGAACGCCAACTACAGTATCATGTTTAATTCTTAAACACTAATGACTGACTCATGGCAACAACCCCAAAGGGAAATACCTGCTATTTTAGCATTACATGATGCACATTTTCAGGGGATGTTTTTAAATTCTGTCTGCAGGAATTCTGTTTTGTAACTCTATGCTATTAATAAATCAGCATTTCAAACTGAGAATCTAGCCCCTTTCCAAGTCTCTTTTGAAATAGAGGGGTAATGGAAACCTTATCTGGGATGCAGATATGACAAGGAACACAAAAGGAAAAAAGTAGTAACATGCTTCAGTTGAGGCAATGATAGACAAAGAACTACTGAAGAATAAAGGTATAAACCCCTTGACTATTGAAATTCCCCCAGTATTCAGTTAGACTGATACAGCAACTGCGCCTGGACAAACTGTGCATCCCAACTCCATCAAGAAAAAAAGAAATGGGTTTGGAAAACTCTAAAAAATCTTTTCCTTTAGTTTATTCCTCAGTACATGTTCACTATTCTCACTACCTGAGCTATTGGCAGCCATTTCCACATAATCTGCTTCATAAACTTCAGAGGAACACAGAACATTCGGTTGTGCTGCTGTAACAGTACAGAAATCTGTAGCTCTTGAGGAGCAGTAGGAAAAAAAATCCCAACCACTCAAATTCTAGGCATGAAATAAATTGAAATAATTTGCAATTTCATTCTAAACATCTACAGTGTAGGCACTGGATAAGGGATGCCTGGGTAGTTTTAACCTTCAATACATTGAAGGCAGTGAGTCCAATAACAAAGAATTTGAAAGTTTGCCCCATGAAATGCTTCCTTTGCTAACTCTGTTTTTTTTTTCCTTTGTGAACAGGAAACATCTAGGATGGTGTTGGTTGCATGCACGTTCTAGTAGGATCAAATGCAGCAGTAGCTTTTTCCAGCCCAATTTGAAAAGAGGTGAAAGAGTAATTTAGCTAGGATTTAGTGTACGAGTTTTACCGAACAGATGGGTACACACAAAAGCAGCAGTAAAGGTGAAGTGCTTCCATCACACCTTGTACTGCAGATTAAGGTTCTGTTTGTGACCCATACAGAGTTACACAGTCAGACATGTGCCTGAGTAAGATGAACTGAAAGAAACACATTACACAAAGCCTTGCTATCTGAAATGGAAATTTCCTTGCTTATAGCACACCTGCTAGTGTCATGACAATCATCTGTTAAGCTTAAGGCATCCCAAAATGAAGTCCTTATTCAGGGAAACTCATTCTGGTGCGAAACACGCAAGCTATCAGCTCTGAAGAATTTTATCTGTAAAGAGAGCAGATTTTAAAATAAATGGGCATTTCCTGGTGTGAAGAAAGACCAAAGACCTGAAAAGCTATGGAAGAATACTTGTTAATTAGGGAACCTAAAAAAGATTTTAGCAGACCCAGAAAGAAAAGCTATATATTACAGAAACACATAGGTATAAAATTCTTTCTTGCACCAGTTCTGTATGTTCATGCTTGTTTCAAAGCAAATCTTAGTAGAACTGGAGCAGGAGAAGGAAGACTTTTTTTCAGATGACTGCAGAACAGGTAATCTGAAATTCATGCTGCAGTCTGCAGACACAAGACATCCCCACAACACTGCTGCTTATGCTGCACCTTTTAAAAACAGGAAAAGAAAAGCCCAGATACAGCATCTTTGATTCTGGTGCAGCTTGTTGCTTATTTCAGTCTCAACCCAGCATGTAGAAGTGCTGAAAAAATCCTAATGAAGCTGAGCCTTTCTCACAAAAGGATGACTGATTTCCTTTCAGCTCCAGTTATTCTGATCATTTTACAAGGCAGTACCACTGTGGTTTAACTGGATTTGAGACTAACCACAAAGTATTCTGTCCTTACAAGATTTATCGTTCCATCTGAAAAACTACGTCATTTTTTTCAGTACCTCAGCAATTGTTATTGAGGAAAGAAGAACTTTCTCCAATTGCATGAGTGAAAAAGACAAGATAACAGAAATACACCTTTGTTAATTTAAGAAACAACTGCTGTTTATCTTGACTAATATATTTTGTTCCGAATTCCATAAATCAATGATCTGAAAGTATTTTCTTCAGCTAGCACTATGCAGGAAGGCTACAGTACTGATATCTTTAAACAGTGTTAAGAAATGAAATAACTCTTAGAAAAAGTAACTGCAGTTTAATCCAGGTTGTGCGCCTGAGTGCTTGTAACTGACTCTTATTCTGTGAAATTGAACAGTCCCCAGATGCCCACATTCCCAAAATTCTTTCTGACCTTGCACTAGTAAGCTCACCTCTCAAAAGTTCAAGTTCACATCATATCAGAAGAGAGAAAAAATGCTGAAACTCTCCTTACATGTTCCATTAACTGTGTGGATAAAAAGAATCCTGAGCAAAATTAATTCTGATCCTTAACATAACCGATCACCAGACAGACTAGGTCCATCTCTAACTTTAGCATTACATTCATTGCTGGTTTTTTAAATAGCTGCAGCAGTATAGGAAATGCTGAAGAACCAGATGCATGAATGCTTTATTAATGCTTTATTCTATTGTTACTCTCTGCTTCTTTGGCTCTTTTGTTTTGTTAAGTTAGTTTTACAGAAGCTTTTGCAAAATTAATGCATCAGAAATACTTACGTCTGATGTTGGCCAGCCTACTTTTGGGCATTGAACAGTCTACGGCAGCTAAAAACAAGAAACAAATAAATGTGAGTGATTCAATCTTTACTTAGCATTCGTGGTGACTAGAAAAAAAGTAGCAATAAAACATCACAGAAACAAGACTAATTTAATTAGCACATGGCAATTTTTCTCTATTTTAAAATATGCTAGTTACTGTGTATTTAAAGTATTAGATTGATATTAATACAGTCACAGCATTTTTGAGATAAAGACATTAAAGTCAAATACGTATTTGAAGGAAGAATCATCATTTAAATGAAAGTTCCTTAAGGACAAGAGGTTTCTATACACTTTGTGCTGATGGCATTTAACTGCACATCTGGGAGAGCAAGTATGTTACATGGTAGAGGTGACAGTATACGGGAGTGCATGGATTCTGGCAGAATTCGTAGTCCCAGTGTACCTCTCCTTAAACCAGACATTAAAAAAAAGGAGAGATGATGAAGGGAATCTGCAGAACCACCTCCAAAATCCTATTTAAGACAATATCTGCAAAAAGAGCATACAATGTTTTTGGGAGGCATTCATAAAACATTTACCTCATCACCCATATCCTGTAAACATTCATGCACTTAATTTATATTGTCAGGACATCTTCACAAGCCCTAGCATTAGTATCTCCAGGACTGAGATCCGCAAGACAGGTTTATGCCATAAGGAAAGAAAATAGGCTGTGAACTGTAAACCACATTGACAACTATCAACAGACTTTTCTGAGCACTGTGCATGAGACTTAAATATGGTACTTCATGCTCCTTATGTGACCTTAAAAACACACCTTTGTCTGTAATACAGTTTGTTTTCAACTGTAACACTAACAACAGGGTATTGTTAGTTCATAATGGAGTAAGCATTTTAAATCTGCACAATTTTTGAATAGGGTAATTAAGAAACATACAATCTTTTACAGGTCCATTAAGCTTTTAAGTTCCAGATTTCTTAACATTTGTCTTTTGAGAAATGCACATTCTAACACTAAAATACATGAAAAAAATAATCATATATATTAGCACATTTAGTGTGCAGTAATACAGATTAGTAACAAAGGGCAATTTCCAAAGTCCTTAGAAGTACCTCTTGCCATTGACTGAAATTGGAACAGAAGAGAATGAATGCTTTTAAACTCAAAAAGACACAGTGGTCTGAGTTTAACTGAACATGCTCTGCATTCATTCCTAAAATAAATTCCATATACCTGCTTTCTCTGTGATTTTCAATTCAGCATATTATTTACATAGAATACATATACATAGAATAAACCAGGCTGGAAGAGACCTTCAAGATCATCGTGTCCAACCCATCAACCAATCCAACACCACCTAAACAACTAACCCATGGCACCATGCACCCCATCAAGTTTTCTCCTGAAAACCTCCAATGACCTTCTCCTGAAAACCTCCAATGACCTCCATCGAAATCAGAATGAGGAGAATACAGCACCAAGTATCTTAACATTAAAGTAGTATCTTTGGTAGCACTTCAGGAAAATGTTTCCATACAAAATTTCCTCACTGCAATAATACAAAAGTATTATTAAGTAGGAGCTGTATCTCTATTCTGACATCAGTCTGAGTATGGAACAGGAAGAAAAATATACTTCATACAGTCCGGTTTGTTCCATCTTGATATGAGCTGATTCTGAAAGAATGAGATAAATCTGCAGGTAGAAAGTTCATTCACATATGCCATTTTTACCTTTGGCTGAAAGGATTTTGTTAAAATGAACCACCATGTGATCTCTGATCAGGTACTGGCTAGTTAGACTTCGGCAGGAGCCAATGCAGAAAGCTGTAAGATTAGAAGATATTTGAATGTTATGAAGGCAGGCACAAGAACGCTGAAATTTTTAACAGTTATTAACCAAAATTTGAAGCCACAAATCTTAAACTACTGTGCCAATGGCAGTCATTTTTCTTTAGCAGCTTCTATCACATGAAAGCATCCTGTCTCTTCTGTTGTTTGTTTTTGGGGGGTTTTCCACATTGAGCCATTAACTCAAGAAATAGCTAGAGAAGGGGCTGAAATTGGACTATGAAAACATCAGCATGGAAGTTTCTTGTTTCCCCATTCTATGCTTCAGAAAAAAAGTGTCTGAGGTGGTAGAATGGCACAGAAACATACTAGCTCATGTAAACTACTGACTGTGAGGAGTAAGCAGTAACCATATCTATATTTCAGCTGATACAGATGTTACACACACATATATATATGGATATCTTGTTAAGTGTTTCTAGCTAACAGTATAGTCTAGTCAAAGCTCACTCCTCAAAAGTATTTTCAGTAAAGTGTACTAAATGCAAGTACTATTAAACCTCACCAACTGAGCTCAATGCACAGGTTTTTATTGTAAAAAACATTTCAATAATGAAGTAAATAAATTCAAAAAAGGAACCATGTCAATCTGCTGATGAAAGCACATGTATTACTTACCATTACTGTTAGTACTCAAGTGTCCTTTAAATGGACTTGCTGGACCACATCTAGGAATGACAGCTGTTGGGTATTCACTTGCTTTAATAAAATGTCAAACAAAACAAATGTCAGGAAAAAAAGAAAATACATATTTTGACAGACAAGACAAAGCAGAGAATCTCCCCACAAAGAATGCACAAATCACCATAGTGAACCTTCTTCACAGAAGAAAAAGAAGTCCTATTTAAATAGAATCACAGATTCATAGACTCAGTCAGGGTTGGAAGGGACCACAAGGATCATCTAGTTCCAACCTCCCTGCCATGGGCAGGGACGCCCCACACTAGATCAGGCTGGCCAGAGCCTCATCCAGCCTGTCTTAAACACCTCCAGAGATGGGGCCTCAACCACCTCCCTGCACAACCCATTCCAGGGCTTCACCACTCTCAATGTTGCATTATTACTGAAGTATGACAGTGTAATTAAGCAATTTGACCTAAAACACCAATTCAGTGATACAGTGAAAGTACTTTCACTGGTTCAGGAAGTTAAACAGCAGAAAAAACAATTAGATCACTTGAGTCTGATCTTTAAATTGGTCACTAAACTTCACAGAGATATGCCCACAGTTTTGTACCTATGCTAATCTCCCATTTGTTTTCAAGTTTTATTGATTGAATTTTATGATTGTGGTTAGTATCTGCTGCAAATAAATATGCAAGTTTAATAGACTAAAGGATTATGCTTGTCAGAAAAATCATCCTATCAATGAGAACTCATCATTTCAAAAATCTGTGATTAATGCAAGAAGAATTAAGTATGAAGCCGCATCATTTTTAGAGCAAATTTTAGCAAAAGATACCCTATGTCCAGTGTATACATAAATACCAGTGCATTCAAAGCACTCCTGTAAGGTTTCCTAAACCCTGCTTAACATTTAAATCTAAACAAACAGGATTTCTTTTAACAGAGTAAATATACCTCACTTACTTAACATCAATTATAAAACCATGCAGCCCATTTCTACAAATGTATTACTACCATCAAGGCCTTCCCATTCCTATCCTACTTCTCATCTGTCAGTTCAAGAGTCTGTAGTTGCCATGTAAGCATTCCCTAGAAATTGGAGGCACTACAACTCTGGGGCAGTAACTACTGCTGTACACTTACTGGTCACCTACAGCTTTCCACCCTTCATTGGATGAAGGAGCAAGCTGGAGCTACTCAAGATGAGTGGGAATCTTCTCTCGGTGGCCTTCAGCTGGGCTAAAAATGGCAGATATAATTACAAACTAACTAAAGGCCACACAAGTTAAAAGCCCCTTAATTCCACCTCACATGGCTTCTTACCTCCTGCATACCCAGCATCTGTCTTTTCAGATGTTCTATTTCCTAGAGTCACAAAATCATTCAGGTTGGAAAAGACTGAAGTTCATCACGTCCAAACCTTAACCCCATTCTACAAAGCTCACCACTAAATCGTATTGCTAAGTGCCATATCTAGACAACCTTTAAACATATCCAGGGATGGTGACTCAGCCACCGCCTTGGCCAGCATGTTACCATGTTTGACTAGTCTTTCAGTGAAATTTTCTTAACATCTAGCCTAAACCAACTACTACATTCTGTAGCTCTACTTTAAGTGCAACAGCATGTTGCACAACATGGCTAACAAAGCATCTACAAATTAGCAGATTGCGGCCAAACAAATAGTTCCTTTAATAATGTCTTAGTATCATTTCCTCAAAGGCCTTATAAAAAAACCTTGTAATTTCAAAGGTTATCTGGAAAAGCAACAAAAGGTGTCTTGAGAAAATTAAAGTAATATGTTGAACATTGCAGACTATTTTCTTGGGACCCTGCTGTGAAATTACACTAAATCTGAACCAATAAATTCAGTCCCCACTCTTACGATGCCTAACAAATATCAAGGGAATTCTAAATCAGTATAAGGATTTCATACTTAGAAAAGTCAGCCTGTATACAATAGGGGCCCCTGTGGCTTTGGAGTATTAGAGGCAGTGCCTGCAATAATAGTGCTCCCATTACTCCTTGCTGGGAGGTTGCCAAACTAACTGCAGGTGGTTCTCTTCATATAAGAAAAAATGACTTTGAGTTAAAAATGGTCAGAAACTGTCAGAAACCTGTTGCTGTCACCGTCTTCTGCTGGAGATGCATCTGTTCAGCACTACCAGATTAGTTTCAAATGTTCACTTGCTTACCATCACCAGCAGATGGCATATGGATAAACTCTAATGAAAGAGCTACTGTGTCCTTTACGATTCATCTCTGTCAGCCTTTGAAGGGAAAGGGAAAAAGTAAAACATCAGCCTCCCCTCTCCCTGCATTATTCCATAGGTAAAGAAAAAAATGTCAGAAAGGTTCAGGGGGAGAAATACTTGACAGTTTCTTTTGACTACTTTGATCATGGACGTGTGCACAGTGCAAAGATAACCTCCAATCCACACAGAAATCCCCAACTGCAGAAGTTCCAAAAGCGCTGGAATCACACCACCATGTGAAGATGTCACAGTCTTAATGCAGACACTCATACTTCCTGTGCTATCTTCCCAGAACTCGGTTCCTCCTGCACACCGTAAGTCCCATGCCACTAAGGTTTCAGGCCCTCAATCCAACCAAATGGATTTCCAACCAATCTCCTGCTAATTGTGGGATAACAATACTTAGTCCTTTCACATGAATCTCTGAAACATCTAGGAAATGTCTAGGCCATTACAATATTGAACTGTTTTCCAGGAAGTGGAGGAACTTTAAAAGCAGATGTTTCTGACTGCTCAGATTTTAGGATGCCCTTGAATGGCCAGGGCTGCAGCCCCACTAGGACCTGTTCAAAGCTTTCATGTTATTAACAGTATCTTCTTGCTGTTTAGAACATTTTCTTGCCAGGAAAAAGTTTACACCAAACTATTTTTTTTTTTAATATCTGCTTGGATTACTGAGGCTCTGTCCTGGCAAATAATATATTTTATTATAGTTTCAACTAGAGAACAGAAATCTGTAACATGAAAAGTGGGATGGGGAGGAAAAAGTACAACAAAAGGCTCAAGGGCCAGGAGGACTCACTCTCCGGTTATGGTCATCAGCAAAAGACATATTCCACTTGAGGAAACAAACCCAATTTAATTTAAACTAAATCACCACCAATTCACCAACTGAATCCGAGTAGGGCAGTGATTAAATCCAGCTGGATCTTATTCCTGGGCCCAGCTCCGCTACCTCTTCCCCCTCAGCAGCACAGAGGCCAGGGAAGGGGATCTGCAGTCATCATCAGTCTGTTCCACATTTTTTCTGCCACTGCTTTCTCCTCAGAAGGTAACTCCTCACAGTCCTCCCCTGCCACACCATGTTGTCCCTCCCACGAGCAACAATCCTCCACAAACTTCTACAGCATACATCTTTTCCACCGGCTGCAATCCTCCCAGCAATGGAGCTGCAGTGTGAGCTTTCCTCAAAACCGTGGCCACCTTCAGGAGCAGTTTTCTGTTCCAGGATGGGGTCCTCCACAGGCTGGCTCCACTCAGCCTGCCATCTCACTCTGCGTCAAAGGGGAATGGCTTGTCTGGTGTGCTTCCTTCACTCCTTCCTCATTGTCCTGGGTGTCTGTATGGTTACCTTCTTTAAGTCCCACCCCTCCATTTTATTTGAAAGTTACAGTGAGGCAAAACCAAACACTTCGTAATCACACCTGTATTTTTTTCCTGTTTATGCATGCAAAATAGAAGCATGCCTCTTGGACCCATTTCTGGTTTCACTGATTACAAAACTCCCATCAATTCTGAGACTACAAAGCCTTAGAAGCGAAGCTGACTTTAACAGAATCACATTTAAGGTTTATTAAGAACTGTCAGAATCCACCAGAGGACAAAATATAGTTGTATTCTGATGCAAAATTTTATTAATAAAGCCCCAAGAAGCTAAAATAAAATCCTAAATGTTCCATTTGAATCTTGCATGGGATCATTTGTGTCAGAAGCAAAATATGTTGAATGTGATACATGCATCACTCCCTCACATATGCACCATACATACTGTTCTAAGCCGTTAATTAGATGTGTGCTATTTATACACTTACTATGCTGGATTACACAAAAGCTCTTATTTACATCTCCTCCTAATGCCTCAGAGTTAGGTCTCTCAGTCTTTTACAACTAATAATCTAACAGTCTTATGCATAAATGAAAAATGTTCAACCAAAATTCTATTTCCATTTCAAGATTAAGAAACTCCTGTGATGTATTTAAGAACTCTAATGAAACAGTTGTATACAGTAGCCTCAAAATATCACAGTATCACAGTAGCACCAAGGTTGGAAGAGACCTCAAGGATCAGTCATATTTGATGAAGCAATTATTGAAAAAAGCTTGTTACGATTTTCCTATCTACAACTTCACACAATGAGAAAGGGAAGTTTTGGATGCAGGTTATTGTGCTATTCATACTTCAAAAGTGGAAACAGACCACTGTGTCTGTCAACAGCACATTTTGTTATTCAAACTGCAGACAGCAGCAAACGCATTTATGTCAGTCCCCTCACCATTTGCTCGAGTAGCACTTCTATAGAGTTAGCAGTGGCACCATGAGTTTCCAGTTTTCCTGAAAGGTGTGTGAAGGGTAGTGTTTCAGAAGTGTCCTTATGCTACTTTTAAATGATATGTGTACAACAAGCAGTACTCATATCACACTTTAGGAACTTTTAGCTTAAATAGTTAGTAGCCCGAGTTCACTGGATAGTTGCCTGTCCAAGCTGGCAGCTGTAAGCAGCTCAATCTTACATCAATCCCATGCGTTTTGAAGGCAATTCAGTATCTAGTGTCAAACTGAGCAACTGTATACATCTAAATGAATGGACACACTACATACCTCTTTTGTTAGCACAATTCCCATTAGAAAGCTCCCTCCATTAGTGTTTTCTGCAAATATGCAAAATATTTCCATTTTATTTTAGCATCTTTGAAGCTTGTGCAAACTGCCTAAACCTAACTGACCTCCATGCAGCAATGATGACGACTTGCCTGTTGTTGTAACATAACAGTGACATAAATAGATGTCATTGGTTAACAACGAGCATCTGATTTCCTTGCTGTTCAGATGCGTGCCAATCACTGCCTGTGGGAATTATACAGCCCAGTGCAGACGTCTGGATTTAGATGACAAAGCTGGTTTAGAGTTACAGTGTTCAGATTGTTTGAGGTCATACTGTGATTGCATTAGCCAGCTCCTGAAACTACTGTAAGAAATAATTTGAGTTGTATACCTGGAATTCACAAAACCATAAAGGATTAATTCTTTGATATTTTTACAGCAGAAAAAACTCGGCCTTGTTTGAACTTTGAATAGATCTACATCCAAATACTATATAGTCCAATATGTATTAAAAAGAATTTTTTCCCCCTCCTTTTTGCTAAGTACTGTCACTGGACAAGGAAAGAATCCTGGTACAAAACAAGTATACAAGTTTGGTTCTCTCTTTACAATGGCAAGGCTAGGTCTGAACAAGAAACTTTGAATAGAATACACTATGACATGAATCAGGGTATCCCACTATTATGTGTGAATGTTTTGGATAGACAGTGTGTGGATAAAATTTCTTTATACAGAAACCACAATGTTTTCTGCCTCTTTCATAAACTGTCTGCAAGCACTGTCTGAATGGCTGTTCTGTCAAGGGTGCTCAGACACACAGATTTCCAGGTTAGCTCGCCACAAGGAATTAGTATCTCTGCCTGTGCTAATCCCTGGTGTGTATAAATATCTTTTTTTTGTGTCTGTGAAACGAGACATTGGGATACCCATTTCACATACTACTGACTCTGTGATAACTTCCTATGCAGACCAGCAATAGCTTCCCATGTAAACAGACACATTTAGTCTTTTCTACCTTTGAACTTTCCTTTCTTTTTTCTTTTGTTGTTGTAAATCAGGAGTCAATCATGCAGACTGTGCTGCAATCTGAATGAAATTAACATCTTGCACCCTTTTAATGTTCATTTTATGGTCAGGAGGCAACCGGTGTGCTTTCTGATTGACTATAGAATATTTGAAAATAAAAAATAAGCAGAAAAAGGATACATTTGTCATGAAATTGCTATCATGTTACATAAGAAAGCCTAAAAACTGAATGCACAAGATACTAATTTGTTCTAAATTTCATATTCTTATGTAGGACTAGAATTCATGTTCAAACTCTAGTATAAGATATCTTCTGTGGTGACATTTGTCACTGTCTCCAAAGACTGGAAGTGACACAGAGATACTACATGAAAGCACACCACTATCCCAAAAGACCTGAACTTATGCAGCCATGTATGAATTTGACATTACGTCACAGCACTGCCTAATTTCTACCACTGTTTTATACCATGCATGTCATCCAGTTCAGATCTAAAACATTTTAGGTATTTTCCAAGAGCCAGAGTTGCCTCATGGAAATATTTTTTAATGTTTACGCCTCTTTTTAACATTGATAACAAATGCCCACGAGATTATTCATAGGTACAGAGCACAAGAGCAGCCCAAAGCTGGTTAAATCTGGGTAAGGAATCACTTTAGAAGAGCTTCAAAGCTTCTTTTATTTCCCGATTGTGCGTGCATTAAAACCCCACCAAACCCAAAACCATGGATTTACATCCAAATACTATGTAAGTGATGCTCTACACACAGGGTAAAATCCACTATGGTCCATGAACAGAAAAAAGTCTGGAAAAGAAAAAAGTTGACTCCAACCGGCACAGAAATTTAGGCCTTGAAAATGAAGCGGCTGATCCTGAAAGATTCTCCACTGCACCACTGAATGCCGTTAACATACATAGCACACTTGCCTGTAAACTGGAAAATTTAAGGTCAGGTTTCTGGGGATTATAACCTTTTATAACCTTTCAGGGGTTTTATGTGTAACCTTTCACAGCCCCTAGGTCTCAAGCCTCGCTCCCCGAGGGCAAGCGGCTGCCCTTCGCTGTTTGCAACGCCGCACGAGTGGCACAGCAGCACTGCCTCACAGCCCAGTCCCGGCCACAGCTCACCACGCGTGACAAACAGCGTGGCACAGATAAGGGCAGTCAAACATGCGAGGAGTAAGCCCGAGCACCCTTTTAGCGCCGGCTGCAAACGCCACGACTCCTCAAGTGGGCCCTGCAGCCCCGGACCGGCTCCATGCCCGGCCCCCACCACACTACCGTGCCGCCGTGCCCGCCGCACTCCAGCAGGGAAGCCCCCAGGGCCGGGCAGGAAGACGGCCGAGCCCAACACCCCCATGCCCAGCAAAGACAGGACAGACAGACAAGCAGGCAGCCCCAACCCCACCGCCTCCAGCCGCCATGGATCCCCCCCGCACCTTGTCTCCGCCTGCTGCCGCTCTCCATTCTCAGCCCCATGCTCCCGGCCGGGCCCGCTCCAGCTCATGCTCTGCCGCGAGCGGGCAGCCGGGGTGGGGCGGGGCGCTGGGCCTCGCCCGCCAAGGCCTGGCTCGGCGCCTCCGGCGTTGCCACGGCCACGGGAACGCGGCGACGGGCGGGGAGGCCTGCGCCCTGCCGCCCCCGTCCGCGGCCTCCGTGCCTCGGCGTAAGGGGTGCGCCATCTCGCATCCCCAGTCCAGCTTTGGCGAGGTGGAGGAGGCGCAGGGCGCTGCGGGTGTCCCTTCACCCCTAGGGCTTGGCCCCGAGCTGGCTCTTCACGCGGTGCATTGCAGCCAAGCGAAAGTTTTGCCTCGTCAGTGAAAGGTGCCTTTTTCGTTTAACTCGAGAGGAAGTTGAAGAATAATGGAGGCCAGGGAGTGATTTGAGACAAATTGCTCATGTTACAGAGGAGCAAGTGACAAATTGAGCGCCTAGAGCATTCACAGTACCTTACACTGATGAAACCGGTGGAAGTCCCATCCCTGGAAGTTTTTAAGGCCTAGCTGGATGGGGCTCTGAGCAACCTGATCTAGTGTGAGGTGTCACAGCGCATGGCAGGGGGGTTGGAACTGGATGATCTTTGAGGTCGCTTCTGACCCTGACTGTTCTGTGATTCTGTGGAATTAATTCTCAGTATCTTTCAAATAACAAAACACCTTAGAAATGAACCACACAAGTAACCTTTTGAAAAGCAGCATTTTATCCCATCGCTGATGAGTGCGTATTTACTTTTTGTCAGGCAGTTTGCTGTTTTTCTTAATGTGAAATCTCTGAGGGATTTTTTTTCCAGAAAACCCTTTCTTGGGTGAAGCTTCTCACTTACTGGCCAGGAGGGACACTGCAGTCACCTCCATGGCCAGACAGCTCAAAAAAGGCTACATGTTGTCCCAGCTAGAGGGACATTCCCCTTCACCATCTAGGAAAAATAGAGTGGGATAGTGTTTTAAAACAAATTTTCTTCCTTATTTCTGCCTTCTTCAAGCCTCCTGCTAAGTCACACAAACATTCATGCTGCATGATTCAAAAAATACCTAAGAAAACTTTGCAGTAGCTGACTATTGATTGTTAGCTGAAATGTCTTATTAACTCTTAGCTATTGATGGTTGGCCTGTGATTTCCCTTACAACTTTAGATACTCACATTAGTTATATGCAGTACTATTTGGATATAACCTTAGTTATTAGTGGTACAAAGACAAAGGACTAAGGACACAGCCTGCAATGCTGCAAATTCTATCTGAACATGAGGACACACTTCTATACTTTGAGGGTGATGGAGCACTGGAACAGGCTGCCCAGAGAGGTTGTGGAGTCTCCTCTGTAGATATTCAAAAGATGCCTGGGTGCATTCCTATGCAGCCTGCTCAAAGTGAACTTGGTTTAGAGGGAGGTTTGCCTATATGATCTCCAGAGGTCCTTTCCAACCCCTACCAATCTGTGATTCCATGATTTCCTCTTTCGTCTCTTGGATGTGAGGGTAATGTCATGGAGTGTATCTGATCCTTTCACTCCTCCTCACAAAGCCTGCAGATCCACAAATCCCCAAACTGATCATATTTTTTCTGTTTGACTGTTGTTTTGGGCTGTTTTTTTCCTCTGAAGCAGATTTTTGGTTGCATGTGAAATTGGAGATCTGAGGAAAGTGCTTCAGAATATTAGTTACCATAGTTCTTGTGTTTCAGCATCTCTGGTTTGGACTTTGGTATAATCCAAATGGTTACATCTGTAGATTGTAGAGCCAGAGAAAGTCTTAAACCCTTTTTCATTTCAGATATCTGTCGATACTGGAGAGAATATAAGTCTTTTTACATTGTTTCATTATCTAAATTCTGAATTTCAGGTTCCCAAACTCTCAGTGTGCAGTTAAGTAGGCTTTTCTGTCTGACCCAAATGACAAATTTCTCGTAGACTCCTCCATATTGTTCCTATACTATTTTTCACCATGTAGATATTAAAATACTCAAATGTAAGTGAGCAGTTTCAGAAACATATCACAACTAATTTCCCTGGTTTCTAGGCAACGCTGAAGAAATGTACCAATTTTCACTGGTTACCTCTCAATCAGCAGCTACAGCGTTCTAGAAATGTCCTGGCCCTTAAATGTTTGACCTCCAATGGAAATGTATACTAAAGTTCTATGTATTTCGAATCACTCTGACTTATGATCCTTTGGCCTGTGAAAGTGTATACACATATGATGCCTACTTCCTTCTGCATGGTTAACTCAGAGACAGGACAAGTTTCCTTTAAAAAACATCACATCTGGCAGGAGCTCACAGTTACCTGCTCATGTGCAACAGAGATCTGTTCATGTCAGAACACTGCATTTGAAGGAATTTGGCTTTCTTGGAAAACAAACTCTATATGTAAAGTTCAAATGTGCAGGTTTTTGGAGAGTCTTTGCTGATGTCAAACCATTGATTCCTTACAGTTGTCTATCAAAGTAGGCCAACATATGCAGACAGAAAACATCCCAGCTACCAGATCTGCACATCATATTCACAGACTATTCTAGAAAACCCCTAAATTCATCATACTTTGTACTTTCTGATGGAAAAAAAAAATCTCCCAACTTCAAATGAGTTTTTATATTCAGTGGCCTTTCTCAGTTTGGGTTTTTCACCTGCCCTTGACTTGAGATGTCAGCATTCCAAGCTGACTGCTGGCTTGCAGCAATCCCCAGACAGCACATTTGGGCCATTAACTTTGCAATCCATTCCTCTATGACTATATGGAAAGCCAAATGTTTCCCTGGAAGATGATAAGAGACAGCGCTTTCTAAATGCATTTAATCAGGCTGTCTAAGCACACTGCTTTGCTACCAACTTAGGAAATTGCTGTGTCAAACTACTGCAGTAGCCCTCAAGCTGGTGGTGTGAGGGGAAAGAAGCCTTAACTACTGAAATAGTTCTGTTTTGGGGTTTTCTTGGTTGTTGTTGTTTTTGTAAAAAGCATGTTTTTCCAGGGGGAATAACAAGATCTTTTCTGCCTCATGTTTGCTACATATTCCTTGAGTTATTTAAAATCATATACAGTCTTGAAATATTATTGAACCTTTGTCAGTGATAGAAAGAGTTGATTCTGGCATGACTGGAGACTCCCTGTCTCTATGACAGCAGCAGTCGGGATTTTGTTTGTAAATCTGGGGCTTCAGTGGGAAAGGTGATACAGAAACAATTTAGAGGAGATGGTCCATATCTTAAAAACTGCAGTTTTTACTACTTTGTAATTTAGAATGCAATAAGGGAGCTAACTTAAAGTAAAAAGGGATGTGAGGAGGAAGATGAGGGGAAATGTAGGAATAGAATAAGAATAGAATAGAATAGAATAGAATAGAATAGACCACGTTGGAATATAAAATGACAAGTTTCCATGAATATAGTGTTGAACTGCCATACTATTTATCTGATTAGAAGTTTCCCCTGCAGTATAAATAACTACTACCAAAACCCTTTCTGGAAGCTGTTGTGCAGAGTCTTACAATCCATCCATCCCTGTGATACAAGAACATTTTTAAATGTGTGCAAGGAAAAAATCTTTATAAACTATAAACCAAGTTATTCTCCACTGTCATGTGAAACCTAGTAGCTGGGGTGACTCAAGATCTGCTTATATTTCTACATACCCTGTGTCATATTCTGTTTATCTGCTGTTCCCATGAAAGTTTGCAGAGAGGAGTCTTGTATGTGAAAAACTGTCCTTTGTTAGGACTAACTGCTGAGGGCTGTTCTTTTCTCATTAATTTATATGACCTGTTAGGTATTAAAATGCATATTTCAGTAACTAACAGAGCAGCTGGAATTTTAAAGGGAAAAAAAAAGATGTAAATGTCATAACTTAGTTGTCTAGACCATAAGATATACTTTTACTAGACATAGCTATTGTGTCACATCAAATGCTTATTCATAGTAATTAATGAGAAATAGGAAGAAATTAATGAGAAATAGGATGTTTGCTGGGGTTGCTTAGCCTGGAGAAGAGGAGACTCAGGGGTGACCTTATTACTCTCTACAACTACCTAAAGGGAGGTTGTAGACAGACGGATGTTGGTCTCTTCTCCCAGGCAGCCAGTACCAGAACAAGAGGACACAGTCTCAGGCTGCGCCAGGGGAGGTTCAGGTTGGATGTTAGGAAAAAGTTCTATACAGAGAGAGTGATTGCCCATTGGAATGCGCTGCCTGGGGAGGTGGTGGAGTCGCCATCGTTGGAGGTTTTCAGGAGAAGACTTGATGGGGTGCTTGGTGCCATGGGTTAGTTGTTTGGGTGGTGTTGGATTGGTTGATGGGTTGGACGCGATGATCTTGAAGGTCTCTTCCAACCTGGTTTATTCTATGTATTCTATGTATTCTATGTAAAACATTTTTAAGATTTCAGTCAATATCAGAAAATTAGAACTCACATATATAAATGATGCAACTCTATTAAATCAATTGAAGCTATTCCTTAGGCTGAGATGGATCACCTATGTCTACCCAGCCTGTGGCAGGCAGGCAGAAGAATGTCAGTGTGGGATTTTGTGTGGCACATCCACCTTTCACACAGCTACTACTACTTGTTGATAATACACTGTTGTTAATACACTGCCTAGCAGTGTATTAATCCATGCACATGCTGGAACAAATGGGATCCTGTGTGCCAAAGAGAATTCCTTCAGCTTTATCAAGGTCAAGAAGAGGAATTCTCAAAAACAGCTTTAGAATTTCCACAGCACTATGATACATTTTCAATATCTACATGAATGTGAAATACAGTTTTGCTAGAAATAGGCTGAAATTCCCAGCTGGAAGAGTTTGGAAGTTTGATTTTGCTTTTAAAAGGTTCTGTAATGACATTGCCTATGTGTTTATCCATACTGCAAGATGAAGAAAACAAACTGAGAAAATCTCTTGCATACCATGTTTCATAAGTGATAGCAATTTTGATCATGTTAACTGCTTGTAACTCTGTGTGAAAGAAAGCAATGATCCAGAAAATGACAAGAATCCAAGTGGAGAGTGTAAAGTTTAACTATTGCAATGAAACCCTCTAACAGTAATTTTTCTGCAGATCCTTTTGATTCACACACAATGTTAGGAAGAATTGCCATAAGTACTTTCTGTTATATTGCCTAGGACTTCCTGTCAGCTGAAAGTTATATTCCAAGGAAAAACTTGTGCTAGTTACCAAATTTATGTGTTGTTACTGGCATCATAAAACTTCAGGAATATCCATGTTCAGCTTTAGAATGTTACTGATTTGAAATCTGGAGTAAAACATTTTAAAAATTTTTATTTGATTTTTTTTCCTCCCCATTAACATGTTCCATGTATCAGAAATGAAAGGGACTTCAGTTTGATGAATGCTTCACATGCCCAAGAGTCAGGATGGTCAAATCTGTTTATAGCTTTGTCAGTGTCTTATGAGACCTTTTGTACACCAGTTTGGGTGCCTGAGTAAGTTGCAGTCCAAATCACCATAATATGATTCATAGCTGGTAATAAAATTTGAGACATTTCAAGTCAGTGAACTTGTCTGCATTTTTGGGATGAAACTTTTTGCATGGTGCATCAATAGAAACAGAAAGGGCATCTGTACTTTGAATAATAAATATTGAAGTGAGGATAACATGATATGGATGAGACCTAAACATAGAGTAGTATTAATTCCTAATCTAAGCCAGTAAAGCAAATGATTTTTAATATTAAACATGAATATTTATAATGGTGTATTGTAATTCCACCCAAAACTAGTAAGGGTTGAATTTAATCTCAGTAAGTGAATCACTTATACCATGTAGAAATAAAGGAAAATAGGAGTAGGACAGTGAGAAGCTTATAATGGTTTATTTAACAACAGACAACATCATCATATAAATCTCTTCTGTAAGATAGAATCATAGAAGCAATAAGGTTGGAAAAGACCTCAAAGATCATCAAGTCCAACTTGTCACCCAAGACCTCATGACTACTAAACCACGGCTTCAAAATCTCTGACTTAAAAGTTGTGTGCTTTTATTCTTGCAGCTCTCATTAACATTTTGCTCAAAAATTCAGTTCCTTAGATGGCTAGAAACCTTTAAATTCAAGATTAGTGTATACTCAGTTAATGTTGTACTAATATTAGTCTTGTGCTCTTCTATTCACTTTTCAGAAGTTAAAACTCCCATTTTCTCAGTTCATGTTTTTCTTGATGTAGTCTAGTAAGGTATGTACTAGAAACAGTTACCTCATTCATATGAATTCTATTTTTCCAGACTTCCCATACTCAATTAATATTCCCATGCCTCTTTCTTCTTATGCCACCTACTGTTCGTAATAGTAATTCTTCTTTGTCCTTCAGTGCATGCTTTTGCACTTGGTGCTACTAGTACTAATTGTGTTCTAATCTGTACCACACAGATTTGCAGTATTAAAAAGTATTTTCAAAATTATGTGTTCCTTCTCAGTATTGGTAATACCTTCCAATTTGTGTCATTCCCACATCCCATACATTATATAGATGCACAGTTATTTTACAAAATGTACTGTGAAAGTATCAAAAGTCTTCCAAGATTAGTCTTCCAGGATCATCACCTCTCTCCAGTCTTTGTACTTTCCATATCAGGAAAACCCTTTTAGCTCAGTGCATCTAAAGAACCTTTTAGGTACTATTTGTTCAGTAAAACACATTCAGTTTTATTGTATTTGCTAATTACTTACACATGCCCTTGGTTTCGGCTTCCTTTCAGAAATGTCATAGCATCATAGAATGGTTTGGGTTGGAAGGAACTTCTAAAGGTCATCTAGTCCAACCACCTCTCTAGTAAGCAAGGACATCATCAACTAGATCAGGTTGCCCAGAGCCCTGTCTAGCCTCATGTTGAATATCTCCAGGGATGGAGCCTCAAATACCTCCCTGGGCAACCCTTTCCAGTGCTCCACCACCCTCATGGTAAAGAACTTGTTCCTAACATCCAGTTTAAAGCTACTCTTCTCAAGTGTGAAACCATTGCCCTTTGTCCTATCACTAGAGGCCTTTGTAAACAGTCTCTTTCCACCTTCCTGCAGGCCCCCTTCAGACACTGGAAGTTTGCTAGGTCATTGGAGAGTGTTGAGGTTAAGCTAGCAGGCCTGTTACTACCTGGATCATTTTCCTACCTTTCTGGATTACAGATACTATGTTCACAGTTTTCCTTTTTTTTTTTAATCACTTTGAGCTTGGTAGATAGCTATGTTTCTCTCCCTTGTACAATTATTTTCTTTTTTTTTTTTCAGTTTTCTCAGAACTATGAAAGGAAACTTCATAAACTAGCTGTCTGATCAATAGGGACCAATGTAATCACCTTCATCTGTGAAGGGCGGTGACACCTGACAACCGTAAGGCAGCACACTCTTCAGTAAGTACCCAGTAACTTATACACTAGTAACAGAAGTTAGAAAAGATTAACAAGTTCTTTCAGCTCAGCAGAAGTTATGGGGAAGGAATTTCTATTCACTTCACAGGAGGTGTAGTAATTTGATTCTTAGTGGTGTTTGTCGATAAGTCTAGGGATTGAGGAGGTAGAAATGTAAGACACAAGTTACTTGATTGATTGAAGCGTAATGCAAGCTTTAAATTGTCTCAGTTGTACTTGGCATTAACAACACTAGCAATTTTTTTAGGTGGAACAAAATCTCTGAGAAGAAAGAAGACATGGATTAAACAAAGCATTTATGATCAAAACAAAATGAAGGGGAATGCAAGGCTCTCTGTAAGGTTGTTGTCTCTAGATTTGCAGGCATAGAGATGCATTGTCCTTGTTGGAAATGACTGAAGAAAAATGGATTCTTTTAGTAGAAGTTGAGACAGTAGCAAAAATGTTTGATTTACCAAGTATAAATGGAGATGGAGGTAGTTCAGCCATGTCAATTGTGCTGGTGTTTTTTTGTCTGTGAGAAAAAAAATTGTTATAATTTTGTTTGTTGAAAGTAGAGCCAGACTGCCTTTCTTTTTTTTGACTACTGATAATTTTATTTTAATTTGAAAATTTCACTGAGGATTACATTAGTATTATCTAGCTCTCGTTTGCTGTGTAGTGGCTGCTGCAGTGTTACTGATCTTAAAACTTATTTTTCCAAAATAATTAAACATGTAGCTATATTGGTTTAGTTTTCTCAGTCCCAATGGCATCCTCTCCATCTCTAAAGATGCTGTGGGCTGTCAAGTTGTTGTGTATCCAATGTTTGCAGCAGCTGGATTTCCTCCTACCACTATGTGTGAGTCAGAAATGACTGCTAACAAAGGAAGTTGACTGCCCTTTATTAGTAGCACCTGGTTAATGAATACTGAATGTCATGGTAGAGGATAAAGTAGGCCAAACCCAGGTGTTTGGATTAATGGTGTCATTCCTAAAGTCAAAACTGAAATAGCATTAATTTTGGAAAATTTATGACAAGCAGTCACAATCTTAGAGAATTTTCATGCACAAAGCACTTATTCACTGTATCTCAAAACTTGTTTTGTGTTCATTGCATAAACAAATCCCCCAGTTGTTTAAATTTCCATCCCAAATCTGAGGGAAGGAGAACCCAACCAAGTCATATCTGCCATGAAGATGCCACACTTCTGAAGCAGAAAAAACCTGTGAAGAGTCACATACCAAGTATCACCTTATTTAGTTTAGAGTTTGTCACAGTTTGAGTACTGATTGCAGTGGCTCAGTGAATTTTCTAAAGGAAATGGGGAAATGATAGGATCCTGACTTTTCTGTAGTTCATCTTGACTGTATGTCTTTATCCAGAAACAAAATGCTTTGTGGTGTTCCAAAGCATGCAGGATAATGAGATCTATATTATGATTAAAAGATGATGCTGTATTGACAGAAAGTAGTAGGAAATGCTGATTTATAACCCACGTAGCCAGCACGTATAAGTTACAGGCATCTGCGATAATTGAGAGGGAGGGTGGTTTTATGCCAGATTTTGTATGGAATAAATTGCTGGAATTAGACATATATTTTTACCATGTAAAATGATAGTAACAGATTTGCCTGTGTCTTGATTCTTACATTATTTCTTTAACAACTCTAATTGTTAGTATACTACTCTGGGTTTTTATCTCATAAAGTTACCATTTTTCTTTACATGGTTGGGCTTTGCAAAATCTCATTTCATTTTTTGCCGTGGTCAAGATTTTAATGAAATTAGATGAGATGCCAGACCATTTAATATGCCAGTTGTTTCATCTGTAAATGGCCATGATAATACTTATCCCAGAAAGTTTCCGTGATTCCCTTTTGCTAGTAGAATGTTTTAAGATACTCAGCTGGAAGATGCTAAAGAAAATAGAATTAGCTGTATTATTTCTCCTTTAAATATCAAGTACTGGCATTGGCAAAGGCAAATTATCAATCCATGTAGCAGGGACCTGTCATAGCAAACTTCCATGACTGTTTATATATTTAACAGCATCTAATGTTAGCAGAGTCAAATTTCTGTCAAGATTTTTATAACCATGGCTGCTCTGAGTTCCAATTTGACATTCAGAAAATTTGCACCATAAATGTACCCTTTCTCAGTGCCAAACTCTACAATAGAATCCATTTTTTACCACTGTCTGTGCATTTAGCTAATTATGCTGGTAACAGCCTTTATTTATTCCATCGCCTTCCTTTGCTTAAAATGCTTGCCAGCATAGTTCTGTGCTAAATTCTTTTCTTCTTTAATTCCATTAGTGTGATTACAGTACTGATGGATTTGGTTGTGTGTGCTTATAATCAGATTCACAAGACATTTAGGTTCCTAACTGCCATTGACTTAGAGTTGCTTGCCTAAATACCTTTGGGAATTTGTGCTATAATTATTTATAACTATGGATCAGAGCTAATTGGTCTGGATTCCTGAATTTTTGAATGATCAATTGGAGATGTTTTAAAGGAGTATTGGGTTTGGATTTTTTTTTCCCCCCAGAGTGAATATTCAGCAATGTCTAAAAACTATTTTTTCCAAGGTGTCTTTTGCTGGGGATAGAAATCACTTGCCACTTTTGAAATGAAGAGTCACCAATCTAAATGAAAGAGGTGTCTTTCCCCTAATAGACAGCCTTGTGAAACTACTTGGGACAAGAAAAAAAAATTTAAACCCCACAGTGCTTATCTGAGTTGTACATGCATTTTGCAATATGAGTAGTTTTGATCTGACCATTCATCAACTCTGTGAAGTCTCAGGGAACTAGAGACTACCTGCATCACAGTAATTTTATAATAAGGAAGTGGATCAAAACTACTCAATGGGATCGTTACAGACAGATACAACTTAAAGATGTAAGGAGTGTATAGTGGTTTATGTTGTTCCTTTTTAACAGAATTTCTCAAGTCTTTACTGTGTATTATATACAGGAGTACCTGCAGCTGTTTTAGAGCTGCAGTGTTCCATTCCTGGATTACTCCATAAAAGGCTTAAAGAATGTGTGTATTTAAAATGTAGATGTGTAAAAGAGGCTGCCTGTAGACAATATACAAGCATTAGCTTAGGAGGTTAATGTGCATTACATTTTCCCATTGTTCAGCATACAGATCTGTTATCTCAATACAATTCTCTGTTCACATGGCCTTTTTTATTGCCTTTATATTTCTAGAATACATAGTCCATAATCTTATAATTATATATGGTGATATATTTATTTTCATGGGTAGCAGAATGAAATTAATTTCTCCTATTGGTCTGTAGGGTGTAGCAACTCTGTTAACTGTGAGAAACCACTGCCTATGGGTTGAGTCACAGTGAACTTCTCACTTTGCTGAGAGTATGTCATGTGTGAATAACACTGCAGTCACTTGCTATGTTGCATTTAAACTATTGTAAATTCCACTACATCTTCTTCCACAAAATAATATGAAACAGTTAATGAAATGGAGAATGGTATCTGTTGTAGAAAGGGACGTTATATACTAGGATGAGTGTATTTTTTTCATTGCTTTCTTTTTTACCAAATCTACTAGGGTCCACTCAGAAGTTTGTGTTTTTATTTCTTTTGCGTAAGTCTAAATGTATGTCGTTGTATAATTTGTGTAGGAACTGAAATTGGGATGTCCCTACTGTTAGGCATGTCTTCAGAAGTGCAGAACTAGCTTTTTCCTTGCTAGTATATCAAGACAGTCAGTCATAAGTTGTTTTCCTAATTGTTTTTGAAGTGCCTGGCACACTGTTCATGTAATTAATACTGATGATTTCTAATTTATGCTCAGAACATAGCCTCCACTCTTCCTGAAACAGAATAATATATTGATTTGATTTTACTTGAAATATCATCCTATTTCTTAGTCATTTTTGCTTGAGAGATCCAGCACTGAAGGTGCCAGTGGTCTGCAGATACAGGACCCAGGCAATTCAGAGAGACTCAGGCCTTTCATATAACAGCTAAAGTATTGGTTACAAAACTTCTACATCCCTGTGGCTGAAAAAATGCATGTACCGGGCTACAAAGTTGAGAGAAAGTGTGCAAGAGTGCTGCAAGTGAAACTGAGCAGGAAGTCTATCTCCATTTCTCCACAGCTCCATACTAAATACCATTTTCCTTCACATTTTGGAAACAGCTTCTCACTACACAAGCCATGTGAGGAACATGTTACCTAATTTAGAAAGTAGTGAAGCTCTTCTAAGTGCTATAAAACTGATGATGATTTGTGCAAGAGTTGTAACCAGCCCTTTAAATGTTCATTATAGCTTCTTTCTTCCCTACTGCTCTGAGTAGAAAAGAAAGTGAGGCTGAAAGCGATAGGAATGGACACAGTGAATGGTGTCTGTGTGGATTGTTCCCCCCTACTTTAACTATTCCATAGCAGCATTAATCCCCACATTTAATAGACTGCTGAGACAATATTCTGCATTGAAAAATACTGAAAGAACAGCTGCAGTTAGTGGAATACTTGATTCTGACAAATGATGAAAGTTCTCAGTAAAATGGGTGGTAAGAATGCTTCTGAGACAAGCCTTAATATCTTTGGTGTGTATGGCCCCTGACCCTGCCCTGCTGATAGATGAGGCTGCTGTCATGTCTGCTGGAAGTAACGTCAGACTACAGAATAAGCATTCTTCCATGTTGTGAATTAGTTCTACTAGTCCTGCAGATTAAGAAGGGGATAGGCTGTGCAGCATTTAGCAGTTCCACTTGTTTGTCCACCATTGTGCCTTCAAGCTAAAGACTCTTGACTCCTTACCTTCTTATGTCAAGGCCATCTATTCTCCATTCCTTCATTCATACCACCGGCTTGTTTTATTTCTTTTCCCTCTTTGCCTCAGCATTAGCATGGTTGCCCATACTTCTGTCAGTATGTTCCTGATGCTGTCTTTCCTTTGATGCTCCTTATTTTTCCTCTGGATATTTTCTGTGCCACTCTTCCTTTATGCCTGCTACTATGTTCATTTACAAAGTCTGCCATTGTCACTGCAATGACACTGCATTGCCTTGGCAGACCAAGATGTCACAGGAAGCTCATACAACAGGGAGGCTTATACCCATGTTTTCTAGCATGGCTGACTTTCTCCATACAATCAGTGCCAGGGGTCTGCGCAGCCTCTGCGATGCCCGGTCCTCTGTCTGGTGGATGAGTAGACAGCTTGTCACTGTCCAGGGTCCTGAGAGCCACCATCAGACTGGGTTGCTTCCACGTGTATGAAAGGAATTTTGTGACTGCTACTGATGTGAACGACAAACATAGGTATCTTTGAAAGCTGACCCCCAAATTCCGGTTTACTATAGAAGAAGGTTATCAGCGTTCTAAGGGAAAGCATTAGGGTTAGGGTATCTATCTAGTAAGAAACTGTAAAAAAATTATGTGATGGAAGAAAATAGTACTGCTATAAAGTGGATTTGGTTGCTTGTTTTTATTAATCAGGCTTGCTATTATTGTCAGATATCATCCTTTGATCTTATGAGGATTCTTCAGGGACATCGTAGAAAAATTGAGAGCCAGACTAATTGTCCCATGACTATGATTCAGGAGTAATTGTACTAAAGTGAAATTAAACAAATGTGAAACAGATGTAAATGGGTTCAGACAAAGACTTCAAGTTAATATTTATTATCTTGCAGATCTTTTATTGGAAAGAAAAAGCTACAATATACTATTACACTAATAATGTGCATGTACTTTTTCAGATAGAATAAAAAAGTAAGGCAACTATTCCACTATAGGCCTTGCTGTCATTGCTGGGACTGATACAACAGGTGTCTGAAGGCTGCAGTCTGGCTAATGAGAAGTGGTTACCAGAAAAAAAAAGAGGATGAGGAAGGATGAACCAAGTACTCTAGTCTTGTTCTGGCATTTAGAGAGTAGATGCTTCAGATGGGTCTGATGATATGAATGATGTGTTAGAATATGAGAGGCAGGATCCATAGTGTGCTCTGTTTAGGATAACTAGTCAAAAGAACCTGCAGGCAGGTTGTAGTAACTCAAACAGGTCAGATCTGAGCAAATATCGACCTGGCAAAGGTTATTACTGAGGTGTAATTGCCTCAATTTCATTGAAACCATTTTTGCCAATAAGTGAATTTTCTATTCTGTGGATTCATTTCTGAATGAACAAAGACACAATGCTGCATGCTATGACTTAAAAACTGGAGTGAAACTGCATAAATCATAGAACCTTTTAGACTGGAAAAGACTTTTTAAATCATTGACTCCAACCACTAACCTAGCACTATCAAGTCCACTGCTAAACTGTGTCCCTAGCACCGTGTCTGCATGTCTTTTAAATATTTCCAGGAATTGTGATTCAACCACTTTCTTGGGCAGCCTGTTCCAGTTTTTGGGAACCCTTCCAGTGAAGAAAAGAAGTAGATGACAATAGAAATAGTAGTTTGCTTTCTCAGAACCACAGAATCACAGAAAGGTAGGGGTTGGAATGGACCTCTGGAGATCATCTAGTCAGTATATAGTAGTCCTGACTCTTAGTTAACTTCTTGATTCCTAACTCCATTAAAGCTTCTGAAAACCACCTGAACAAAAGGTCTTCAGGTTATCCTAGAGAAAAGGCTTTAAAAGTCCACTTAGACAGAAGGCTTAGAGTATGAAAAATTACAAAAGGATTGTGCACTTGATCCTGTTCAAATTCATACTGATAAAGGACAGGCCAACAGAATATAAAGAATAGGATGCACTTTGCTTGGGTTATTTTCTGTCTCTCTTGGTCTGGGTGTAAATAACAGCTCTCTTGTGGCAATAAATGGAATGATCTTCACAATCAGAAATACCAGGTTTTAAAAAACCATGTAGTTAACCATAAACTGAATAGATACATATACAAATGAGGATATTGCCAAATAATGACACAAAGATGGTCTAGACTTCCATCTAACCATGTGTCATCTCTTCAGTGCATCCAAGAAATGGAACACACAAATTACAGATGATTTCCACCTATTATTGATGGATTTTCCCATTCCTGCTTACTGGATTTATATATAGGAACTATTTGTCCATTTGTTCTCCTATGGTTTCCTTTCAGTTACATCAAAAAAGCTTCTATGTCACTCACGCCATATTACTATGAACGGTAAAAGGGTACTTGTTATTTTATTTTTCTTTCAATGAGATTACTTGTAATAGAAAGCTTCCTGTCATGTTGTGCCCCACACAGGCCCAGTCCTGTAAGGCACTGATTCTCGACCAGCAGCAGCTCTGAGGACATTAAGTGTGAACAATGAGCCCTAAATGAAAAGGGGGATTTAGGCAGACCAGTTTGATAAACTACTGATATTATGTGGAGCCCTGAAAATTCTTATGCAGATGCTAAAATAGATTGATCATCCCCTTTTCATTTTATTTTTCTTGGTGGTCTTTCATTTAGATATTAAAAATTACTGAATCCACTTAGCTTATAAAAGTTGACAGAGTAGCAGCTTGAAACATTATAGCTTCGAGGCACCAGTTCTTCCTATCATGAGAATTCAACATCACTGAGGGGTGAGAGGCCTTTTATTTGCATAAGATAATAGTTACGTTTCTATGCAACAGCTGTGCTGTCAGTGAAAGACACGCTCATTGTGCCAAGTCTATCTCTGGAGTAACCCCATTGATTTTAAATGAGTTTCTTGGGAATAAATTGGCCCAGGAGATAAAACTGCAGGTCTGAGGTATCAAAATAATTGATCAAGATTTCCATGATCAGATCATGGTAAAAAATTTCAAAACAGTTATATGATCTCATGTATTTCTGTACCTGACAGATCACAATTGATTTGCCATGACATTTTTAAAACGTAGAGTTAGGGCAAACACTTGTATAGAGCTTACGGATGCTTTTTGGGAATATAACAACATTAGGAGGAGACAAGAAACTGGAATATGGTATTTTGTCATTAATATCTTCTTAATTGTTACTGTAAGTCAAATGAATGTGAGATATTTCCTTAAGGTCAATTTAATAATAAAGAATTTGTATGGCCACATAAATATCCCTCCACTTCAGACATGATGTGTTTCTACCAGAAGATTTCAACTTTAGACTTCCTGCACATGTTAGCAGGAATTTAATGCTGTTGGCCTTTCAGTGGCCTGTTTGAGTTTGGTGATCTTAGGCGTGTTCTCAGTGGGCAGATGTCTGTGGTATAATAGCTGCCTCGTCAGTTAGCTGCCGATAATTATGGCACAAAGACAAAGTAGTGCTTGAATTAGGGTGACACAACTGAGTAATATATGTCTGTATGTTCATTTTCCCCAGTAAAGTACAAGGAAAATTCCTGTAAATTGGAAACTGTTTTGAATGCGGAGGAAAAGTTATATACATGCATATGTATGTTATATATATCTGTGTGTAAATACATAGATTGTTCTTTATTGATACATATTTGATAAATGATCAAATTCTGGGGGTTCAGAATCCTTCTTTGACATCCTTTTTGGTTATTGAAATGATTAAAAGATTTCCCAACCATGATTCAAGAAATCACACAGCACAACTGCAAAGCCTACCCTCACTTTTCTTTCCTTTCAGTTTGCAGAAGTAATGTCAACAGAAATCCCAAAGCCTGTTCAGAATGCATCATGATTTATTTGCAAAGGAAATACCTTGTTCTTCTGATGTCATTATTGCAATCATCTCAGATTCAAGTCTGACTAAGCAGGCTCATTATCATTCTCACCATGTCCAGCCTTAGAACAGCCTCTCCCGCCTCCTCCTGTACCACACAAAACAAGAGCCACAGGGGTGCTTGGATTAAGGAAAAGAGAGACACCCAGCACCTCCCCCCCCGGAAAACTTGCAGCATTACTTCCATCTAGTTTCTTCAGACTACATAATGCTTTACAGGACCTTGCACACTACTACCAAATGGGGGTGTGGATTCACAAATATTGATTTCCCCTTCCTGTTTGGAGTCTGAACAAAGACTGGGGACAAGCATGTATGCATTTATTTAGCTTCTGAACGTGGATATGAAAAGAGTGTGCCAACCTCCACACTAAGTTTCCTGAGGTAAGCCACACTTTTTAGACTGCTTTTCCTTTTTTTTTCTTTCTTTGTTTTCCCTTTCTTTCTTTCTTTCTTTCTTTCTTTCTTTCTTTCTTTCTTTCTTTCTTTCTTTCTTTCTTTCTTTCTTTCTTTCTTTCTTTCTTTCTTTCTTTCTTTTTTTTTCTTTCTTTCTTTCTCTTTCTTTCTTTCCTTCTTTCCTTCTTTCCTTCTTTCTTTCTTTCCTTCTTTCCTTCTTTCCTTCTTTCCTTCTTTCTTTCTTTCTTTCTTTTTTTTTTTTTTTTTTCCCCCACCAGGGCAGATTTCTCCCTTTGGTTTTATAATGTTAGATGACATGTGAGCAACAGATAGGAAAGCAAGATGGATAGAGGGTAGTTGAGTGAAAAGAAATACAGGGGACAAATTATCTCAGGCACCAGGTTAAGAACACAAGCATGTTTCCTGAAAATTCAGAAAGACTTGGCTATGTACCTCAGGACTGATTTGAATGTGGGTCTCTGAGCTACAACCCACATGAATTTATGGATCTTTCCCTGAAGACATCCACAGTGAATGATCCCCTTCACACAAGAGGCTGATTTCCACTATGAAGCAAAGGAGGCAGGACAGGGTTAACTTCACACAGTCTTTCTTCAGACCCCAAGAGAGGGGCTGGGGTTTTGTTTTCCTGGCTAAGCGAGGGAAGCTGGGGCACTATTGTAACTGGAACTAGAGACCTTTTTGGTGTTACTAGCCTGGTTTGGGTTTGCGGGAAAGCCAGGAGCAGGAGGGAGAGGAGGGAAAAAGCAGATGTGGAAGGCAGCGGGTGTTTGATAATTGCATAAGGTAAAGCCAAGTGTCCTCATTTTTCCCGAAGCCCGCTGAGAGCTTAGGGGTCTCCGAGAGGCCTCCAAGCTCCCTCTCAGCTCTCCTGCCCCCTCCCTGCAGCCTGGCCACATCTTTCAGCTCCGCCGTGTCAGCGTTTGCCTTGACGCGAGGTGCCTGTCCCTGTCCACAGCGCGGAAAGGAGCGGGGACGGAAAGGGTAGCATTTAGACTCCTGCCCAGTCCAAGTCCCCCAGGGACTGGGGGAGCTCGGACGATCTCCTACCCTTCCCCTCCCCCTGCGCTGCAGAGGCTCTGGATGCTGTCGTACTCCTGCCATGTGCTGCCGCCGCCGCCTCTGCTGCTCCTAGCTTAGCCGAGCGTGTCTCCGGCTGCAAACTCCGCCAAACAAGCCTGCATCCTCCTCCAGGGAAGGATACCCAGTAAGTACCAGTCGGAGCCTGCCTCCTCCCTAGGGCACTCCGCCGCCACCTCTTACAAAGGGACTTGCAGTCTCTCCCCACCCCCTTTTTAAACCGGTGCAGAGAAGGGCTCCGTAAATTCCCTCCAAAGATATAGGGTGGCTCCCTCCTCCTCCTCTATCTGCTCTGGCTCTCCCCGGCGAGCCAGGCTGCTGCTGCATTCAGCCGGGGTGGTCCCCAGCCTCGCCCCAGCCATGCTGCTGCGGCTCACCCCTCACGGCTGACTTTTGTTACCCCCTAGTGCCTGGGCTGAGCAGAGGTGGGCTCATTTTTGGGAGGCGGCTGAGGCTAGAGAGCGTGTGCACGTGTGGGAGGCGTCCCTGGAGGTGGGGGGAATCTGGCGTACTCCCCGATCCTCGCCAGCCCGTGTGCCCCCTCAGGTGGGTGCAGCAGAGAGGCTGGGCTGCAGCGGAGACCCCGCCACCCTGACATCTGCAGGTGGACTGAGCAAGCCAGCTGCGGGAACCTCCCCAGGAGCCAGCAGCATCCTGGAAGCACTGCCCATCTCAGCCTGCTCCTTTTCGCTCTTCCCTAGACTCTCTCCGGTCCTCACTCTATCCCTTCTCCTCCTCTCTCTACTGGGGTGCTTGCACCCCTCGTCACCTCGTCGGTATAAACCCCTCTACTCCAGTCCCCTCCCTGCCCGTCTCCACCTTTGATTTATTTGTGTATTTCTTTCCTTGGCAACCACCAGTTCTCCTCAGACAAGCAGCGCAGGCTCCCTATAATTTGAAATTAATTTGTTTGACTGCAGCATTGAGACAGGAAGGTTGGGAATTTATTTAATTCTTTTTCCTCCCTGAGCAAAAAGGAAGCGATGAAATTTCCAATCGAGACTCCAAGAAAACAGGTGAACTGGGATCCTCAAGGTTGGTGATTTTCTATTACTATCATTACTATAATAACTACAGTTATTATTATTCCTTGTGTCTAGTGACTTGTAGGAGACTGTTTGACTCCAAATGGGAGGAGACATTGGATGCTTGTCTGCTTCCCATGTGCATTGCTCAGTCTTTCTTGCTCAGTCTTAGTGCGTTGGAAAATGCTCCTCAGATGTGGGGTTGGGTGAGTGCGTGGGTAAAACCTCTTCTAGGTGTCAAGTTTTATAGTTCTATATTTGATATCTCTATTCTCTCCCTTTTTCTTATTTTCATGCCAAACTTGCCTAGGATGGCAGTAATCTCAGTCTCACAGCATTGTTTGTTTTATCTGTGGTTCCTTTGTTGTTTCTAGTGATCATTGTCTCTGATAAATGGGTGGTACAGGAGTGGACACAGATGTAGCTGCTTACTCAGGGCTCCTCGATGGCAAATTTTTGTTGGCAAGCAACTGAAGGAAAATGCTGCTGCAACATAACCTAGAGTGTGGATGGTATAAAAAGATACATTAAATAATGGACCCCAAAGGGACATTTAGGCTCTTCACTCTGTCCTGTTAACAACTGATCAGCCTAAGTGGATAGTTTGATTAACTCTATAGTTAGGCTTGAAGTCTGTCTTGGAGAGTGTGTTTGTGATGGTGGAAGGAGATTTATGCCAGTGCAGTGGTTTTCAATAAAGCCATCCAAGTAGTGTTTTAAAATAAACCATAATGAAATGCTTTCCTTTGCTGGCATGAGGAGGAGGCTCATATGCAACCTACAGAAGAAGTGACTGAAAAAATCCCTACTGGCAATTTGTGTACTGATGTGTCATATTTCTGTGCATTGATACAGGAGCAGAGCAACTTGAAGCCATATGCTCAGATTTGCAGCAGAACTGCTGGCAGCCAGTCACTGTACAGCAGTGCTTGCAGGAAGTATGAAGTGATATCATGGGCTTTGATTATTCACCTTTATGCCGCAGGTTTGGTTTTAGTGGTCAATTTGTCTGTCATCCTACATGCCCTCATATCTACAAAATGAAATGTTAGGGACTGTTTCTTCTCATATACAAGGAATACAGCAGAACAGACCTTTTTCTGCACGGATCTGCATCAGATCTGATGTGCTGTTTAAACAGTATACACAAGATTTAGTTTAAGCCTTACTACATCTTTAATTAGATGAAGGCTGAAATCAACACATCAGCCTCCTCCACCCTCATCTTCACAATGAATGCATGGATAATAAGGCTAAGAGAATTTATTATCTTAGTAGCAATATATTCCTCATCATAGAGCCATAGAACCGTTTTGGTCAGAAAAGACCTTAAGATCATTGCGTCCAGCCATTACCTAACTCTACCAAATCTGGTGCTAAACCACATCTCTTACAAACACATCTCTTTTAAACTACTTCAGGCATAGTGATTCAACCACCTCTCTGGGGTGCCTATTGCAGTGCCTGATAACCCTTTCAGTGAAGGAGTTCCTTATAATATCAAGTTATAGAGTAGAATAGAATAGAATAGAATAGAATGGAATAGAAGCAGAATAGAATAGAATAGAATAGAATAGAATAGACCAGGTTGGAAGAGACCTTCAAGATCATCACGTCCAACCTATCATCCAACACCACCTAATCAACTAAACCATGGCACCAAGCACCCCATCAAGTCTCCTTCTGAACACCTTCAATGATGGTGACTCCACCAGCTCCCCAGGCAGCCCATTCCAATGGGCAATCACTCTCTCTGTGTAGAACTTCTTCCTAACATTCAGCCTAAACCTCCCCTGGCGCAGCTTGAGACTGTGTCCTCTTGTTGGTTGCCTGGGAGAAGAGACCAACCTCCGCCTGTCTACAACCTCCCTTAAGGTAGTTGTGGAGAGCAATGAGGTCACCCCTGAGCATTATATATTATATTCTAGGGTCAAAATTCTATATGGTGAAAACTTGCTCTTCCCGGGTGCTTTTCTGAATCTATGTGCTGTTGCTTCATTTTATGTACTGCAAAATACCTTTAATGCAAAAAGCCTTTAAATGCAATCAGCTCTAAAACATATGGATCCAACAGGTGGTTGGTCACAATTTATTGTGTACAAAACTGTAGAGTAATGTAACAGTCAAAAGATCTTAAACCAGCAGGCTTGTTCTCTGCTAAGCTGAATCACTTCTAAAGGACTGTAGAATCTTACCAGTTAATCTTGCAGTTATTTCCTCTCAGTGTATTGACTTTGTTAGCCCGGCAGCAAGGATGATAATGTATAGCCAGGAAGGAAGCAAAAAAATGTTCATTGCTGATTCTCCAAGAGACTCAACAAATAGACGAAATTTGGTGGAATGGAAAAAGGCAAAAAATGGTAAAGAAAGGTTATTTAATGTGCAATCCTTTAACCAAGTGCAATGACATTGTACTCACATAGTCCCACTGGAGAATTAGTGATGATGGAAGAGCAGGTAGATCAGAGTTCCATTGTTTTTGAAATGAAAACATATTTGTGTAACAATGTTAGCAAAGATCTAAAAAAAATCACTTAGAGAGTTTTATATACAGTCATATACGTAGTCTGTTCTCTGCATGTACATGTGAAGAATGATGTTATGTTTTGTGTCCTATGTGATATCCTTGGAGGTACAAACTGAAGCAGCTTTTCTCAGATACAAAGATCAACACGTAGAAAACTGGTGGTGCAAGAATAGTGAGTCCTAAGTATAAAACGAAGCAGAGCTCATGTCTATTTAATGTTCACATTCAAATACCAGGCTCATTTCAGTGTGCATTGTATGATTGTGCCTTGTTCTGGTTGCCAGACAGAGAATGTGCAGTTTCCACAGTTTTGTCTAGTAGGAATTGTGCTAACTTATGCTAACAGCATTTGAAATATATCAACTGATGTTCCTGGCAAGCAAGCTAGCAGTCCAACATTGTAAGTGAGAGCTATGGTATCTCAAAGATTGTTTAGATTTGATTATTACAGACAATATTTTCTAAAAACTGTACACACCTTGAGTTCTGTGTCCAGTTCTGGGCCCCTCACTTTAGGAAAGATGTTGAGTTGCTGGAATGTGTCCACAGAAGGGCAACAAAGCTGGGGAGGGTTTGGAGCACAAGCCCTGTGAGGAGAGGCTGAGGGAGCTGGGGTTGCTTAGCCTGGAGAAGAGGAGGCTCAGGGCAGACCTTATTGCTGTCTACAACTATCTGAAGGGAGGTTGTAGCCAGAGGTTGGTCTCTTCTCCCAAGCAACCAGCACCCAAACAAGAGGACACAGTCTCAAGCTGTGCCAGGGGAGGTTTAGGCTGGACATTAGGAAGAAATTCTTCATAGAAAGAGTGATTGGCCATTGGAATGGGCTGCCCGGGGAGGTGGTGGAGTCACCATCACTGGAGGTGTTTAGGAAGAGACTGGATGGGGCACTTGGTGTCATGGTTTAGTTGATTAGATAGTGTTGGATGATAGGTTGGACTTGATGATCTCTAAGGTCTCTTCCAACCTGGTTAATTCTATTCTATTCTATTCTATTCTATTCTATTCTATTCTATTCTATTCTATTCTATTCTATTCTATTCACATTTCTAAAGGTCATGATCCTTGCTGTGGAGGTATAGCTGGCTTGGGACTGATGAAGTTACTGGTTTGAACCCAGGTCAGAATGATAGTCATTGAAATGAGTAACTCCATAATGCTTACTGAACTATAAATATATACATAGATAAATAGATTAGAGTCTTCTCTCTTCAATACACCATAGAAAGACTATGTGGAGAGAACAGGTTTAAAAGAATAGAATTGATGTGAGGGAATGGTGTCTGACAGACAGCTAATGGGAGGCTGATTTCTTAGCCATTAAACTGGAATGATCAGAGAGGGCATGAAGATTGAACTGTGTCTTGTTATGCAGTATCTTCACATGTCTTGGGTATAGAGTATATTTGTGTGTTCCCTGTAAATGCTTAATACATTTTCTAGATAAACCAAATATTTCATACACCTGGAGGAGGATTGCTCCAATGAACTCTCTTACTTTCCCAGGCAACCAGTGTACAATCCCATTAACAAACAGGTCAAATTTCATCCTAAAAGTCTTTGGGATTTGTGCCCAACAATCCAGTGTAAAATATGGCCTAGATTCTCACAGGTTTACTAAAAAAACATACTATTCATATACAGCAAGTGAATGGTGTAGGAAAAGAGTTTAAAGCCTCCTGGATGTTTTAGACAGAGATGGACACACTGAGTAGGGGTATAGGATCTCACACTATCTGGCTTTATGTTTGAAAACCAAGCCTGCCATTTGTATTACTGTTGGAATCAGGCTAGATATATACTATCCTAAAACACTTGATCTGCTTATCACTACCTTTTGCTTCTCCCATTTGGTGCCATTCAGGTAGAGAATTGACAATTGAAATTAGTGAAAGACCAGATTTTGAATTTCATACCTTGTTCAACCTCCCAGCTATACTTTTCAGATTACAAGACTGGGATTACAATAGCAATAAAGGCATTAGTTCTTGACACTGTTGTTCTCATCTCCTCTTTTCTGCCTTCCTCCTGCTGTTTGTTACATCCACCTGTTGTCTGTGCTTAAATTGGGTTGTAATCTCTTTGCACATATGCTTTTATACAGTACCCAAACCGCAGTCATCCTGAGACATGGATGCTACAGCAACGTCAGTTTCTTCTTCCTACAAATTATCTACCTAAAATTGCTATTCCTTTGTAGAAAAGGATAGATGAGACTTCCCAATATGCTCAGAAATTATCCCCAAGCATGAATTTCTTGCAGGGTGATGGTGAGATGTCTTTTTCAAGGGAAGGATGTCTGTCTTGATGGCGTTCTTAGTAGGCAGATAATGAGGTTTAGTCTTTACCCATCCTTTGTGCCTGCATTTCTTTTACTGTCAGGTAGATGTTACATTGATATTTTGGAACTCTCAAGTTTTGATACAAGTTCCTATGTACTTCCACAAAGACACTGTTTGTGTAAGATGACTTTCTGCAGTTTGGAACCCTAAAATCATGCATTTATTATCATCCTTACATTTAGCATGGAGGGTGGTGTCATCGGGGAATTCAAGCTGTGGTCGAGCATCTGGAGTTCCTCTTCAGATTTTGTCACTGACTTACTGTTTAACCTTCAGTAAGCCACTTACCCTTTGTTTTCCTTACCCTCCCATTTTCCTTGACTGCAAAACAGGAATATTAATACTTCTCTAATGCACCAGGGTGTTGTGAGATATAATTAACTTGTTTAGAGCAATCTAAGATCTGCTATTGAGAGACGAGCATATGTATTGCAATCAAACGCTCAAACAATTAGGAGGGAGCAAAACATCATACATAGATCCCATAAATTAGGAGATAAGGTTTTCTCTGCACTTTGTAACTAGAGGAAAATAGTATAACTTGTGTTTCTTTACAGACAGTGGAGACTCAATTGAGTTCCCATTAGAGTTATGTAGAGATTTTTTTTTGTATTCCCCAGCTGCTGCTTTAGAGGTGCTCATGTCCTCCATAGGTTCTATGTCACCTGACACACACATGATTTCTCACTTCACCTGAGACACCTCAGGCAGCACTGAACACCTTTATGTGGAACAGCTGAGCTGGGTCTCAAATGCCTTTGTGCAGTTATCAGGATTGGATTATCCCTTGATAACTGTTGCAAAAATCTTCAGCATCAGCTACTCAGTGTGAATTAAATTGATGCTGCCTTAAGAGTGTTACAGACTGCTGCAGCTCCTGTTTTTTTTCTGTCCTTTCATTCAAAGCGACCAATGCAGAAGGCAAACTTGATTATAAAGGCATAGATAAGTAGAATGAGGGTATGCATTGCTGTCTTCTCTTTTTGAGAAGATATATGAAAAGAAATGGAGTGCAATTGTGAGTTAGACAATGTCTTTCTGCATTAGTAAGTCTGTTCTTAGTTTATCAGTTGAGGAAGACTGCTGTGGAAAATTGTAATGTGTAAAAAAGTAGCTCTGATCCCAGCAAATGACCCATAGTCAGCATGGTGCTATCAGCATGTGCTATTTGACCAAAAGTTGTGTTGGCTGCTGCATCATCCAATAGACCAGGAGTCAGTTATGTATACTAAGCATGAGTTACAGAACAACTGTAACTAGTTTATTGTAAAGAGAGGTTTAAAAGAGAATGGAAATGCATAAACAGGAAGGCACTCCTGTCAGTGCATGAGGTAGGTGCAACAGTGCCAAATACAGTAAGGTGGAAAATTTGAAGAGTTTGGTAAAAAAAAATAAAAGGAAGAAAACATAACTTTACTAAAGGCTTATATGGAGCCTGCAGGAGAGACAGATAAGTACTGGTGGGCCCTAATGTGATAAGAGATAGGAAGATGGGACTGAATTAGCAGGAGAGAAAGATAGACAGCAGAGAGCTATTAGTTTCAGCATTGCTGCCATTAGCATGCCCTAGAAATGCAACAATGAAGGATTAATAAAAATAAAGTTAGTTATAAGAAATTGGCAGAGTAAAAGTCTGGACAGCAGCTTTCTTAGTAATAGTAAGGAATGATTGAACTCTAGTCAAGAAAGATGAAGGGTAGGGTATCATTAAGATGTCATCTTTACTGTGAGAAAAAGGGATTGGAAATAATCAAAGGCAATATGAAGCTGTAAGACTGAGACAGGGAGAGCAGTAGAACTGTCAGCAGTGGGAGAGGTTAAGACAGAATTTCAATTTCAGTGAAGAGGACTAATGATGTTTTTTGCTGTGTATGAGAGTAATCCATTTATAGGCTTTTGAAATGAAAAGTCCTTTGGGCAATTCTTGAAAACTGATGCTACCTGCAGTGGTGGAGTTTGCTTTTGGGAGAACTGCCCAGGGAAGTGGTTGAGTCACCACCTCTGGAGGTATTTAAAAGATGTGTAGATGTGACACCTAGGGACATGTTTTAGTGGTGGACTTGGCTGTGCTAGGTTAATGGTTGGACTCAGTGTTACTGAAGGTCTTTTCCAACCTAAATTATTCTTTGATTCTATGGTCATCATGCAGAACAATAGAAGTTATTTTGGCATCACTATCCTACAGGATCATCACAGTGCTTTGAGCATCAAGCTTTGAGTACCTAGATTTGTTAGAGCCATATGTTCATATCTCAGCAGGACTGACTCATCTTCTCTTCCCTAGGAAGAAAAAACATGTTACTGGCTTTACTGGATGAGAATTTTGGCACCTTAATCTTGTGCCACTAAGATTCTTAAGATCCATTGATCACTGTTGAAGGGGTACTTGGATTCAGAGAATCACAGAATCACCATGGTTGGAAAAGATGTCTAAGATAAAGTCCAATCATTATCTAATTCTGCCAGGGCCACTGCTACACTGTGTCCTTGACCACCATATCTAGACAGCTTTTAAATGTACCCAGGGATGGCAATTCAACCCCTTCCCTGGGACTATTCCTGTCTTTGATAACCCTTTTGGTATAGAAGTTTCCCTAATGCCTAAGCTAAACATCTCCTGGTGTAACTTAATGCCATTTCCTCTTGTCCTGTCAGTTGTGACATGTGAGAGGAGACCAACACCCACCTCTCTATAACTTCCTTTTATTATTTCTGTCTTACTTGATACTGTAATATACTAGTACTGGCATGATGTGAAATATGTACTGATGGCTTGTCACAGAATCATAGAGCATAGAATGGTTTGTGTTGGAAAGGACCTTAAAGATTATCTAGTTCCACACCCCTGCCATGGGCTGGGACACCTCCACTAGATCAGGTTGCTCAAAGCCTCATCCAGCTTGGTGTTGAATACGTCAACATCTCTGGGCAACCCGTTCCAGTGTCTCACTATCCTTGCATTAAAGAGTATCTTCCTAATATTTAATCTTAACCCTATCTCTTCCACTTTAAAACCATTACACCTTATCCTATGACTACACTTATTGTAGTCTTTCCTGTAGGCTCTGTTTACTGTAAAGTTGTCAGGGTGTTTATCCTTTCAAATTTTCAAAGAAACAAAAAGCAGCCACTAGCTAATATGTGTGAGAAACCTCAATGATGAAAAAAGTAATAAAAAATTGGTACTGCACAAACTCCCAGCTGAAATGAAGGAATCAACTCTCTCATATCAAATACAATTGTCCAGCTTAACTCACTAATTAAATGTTAAGATTTCTAAGTTTGGATTGCACAAGAAGAAGTCATGCAGATAGCCTTGGGTAGCAGTGGTCGTGATGGCTAAAGAAACATCAGAGCCACAGTAGTCTGCCTTCATGAGAAGCAGAGTTCATTACTGGGTTACAATTATACACTAACATATAACCTTGTGACCTGGATTTCTCAATGCTACCAGTCATTTTTTGTCAATTAAGCTTTCAAAAAATGTGAATCTGCTGCCATTTAAGGGACCTAAGGCAGCTGAGACATTTACAGAGGCCTAGTATATATAATAATGAGAGTTCTGCCCTTGTAGAGCAACAGTTTAAGGCCAGTTAGAATATCTGAGTACCTCTTAGTTGGTATTATGTACTATGAATGAACAACTGAATTAAGCCATTTGCCTGTGAATTGGTTAGAAACAAAACCACTTAAATAGGTATCTGAAATACAAAGATATTCCAAGTTTCTAAGACCTGCTACCGCTGAGGGAGATAGAATCAAATATGGTTTGTGGAGCCTGGAGAACTTTCAATAGATCTCTGGTTTAGGGTCAGCAGACTCTCTCTCCTAGCTACACTGACCAATTGGAGCACATCTGTATTGACCCTCATGGGATATATTCCGAACTGCAGCAAAGGAAAGAAATGAGACCAGGGTTACTCCTACTCATGTTTTGAACTTCAGCTCAAACAGCGTTAGGTAGCTTCTCACTAGGAGAACTTAGGACAGGCATCTTCTTTCCTGGTGGATTAATTCTCAATTTGTGCATGCTTTGGGATTATAAGAAGTTACAACATCCTGGTTAGTGCAGCTCTACTGAAAGTTATAAAATACTAATTTGAGCTTGGCATTGTTAGTAGTGATTTCTTTTACTTTCACCAACTCTGAATGCAGGAGAGTTCATGTCCACCTGCTGTACACTGTGCAGGCATACTTTGATTTAAGTGAAGTTTAATTATCAGCACAACTGATTAGAAGGCCACAGCTGTCTCTTTCTTAAGTCTGATCTGTTAATGCACTGCTGTGACACATTGTGAGATGCTAGAGACCATACAGTATCAGCAGATGCTGTCCTTGTGTAGCTGTGAAGTGTTATCATAGTTCAAATTACAGCTGTATTTCTACTGCACCATCTGAATATAAGCTGAGCATAAGAAAAGTCTTGTGTAATTTAGTTGTTGTAGCAGACTCCTTATTACCAAAATACCATATAGCAAACTACAAGCCAGTTTTGTGCAGCCAGAATCAGCCTGGCATTGAGCTGGGGCTCTGTGTGCCTGACCAGCCTCCTCATGACACTGTTTGTCTGTTCTATTACATACTGCCATGAGCTGCATAATGGGTCTCTTTAGCTTCCATTTGCTTCCACTTCCTCTTTAACTAAGACTGTTACTGTGTATAGGAAGATAAGACCACTAAATAGACTGTGTTCTCAGGATATGCAAATAGTATAGCTCCAGTGAACTAAAAAAACCAGCCTAATGGAAGTGCTTCTTACAAGATTTCCGACTATATGATGAAAGATTGACTTTTATTGCTGTTGTCCACAACATTTGAGAAACTATCACTTAATTCAAATGGTGAGTTATTAATGAAATTTGCTTGAATTCATTTTGCTTGAATTGCTGTAGATTTCAATCATTAGCCAGACACCACTGGACTGATGTAGAAATTTGTACTTCTTGTCTATACAGAGGAAATCAGTATGAGCTCTGAGGTTTTGTCATTAATGTGCAGATACAGCTTTAAGGATGTCCCAGGAATTCTTTGAAAGGGAGCAATTAGTGCTGTTATTATTCTTATTCTGGGGTTAGAGTGTTTTTCTGACCTTATTCATGAAAGGTCTGTTCCTTGGCTATTCACCTAAGAGAGTACTTGCTTCCTATTTGGCTCTTGACAGAGCAGAGGTCTGCGTGAACTAGAACTCCTAAACGGGAAATACTGACTTAATGCTAGGGAAACAGGTTTTATCAGTGATCTCTTGAGTTTAATCTTTTTTCAGAAAGGTAAAGGTAAGAATTTCTCTTGGGTTTCTCTGTATTCAGTTTCTCTATAAATAGCTTCATAAACTGGATGATAGTACTGCTGCCAGTGAATGTGTTGGAACAAACGTAGTCACCAGTCTTGAAGCAGGAGAGCTCCTTATTTGGGACTTGCTCTTGTCAATCATTTTTAATCTCCCCTCAGTTCTTCCTGCTTCTCACTGTAATGCTCTTCTACTCTATTTTCCATTTTCTTATACATGATTTTCATTGATGAGTCCTGCCACATTGTGAGCATGTTCTTGGCTCTTTGCCCTCGGCTCAAGTGTCAGAGGCAACAGGGAGGGTAGCTGAGTGCTGAGTGCTGAAAAGAGGAACTGAGCAGGGAGTTACAGGTATGCTGCCTCCCACATTGCCAGAGTGGTTGGAAAGAAGTGAGGGACAAGAGCAGATGTATGGATTTGGAGGAGGGGACGGTGGAAAATAAGTCAAGAGAGAAAGCAAACCAAGGGAAACAAAATTTGAACTGCCCTACAGCAGTGTAGAATCTCACTCCAGCACAAGACAAATCTCCCTCAAGTAATCATCTGGACTTGGCAGCTCTGTAAGTAGTGCTACAAATGGTGTCAGTAGCAGTGCATCTTCATGTTAATGCCAATAAGCGTTAGCTAGGAATCCCCCAGGACTGCTGTCCTAGAGCCAAACCAGGAAGAAAAAAACCAACAAAGATGCTTTCAGCTGTTCCTGGAGTTCATGTCCTGCCTTAGCACATCCATTCTTTCAACCAGAGAGCTGTCACGTATGCCTTAGAAAAGTGCGATGTCTGGGAGAGGGAAGAGGGAGGGGCAAGTATCCCAGCATCCCATGACTGTGACTTTTGCAGGTTGTTTCTTTTTAATGTCAGTGTCTTAAATCTGCTTGATACCTGCACAAACCAGCCTTGGGCTTCCTATTGTTTCCCTGCCATTTGCATAGCCTCAGGAGACAGGAGCTCTAAGGCTGTATTTGCCAGAGGGTAATTCTTGGGCGGCCAATTTTAGGTTCATGGGCAGGCACTGACTAGAATTCTGACAGCAGAGAAGCTGCTTCAGAATCTGAAAGTTCTTGTAAATAATCAGCAAGAGCAGCTTGCACACGGGTAACATTTCCCCTTTACAATCAGCAAAAGAAAGGAGTCTGATTTATGGCTGTCTATTAATCTCGTAACAAACAGACCAGTGTTTTGTTACGTATAGTGGAAAAGAGAAAGTCATGGTACCTGCTTGATGCACGTAGGACAAAGACTGTGTTGTAAACTTTTAGAATTACTCCTGCACTTGATTAATTTGCTAAAATCTCTGCAGCAGTGTTTACATGAGACAAACTGTGAACACAGACAGCATTGTTTTTCCTCAGTGTCACAGGGGTTTATCTATTATTTGTGAAATGCTTTGAGATATTTAGATAATGATGAAACATCATAATAGACTGGCAGAACTAATGCAAAGCGGAATGTTGAGATGCGTTTGAGTATCTTACACAGAAAGGGAGGGAAAAGATATCAAGAGCATTTTCTCACTGAGTCAGGACTAGAATGTCAAGATTAATGATTGATTTTAAAAAAAACAACCCTTTTTATGCACTTGGCATTTTACCACTTTGTTTACAGATTCTGAATGATGATTACAAGTGTGCAACATGAGGCTGTTTGTTACCCTTCACTGACAGCTTTTCTTCTTGAGTCCATAGGGGTATGCAGGGCCCAAACTGAAATCACTAACCTAAATTGTTTCTGGTAGATATTTTATGCCCTGTTCTTAGGTATTTCCAGTTAAGGTGATTTCAGTATCTTGATGGCTGTTGCCATGCTTAGTTATCCTTGTAGCTAGAATGTTTTCCTAATATGTAATCCCCTACTTCCCTGGTATATATAAATCAGTTATTTCTTGCCCTATACTTAACGGCTCTTCTTGCCCTATCCTTAAGGGATCTAGGGAAGAATTCATCACTGTCTTCAATTAGTAGCTTATTTTCCTTTGTGAGACTGCAGTCCACATTTTTACACTTATCCCAAACAGCATTTTCATTTATATTAAGATAATAATTTGTAAAGTTGCAGTGAAAAGTAAGTGGAATATTGAAAACATGACTACGTTGATAATAATTTTGTGTCATGGACAAATGATGTTTGAATGTGTGGTGGGGCTCAATTGACTGTAGTTCAAACCAAGATAAGAGATCAGTCAAAACTGATTGACGGAAGAGATTCATATTTCCAGTATTTGTTAAATACAGGTCCAGTGTTTGCTTTCTGTAGTTTGCTAACTCATTCTCTCATTCTATATTTGTATGCTCTTAATGCTCAGTTGCAATGAACCATGTCAGTATTTAGTCACCCTGCAATATTTTGATGGTAAGTGGAGAAAGATGCTGAATAAAACAGCCTTTTCTGTTTCATTCAGATTTTGTTTCCATTTTCTATTAGTCTGAAGAACGAAAAGCGTACCTTCATCTTTGCTGGTTTCTAACTGTCACATGAAAGGCTGTGCAGAAGCCAGAAATGGACATAAAGTTAAAGAAATAAAGTGCAGATGCGCAAAATAGGGGTGGCTCTTTTTGTGTAAGTCTTACAACACACAAGTTTGTGAGTAGGAGAGTGGATTTCTACTCCAGCCTTGTTGTTTGTTGTGTGATCTTAGGCAAGCACATTTTTTAATTTATTTTTTTGTCTAGGATACACTTACACAGTTGGATTTAGTGAGAGCTGAGCGCTGCTCTCTGAGCTGGGGTAGCCTAAGGAAACTGTGAACTTGAAATGATCTGAAACAGCACTGTTTTGAACCAAGTATGTCCTGCTTAAGAACAGAAGCTATACTAATGAAAGTTAGATCAGTCTGCAAGAAGGGGCCTAAAAGTACTTTTGAATTCCTCACATGAAAGATCAAGGAAAAATACTGTTGTTTGGCATCAGATTTTCCCAGAATGAATGTGAAAACAAAGACAGATCATAGTTACTGCCATTTTCAATACAGTCCGTGCAGCTACACTCCTGTCGTAAACATTGCTGATGCTGTGGCCCCTGTTCTGAAGAGTTTAATCTCTAGAAAATAAATAATATGCAACTATTAAAAAGGACATATGTAAAAACTGATTTAGGCCTGGCTTTGTTGGCATCGTAAGATTTTCTGGTTTTATGGCATCGTAAGATTTTATGGTTAAGAGCATTGAGATTTTATTTCTGCAGATGTAAAATTTTTCTAAGCAGCCATTGTGGTTTTTTCCTTTCCCTGCTTTGAAACTCCTTGTGAGATGCATGCTTGAACTGCCATTCTTCTGTGCTTTAAAGAATTTAGAATTAGAAATGGCAGTACCTGCAGAAATACAGTCAGTATAAAAATGATACCCAGACCTTCCTCTTTTTCTCACTATACTTTCTTGACTGAAATAGTATTTTCTTGTACATACTTCTCTATTTCTTTAGAGAGAGTAGGTTAAGAATTGCTGCAGTGCATTGACAGAATACCAGAGAGGTTTTAATGGCCTGACAAAATGCTTTGAAAACAAAGGAAAAGACACGCCATAGCTCAGGGCAGTGGTAATTGCACTGATCTTTTAATCTTTTACACACTTGTTCAACTAAGCACAACTAGATTAATAAATAATCCAACCATGGAAGTTTACCCAGAATCCAGTTTTGAGCCATTTAACATCAGCAAGCAGACTGTGATTTTCTTACACTTTAAAAAATTGTCAGTCAGATATCTCACATTGTGTTGCTGCTTTCCCTTTCTTTATTGGTTAGGAGTGCATGCACTTCCTGCCAGCATGAAATATTTAATGAATTTGACATTTAGCTTTAGATGAGAATGTATGCTGCTAACATCCATTTTATTAAGTGAGTCCAGAAAATGAGTGAAATAAAATGCTATGTGTATGTGGGGAGGAAAAATGAGAATGAAAGATGATAAAAAGTGAATCAATCAAATCCACTCTACAAGACAAATTAATGGTTTTGTTGTATATTGACCCAACTCCAATAGAGAGTGACAAAAGGGCATTATTGTTGGAAGGCTGCTTCCTCTCTCTGTAGGTAAATCATGTTCTTCATCATAGTTTAAGTGCTGATATACATTGTTATTCTTAGGGCATGATTGTAATGGACTGATGACTTTTTCATCAAAATCTGTACACGCCTTGTGACTGGTAAGACTCAGAGGAAAACCAGTGCCAAACAATGCAGTCTGACTTCTGTCCTCATTGCTCCTAGGCAAACTCTGATGGGCTGACCTTGGCTGGCTGCCAGATGCCCACCCAACTGCTCTTGCACTCCTTGCAATGCCCTGGTAGTATGTAGAGTAGAAACTGGAGGAGATTCCCACAAGATTTATCCTTTGGAAGAAACTGCTATCAAATAGGAGTGACAGTGTCCTTAGTGGAAAGCAAGATTGATTCTGATGTCTTATTGCATAGCTAAATTTCTTATCTGCCACTATAGAAGCTCTTCAGGAACAGAGAAGAAGCTTAAGTTCCCCTTGGCTTTTCTGATCTTCAGTGTACCAGCATCACCACTCTGTGAAGGCGTTCATATCTGGGAAGCTCTTTCTACAAGAAGGAGAGCCCTTAACTTGGACCACATTGATTTCTTAGTCTTTGCCATGTTCCAATTTAGACTGTTTAAGGTTTTTTTTTTTAATTTTTGCCTAAACAATAATTTTCTGATGAAGAAGAATGAAAGACACATTAAAATAATGGGGATGCTTTTTTTGTTTGCTTGTAACAACTGTGTTCCAAATCAATTAAGCAGTTGTGGTATTCCAAGAGCTATTAATTAGTATGTTACAATTATAACTGATGAAGCAAAATTATGTAGATTTTTTTGGGTGAAACTTACTGAGAATCATAATTTTGAACATTAGCTGTGAATATATGACAAAAGGTACAAAGATTGCAGGAGGCTTTTTATATAACATTTTCTTCAAAGCTGCTGCCAGGGATGGCAAAGCAATGGTTAGACACAATTCCTTCTGGTACATATTACTGGCATTTCTCTCCCCACCAACAGAGAGAACTCAATATATGAACTTTTGCTCTGTTTCATTATCATTTTCCTATAATAGTAAACAGTGTTTTTATTGCTCATGCCTTTTTGTAACCCTTCTCCCCATCTCACTCTGGGAAAGGAGCAACTGGGCGCAACCAGTGCTATGTTCTTTCTAACAGTATTATCAATCTTTCTGTTTAATATATGTCTTTGCCTGTCTTTACCTGTCTCTCTTTCCATACATTGTTGAATGCTTTGCCACTGCTGACTGCATTTGCAGCAAACTGCTGAGATGTTGCTGAAGTCAGCATCACGAATACCGCATTAAAGAATCCACTTTAGAGAAAACAATGTTAGATTGAACCAGTGGGATACTGCTGCAGTTGAAAACTATATTTTCAGAGACACTCTCTATGTTTTCCAAACAAGCAATATGTCAAGCTTTGCTGTCATGAACAGTAAATAATAGTAATGCTTCTCACTTCAACGGCAGTTTGCAGCAAAATGGTGTACAAACAGTAGGGTGAAATTCCCCTTGTGTGGCTGGCTCTCAATGACTTTCAGTACTCAAGTCATGTGGTTGAACACTTTGGGGATATGCAGAAGGACCAAGGCAAAACAGGTGCAAAACATGTCAGCACTGGGAGCAGTTTTCTCAATCCATGGCTGTATGGATCCTGGAGTCCCCAGATAGCACTGCTTATTATTATGGTGCCTCAACCTAGAAGGACAGACAGGAATACTAGTGTTCTGCCCCATATGTAATCGTAGCCTGCAGGCAGGATTTTGTCTCCCATTTCTCGATCACAGCTGAAATGTCACCTGTTAATTAGTCCACATCATGCAAGGATGCTGCGCAAACACAAAGGCAGACACAATCATTGTCTACTGGGATTTTTGCTTTAAAAGGCATGTTTTCTAAACCAGTATCATATTTTTGAATGTGCTTAGTGTGTAACAATCCAGCATTCATTGTGTTGTCTAAATTGATCGTCTCTACAAAACCTGTTAAAATAATGGAGAGAAATAAGAATAGGAATGGTGGGGGGCCTGGAATAACAAGCAAAGCAAATGGTGGAAATGATTAGTCATGTCTTCATAATGCAAATTTTTAATGACTTAGTGATTTTTTGGTTATTCATGGACAGAAACTTCCATGTTTCATTAGTTCTGTCATGCATATGGCATCCACCTGCTTCCTGTTGAACATACAAATTCCCTTCAAGCATGAACCTGCATGCATTTTCTATTTGTGACACATTCATGAGAGATTCATATAGCTGGTAACTTTATACACTGATTGCCTCTGTTCTTCCTCTAACATATCTCTTATCCTTGCTCTCACTTCCAGGCACAGCCCTGCCATCTTAACCCAAGCAGTTATTAGCTGAAATCACTTTGGGGAGTCTGTGGGAAGGTTTTAAGGTTGGAAGCTAGATACCCATATCCCCTAGAAACTTCCAATTGGACATGAGCCAGAGGCTTGGAATGCAAGATCATAAGTTATCCACTGGTGGGCTGCCCATTTTCTTGCCTTTTCACTGTTCAGTCAGGAAGCCTTTTGATACCATCTTCAGAATGTGTCAATTTCAGACATGTTCAAGCCTTGGTACTCCATATCTCTGTTTTGCAACTTCGTATACTTGACAAAATCTCATATTTCTAAGCTGGTTGGGGAGGGAATACAGGCTTATTAAGCAGTGAAGCAGGAAGGATGTGAAAGTGCTGATAACCCAATGTATGATTGTCCTCATTGTGTAAACTGTAGGAAGGATGAACTACTCATGAATTTTCTTAGTGAAACTGGACTGCAAAATAAGATTACTTTATAATTTGAACTAAATTCCTAGTTTTGAAACAAAGATAAAGAAGACTCCATGGAAAATTTTGAGTTCCTGACTATGTAAATGAAGAAAACATAATTTGCTTCATTAAACAAAACCTCCTCTCATATTATGAGCATTTTGGGGCAATCTTAGTGGTATTTAGCTTCAGATGCACATCAAAGAACCTTTTTACTTGAGCTGAAAGTAATTCGTTATCTTCCTTGGATGGACCCACAAATATGGGAGAAGAAATGTCCAGTATAATTTTTGATCAACTCATGTATTAAACTTAAAGGCAGCTGTTTGATTTATGAATGTGTAAGTACATATGACCTCAATCTAAGTCTGTGCTGAATTGTGTGAAAGCAACACACAAAGTGTTCTGTATTATGCTCTCATTAAAACATACATACATTCCTGTTTGCTCCTGTAACACAGGAACTTGGAAGAAAATAAAGTACTAAATAAGACACTCCATTAAACTTGACTTACATTTTCTCACAGATAAAAAATAGTGACAGCACTGCAAAAAAGTTGGGTATGTTGTTTGAAAAAAAACCCAAATGTATTACTTAGTTTAAACCAATTGGGAAACTCTCAAAAACCTATTTTCTTTGGTATCTTCAATGTTTGTTGGCATATTACTCAGGATAGTTGTGAGGATGTAGGTCAGTGGCAAAGCCAGGCTTTATATTTTGATAGTCAAAAGCCAGCTGAACATCTCTGCATTTTGGTTCTTATTTGAAGCTGTCCTTCTGAGGCACCTATGCTTTGAACTCCTCTGTCTGTAGATTTTCCCTTTGAACATTCATGTTAGAAAAGTAAGCACTCTTATCTTTTTCTAGTTGTTGAAACCATGCTCAAAATCCAGTGATAGCACTTTTATGAGAGCACAGGTTCATGAAGGAAGAACTCCAATTAGTTATGTGCTCAAGTCGCTAACCTCATTTTCTTGTTGTAAAGAGTGAGATAGCTGCTAGACAGAGTATTTACACTGCTTTTCCAAGTTCTTACAAGTTACGTGAAATATATGTGGAACTAAGAAAAAGTATCCTTTCAGGTCTGATGCCACTCAGTCCTGTCTTACAAGTGTTGGGAACCATAATGATGTTTTGATGGTCTCATACCGAACAGCTGTGCCACAGAGTGATGGAAAACTCAGACACACACAATGGAGATCAGCCACAGAGGCTTTTCCTCTGTTCTTGGATGTTTTCTAATCTATTTAGTATTTGGAGACTCCTAGTTAGAAATGAGAAGAAATATTAACTGTAAGGGTAAAGCAACTAAAATTTCAGTGGTTTATTGGTTAGCAAGTAAGTGGGAAGCTCTGTCATCATTGCAGCACTTCAGAGACATAGCCCTTCTAGAAAACCATGACTGTTGTGAACAGTTGAGTTCCTAAATTATTCAGTATCATAAAATGGTTTCTATTGGGAAAGACTCAAAGCCTACTTCAGATTCAAGGTGTAATCACTTCATATGTTCAAATTGTATAGAATTGGTTTGCAGTATCACTCTGATCTGATGCAAAACAGCAAAGACACTTTGGGAATAGCTTCAGAGAATGCAGCTAAAGTGACTGTATTTTAACTGTAATCTGATTTAGGTCTGATATGAAATAAATCTATCGGTTTTCAAAGAAATTGCAGGCCAATGACAGCTGCACCATAGTAAGATTACAGCAGGGATTTGGTTTTAAATGACATCAGCATCTTTAAATCTTGTATGTGCTACCATTATACCATTGGATGCTGAGGAACCCAGCCTCATCCTGCCATTATTAACACTGGTAAGAGAGAGTAGTGAAGTATGATGCTGAGATACCTGAAGTATTTGGAGGTGAGCCAGTTTTGATTTGGATGCCTTGGTAGCGTGACACAGTGACTGGGCTAACAAGTTTGGCTGGAAGGCACGGCTTACAAGCTCTGATATACTGCTAAGGTCACATGGACTATATGGTGTCTCAGTCCCAAGCTGGGAGGTCCACCACTGTACTTGGCATGTGAGTGACTTTGACCTCAGATATCTAGTATGCTTTGACTGAAGAACAATTTATGCTAAACTTTGTGAAGCTTGTAGGCTTTAAGAGCATTCGCAGAAGTGATGTTTTTGTGAATCCATGTAAATAATACAGTCTTGCTTATGTTGGTGTGCCAAACAAGTGTTGTGGTTTGCAAAGCATTTTCTGTTCCTGTCAGTACCAGGCCAGCTAGTGACACTGATCATTAATAGTTCAATTTCCTAGCACTATTAATACTAATACAATTATTATTGTGATTTAAGGGCATAAATCACTGGCAGTGTCCCAAACAAACACAATCTTGTATAATTTATACCCTAACTAGTAAAAATTCTCATGCTCTTTTTGAATAAATGATTTCTGTATCTTTCTGATTTTTTGTGCATATGCAGCTGGCCTGTCCAGTTCTAGAGGTAATGGGTGAAACAAGCCTTTCAGATAGCTTGTGTATGGCTGGACAAAATGCACATAGAGCCTTTCAAATGAGAAGAATTGCATCTATGTGAATAACATGGTTTCTGTAATAGTGTTGAAAATAGTATTTAGGAAAATTTTATATGGAGATTGAGGTAAAACCCTCTGATTTGATCTGGAATAAGATTTTTTTTACTTTGTATTTCAGTGGCTGTTCCCTCACCAGTGCCAGCTTGTGAACCTGAGCCTAAAACTAACGGGCACTACCCAACTCCACGACTCTCTGTTTCATCCCGAGCCACTGTTGTTGCAACCATGGAAGCGCCTTCGCAAGGCCTGCAAACAGTCATGAAGTGGAAGACAGTGGTGGCCATCTTTGTTGTGGTGGTAGTTTACCTGGTGACAGGAGGACTTGTCTTCCGTGCTCTGGAGCAGCCCTTTGAAAGCAAGCAGAAGAACACAATTGCACTAGAGAAGGCTGACTTTCTTCGGGAGCATGTTTGTGTAACCCAGCTAGAGCTGGAGACGCTGATTCAGGTAGGCCACATGAAGAAGACTACTTCTTGCAAGTTACGATAAACAAATTGGTGGTTCATTGATGGGGGAAATGTTTCTTTGTTTTGTTTTGTTTTGGTTTTCTTTTACCAGAGCCCTCTCAATGGGCAGCATAAAGAGCAGGCTCTTACCCAGTAATTTTAAGGTCTGGGAAACAGAAAGTGTGTCTCCAGAACATTGTAAGTAGAAATGTATTCACTTAGATTAATATGCAAAGAAAATCAAACCTTAATCTCTGAAGAAGTTTTTGTGAGTGGTGATGTATTTGCATGAAATTTGGCCATCATCTCTGTAAATTTTCAAACGACTTTAAGTTCTTAATTCTTCCAAAATTAAACACAGCAACCAAGGAGGCCATGAGAAAATGATAGGTGGGAATTTTGAAATAAATATTCAGCCAAGAATTCTTAACTTATTAATATCTGAATTTACAGGTTTACTGTTGCAAAATTTAGGTAAGTGAATGATGATGAGGTGTACAATGAAAAACAGATGATAACTGGCATGTAAGATTTATAGAATTTTTAGTCTGGTCTAATATGCAAAGCTGTAGGATCAGTGTTGAAGAAAATAAATATCATGTATGTAGGCATAAGTGGAAAATGGAATAACATGCAAGAAAGGCCTACCAAGGATAGAGTTATTTTTCATTGGCTGAAACTCTAGAAAAGGAAAGTATTATGGATCTTACGAGACTTCAGTGGAGTATCTTCTAGGATCTCATGTAGCAACATATCAGCCTGGAGTAAACAGAGATAAGAAATCATAGAATAGTAAGATTGATTTTAAGTTACCTAAGGAATATTACAAAGCTGAATTTCAGCCTCATATTTCAGATCTGAATTTGTGTCTGAGCCTTCCAAGAGTACCCTGTGTTTCCCTCTGGCGTGCTGCACAAGAACTCTGTTGTGATTTCAGACCAAAAGAACCCTGATTCTCTGAATTCTTGTGTCCATCAATCCAACTGTGTTATAGAATGCTCTCTGTAACCGAATCAAATTTATAAGCTTAGTGTTTCTTTTAAGAAGCTATTCTAGTAGTTCATTACTGTGATGTAGAAATCATTCTTCTGCTTTTCAGTTTAAACTTGTTCAGTGTCTTTGACGGATATCCCATTGCTTAATTGATTTCTGTCACTTGCCCACTTGTATAGACAGCAATTCTGTTCTGCTTCCCCTAAACAAAAAAAAAAAATTCTTTCTGTTTCTTTGCAGATAAATGTGGGCTCTCCTTGCTTGTGCTCTGTGTTCAAGAATGCAGGTCAGTTCTGAGTCAGAAGCTGTGTATATATACCTTTGATTAGCCTGGTACTGTAGCTAAGAAGCCAAACCTACTTCAGCAGGAAGTGGTATTGTGCTGATGTGACTATACAGCTTTTGGATCAGGGCTGGCTTGGATCATGTCCTTCACCTCTCTTCAAAAGACAGGTGAACATTCTTGGTTGTCAAGGTTAATTCTGGTTGGGGATATTGGTTCACATTTGTTTCTCATGGCAGTGTTGCAAGAGATCTGCATTTCCCTTAGGTCTTATGTGTACTGATTATTATGGGATTAAAAAAAAATACTAAAAGCAAGAAATTTCTATTCACCTGATGGGAGTGTCACAATTAAAACATATGCAAAATGCTTTCTTTTTAAGCAGAAAGCAGAACAGGTAATAGGTGTAACAAGCAAAACACCTTAACTGGATGGTAGAATCTTGCATACCAGCTGTGGTACAAAGTTTTCTAAACAGCCCCTATTCTTTAGCTTAAGCTATGTACCAGCTTTAATTCTTTATTTTACACAATATTTTCCTTCTTTCACCTCAAAAGTCATGACACCAAAAAAAAAGTCCTCAAAACAAACAGGCATACTGTGTCATTAGAAGGCAGATAGTCTGAACAAAATTTGCAGTCTCCTGAGATTTCAATATATCTTCAGTCATTGCACTGGATAACTGGAAATCATTTTGCAAAGGTAAATTAAATGGCTTTAGCATCTTAGCATGTGAATGTCGTAGGGCCAAGTCATGTGAAATATTGAAACAGATTTGTCAATAAAGAAATCTGTATTATTCTGTATGTCTGGGGGTGAAATTGGCTCCAGGGAGCAGGGTATGGTGATACAGAAAATTCTGATTGCAACTGACTTGTACAGAATAACAGTGAACTACTGCTTGAATATAATGTCAGGGGGTTAATGTTGTGCTTTCATGTTTTATGTCAATGATCTGAAAAATGGTATCTCCCTGGCTGGCACAATACATTTCTGCTTTGTACCAAATGCTGCATTTGCCTTTACAGCTGTGATTTCAAAATGATGTGGCAACAAACGTCCATGGTTCCTAGCTGCTGTGTTCTGTGCAGTCAACACTTGACTACCACTAAGGGAGTTATTTATAATTAGTGTTATTTGGCTACCTGAAGTCAATTAATATTATTTGACTATCTGAATGCCTTTGGATGTACACAGATCATACTCTCCAGAATGACTGTGTCAATTCAACTCTGTGCTTTGGAGAATATGGAAAAAATACAAAACGAGAGACCTTAGAATGGGCTTTTACCTTCTGCTGTGGAGATGGCTCCAGAACAATATTTTAGGGAGAAGAGCAGAGGAGTATCATGGTCTTTACAAGGCTACTGATGGAAAAATGTAACTCTTTACCTACATGTCAATCATTCAAAGGGTTCTCCTTTGGAAAACTTGTAAGGAAGATGCCGATGCGAGCACAACAATCAAATCACTGTAAGTGTCTGGCTGATTGTCATCAAAAAGCCTTTATGGGAAAGGCAGAATATTTAAGGGATGGGCTTTCAAAGGTTACTACTTTTGATTATACCTGAATAAAAATTGCTGGCATTAGTCTTTTGAAATTGCTGTTGCAGAAAAGAGAATAAATGAGAATTTGTAAGGATCCCTTAATGAAGGGATGGTGAGAATAATTAGAGAAGTAGGAAGTATAGAGAAATTAGTCTTTAAAAGCTGCTTTCTAAGAGAAGCATCTCAGAAATGATAATAGAGAAACATCAGAGTGTGAAAGGCAATTGGAACAACTTTTTGTATGCTTGATAGGAATCTGCTTGGAAAAGAATCATAGAGGGAGGTAATCATTATTGGATTAGCATGATCTTTGGAGAGGAATGAATGAAACTATAAAAAGATTACAGGAATTTTCTTTTCTTACCAAATTCTTACCTCTGGTTACACATAGGGTACATCCTTCGGGTGGTTCAGCATTCAAGAAGGGTAGTATGCTTGTCCTTGGAAAATATTTGTATTCTTCACGCTTTGGATCTTGCTGGAGAAATTGAAGTAACATGAACAAGTGAACCAGATAAAAACGTTTCTTTGCAGAGAAATCAGAAACAGTCTGTTTGGTTCCTGTCTCCTCATCAGCTGCACTGGATCCCAGCTATCTTGCTGCCTAAGGGCGTAACTCTAGACTTTTTCTTGATATAATTTAATCAAGGCACCAAATACATTAGTACATGTACTCAATCACACATCAAGCAGGGGCAGATATGTATCTAGTTTTTTAAAAAAAATTAAAAATTGAGTACTTGGATTTACTTTGGTAGTTTTGTCATTTCCCTCACTCCAATCTGCCTGCTGGCTTTAGGACATTACTTGAAGAGCAGGAAAAGACAATTTCGGCCCTTTGAGATATTCCAAGTTATTGCCTTCCCTGGAGGGATGGCATTTCAGAAGATACATTACCATATATTAATAATTATTTTTTAAAGAATGTTTTGTGAATTTGTTTTAAAAAAAATTGGAAAAATGTTGTGCACTGTGCATGTAACTCCTCTTGAGAAGGAAGGAGGGATCAGGGAAGGAGTGCGAAACAGTTATGGATACTTTGATGACCTGTTAGTTTTGATCATACTTCAACTATAAAAATATCTAAACCTACTAGTTTAAAATGTCTAAAATGTGGAAGGTTTTTAACAGAGCTATTAGAACTCTGGAAATTGGTTCTTTTCCTACTCCAGGATAACTTGAGGATGTAGGTCTTCAGGTTATGATGCAAAGCCTATCTGAAGTTTCACAGATGGGTCTGTGTGAATTGGAATTCTTGGCAGTGATTGTGTCCTTGTTTGAGTTTTGTGTCAGTCTTCATCTAGCATGACACTTCTGTGTAGGTGGACTTGTGGTGGTGGTATTCAGGCATCCTTTACTCATTGCGTGATCTGAAATTGTGTATGTAAGTTCTGCTAACTGCAGGGCTGCTCTCTTCTTTCTGCTCCCTTTCTGTCCTCTGTCTCTGTATGCAAAATATTGTCTATTAAGAGGTAGTATTAGGATAGTTGGATATTTATAAATGTATGATGTCAGTCAAGCTTTAAAGAAAAAAATAATTTGTTCTGGATGAGAAGGGAGCTTGAGAAACTCAAAGCTATCTAAGGCAATGGGACAGTCCTTCACTTCAAGGGTTGGTGCTTGGCTCTAATAGACTTGCTAAACTGTGTAAACTCGAATGTGATTAAGATGGTGTAATTAGCTCACTGATATTCACACACTCAAGGGGAATGCAAGAAGCATTTCTTGGCAGAAGTAACATGCAGGGTAGCTGAGAATGTGTCATGGCCTATTTAAACAGGCAACCTGTTTGTTACACTGATTTATGCTCTTCTGGGTAAACAAACAAATGATCTCTGCTTTCACACCACCTGCAATATGCCAGCAACTGGTACAGAAACCTTTTCAAAGACCTGGTCCTAAACACTTCCTTTCTGTATATCCCTGTTTCTTGAGGTAAGGACAGGTGCTGAGGAACCCTGGCTTTCTGCTCACATGAAATGCAACCAGTCCAGTCTGGAGCTTGCTCATGTTGTAATTTCACAATCAGCTTAGCCTGGCATGTAGCAACTCTACTGTCAAAAATGGCTGTCCTGTGCTATCTCTTTAGATATACCTGGCCTATGTTCCTGCCCATGCACCTCTTCTCCTACTCCTTTACCTTTTTGTGGGGCAATGTGATGAATAACTAAAAATTGGGGAGCAGAATAGCTGTATCTATCCCAAGGAAAACAAATTGATAGAGGAATATTTGTGACAATATAGTAAAAAAATGAGTGGGGAAAAGTGCAAAATAGAAGGGGAAGAAAAGAAAAATGTTGTAAATGAGCTACCAGAGGTAAGAGGTGAATGAGGAGAAAAATGTTTCATGAAAGCTACACATAGCAGAAGTGTTAAATGGATGTAATTTAAAATCAGTGCTAAAAGTACAAGAGAATATGAAGTTATAGAGAAGATTAGGCAAGAAATAATAGACATGACCAGATGACAAGTGGAGCAATGGTAAATTAAAAAAATCACAGTGACAATTCATAGATCATAAGTCAGAGAAAAGAGAATTGATTAAAAATATTAAATAAGTGAAAAGAAATTTGTTTCTTGTGGTGGGAATTCTGTGTTGAAGAAAGTCAAAAAAGATGATGTAAGAGGCATCACTTTGCTTTTGATCTCAGCAATAGGTTCACTGAAATAATCAAGGCTAAAGGCTGGTGACAATATTTAGAAGGAAATATCAGAGTGAAAGAGAAGGAGAAAATCTGGCAGTAGTGTGAATATCATGACAACAACATGAAGTGAGGTTGGAACAAAACAGGAGAAAGGCAAAGAGCTGAAAATGATGAGGCAGGAAGAGAGAAACGTGGTTCCTTTGCATTGGTTTTATGGAAATTAATCTCATTTGGAACACTGGGATGGAGAGGTGTACTTTGAAAAGCAGTCATTTTAGCTGCTGTTCCAGAGTGAGGTCTCAGTTTCTTTGCAAAAGGCAACAGAGTGCGTTCAGGTCTACAAGCAACTAGAGACATGTACCAAAAGGCATCTAAAAAGTCAACTTAGAGCAATTCAGCTGAATGTGACAGATTCAGATGAGAGATTTCTTTCTGTGCTTTGGAAGCTGTTGTATTTAGTTCTGTCTTCCTTTGGACTGTGAAGCTGCAAGGAAAGACATATGTGTACATCCCCATCATACAATATGGTGCATTTTTAGAAATTCCCAAGCAAACATTCAGCAAACTCTTATGTCTGCCTGGTTTGAGTCAGTATTGTGTGAGACATAGGACACTGACCTGGAAGCTGTATAGCTTCTGGATTTAGTTCATTCACGTACTTAGCTGTGAGTCTCTGTACCATGCTATATTTGTAGAGATGCAGTCATGTCCAATGTAGCAACTGGGATCACAAAGTTGTTTTGTGATGTTTCCACAGCTATCCTATTTGTTAATTTCAAATGGGAAACATATATATTCTATTTTTTCTTTAGTTAGCAGAAAATATAAATAAGAATAAATTATTTATTGTCTGGGAATTAAAATCCTTGAGTGATTAATTTCAGCTGACTGCACAAACATTATTTGTATTTAGCACCCTTTTTGCTGCTTCTAACATCAGCTATTCCCACTGGAGAATTTTTCCTTTAGTACTTCTTGCTACAAGACTGATAGTTATGGATCTCTTTGTGACGTCAGTCTTCTTCTTAATTGCTTTGTATCTTTGGTCATTTGTCTATGCATTATGTCCTTCTTGCACCTTAATATCTATTTAGTTCAGTTTTATATTCAGCTCCATGTACAGTGAATGCTACTATACTTTCAGCAGGTATTAAAAAGTTTAAGCTATTCCCATGGTCCTAGAAAATTACCTTTGGAGGTATATATAGTCTTACCATATCCATTCATAAGGCTGATTTGTTGTCTTTTTCTTTGCAGCATGCTATTGATGCTGATAATGCAGGAGTCAGTCCCATAGGAAATTCCTCTAACAACAGCAGTCATTGGGATCTTGGAAGTGCCTTTTTTTTTGCTGGAACAGTCATCACAACAATAGGTATGGTCATTGCTGAGACCTGGATAATGAAATAAAGTGGCTGAACTCTATTTCTCTCAGTTTTCAGGAGGCATGCCTGTGGTATGTGTCAAGTGTATTGAACCTTTGAGTACTTAGCAGAAGCTATTTACACAGTTAGGGTAAGACTGCAATGCTGTACACACAAGTAGCACTGATCTAGCTAAGGCTTTATTACTCTCTTGTGATGTAGGTGCATATAGTCTTAATTTTTCACTAAAAAGATCAAGATCCCAATGAAATAACTATTTTAAGGTTGTTGGAAATTTGGATTTTAATGTTCTAGGTGAATTTACCCATAATGGTAACTTTCTTCCTAAGTGCACTAAGGCACTTAATTCCTCAGTGAATTAATTTCGCCTTATGCTTTGAAGTTTTGCTATAAGTAATTCTCTTTGCAACTGGAAATGTATTCACATAAGTATCATATCCTCTTTAAAATCCTTCCTCACTCTCAGACTAAAAATTGGAAGGAATTCCATGAATTGCATGTTGTGTAAAAAACCCAACATTTTTTTCCATTCTAGAATTTGTGGCCTTGAAGTAGTGACACATTTCTCTGTATTAGATGAAGGGCATAAAGAACTGATCCATTTACCACTCATTTTAGTAAGTCCATAATTTAAGCCCTTACTGTCTATCTCCCCTATACATTGGGTCCAATGTATTTTTCTCTTGATCTCCGAATGCTGGCAATAGTTATTCTAAGGCTTTTGTCCTCTCCTCTCATGAAGACTGTTCAAGCAGCTGAGGTTTCAGAAGATGGTCTGAAGATAAAGTGCGATAAACTAATGATAAAGTTAATCTGCTGATTATTATACAGTGCTTTTATAACTTTAAGCTTGAGTTCAGTGCTGGCATGGTTAGAGGCCATGAGAGCTGGTTACTTGGAAACCACTGGCAAATAGTTGCTTTTTATCTGCATTGCCCTTGAATATTCTTCTGATTTAAAAATTGGATAACGTGATGCACATACTGGTGGATGTGTAGACAAATAATCTGGCAATCACATAACCCTTCTTTAAAGTACGACAGTCTGACTGAATTTTCCAAGCTTTTAATGCAGGTAATACAATAATAACAACAAAACAACCTGATTGTGGCAGTTACAAGAATTGCAGTGGTGATCGTCTCAAACAGTGGAGCCTGTGTCTTTGGCTCTACTTTTTCTTTGTTGTCAGAGTAAGGGTGACTGCATGGAGCATACTCCCGCTGTATTCCTTTGTATGCTGAACTACATTTCCATTTATTGTTAGTGGTAGCATAAAACCAGTGGGCAGGGAGAAAGAAAACATTTCTGAATTAAATGTAAGAAAACCTTCCGTTAATATTTGTTTACTCAATAGACCAAAGTGACAAGCTTTTAAATTATTCATTAAAATAAATGCCACTATGTAGGCATAGTTTATGTAGGCATATTCAATGACATCTGCTATTTAAATAGCTTATTGAAAAGAGCTTGGAGTTTTGCCCATATTTGCTTTAAAGTCTCCATGAATGAGATCTTTGTAGGCTGCATGAAGTCTACATGTTGTGTCCAGGCATGAAAATGATTTTAGTTTATCCACCTGTTAGGATTCCTCTTAGGCAGACACTTAGCATACTGCATGGTCAATCTAAGTCCACTGGGCTATGGAACCTGGATTTCATGGACTTTTAGGAGAAATCTGGGATCACGCATGCAGTTATGAAAAGGACTGTGGGTTGATACTAAACTATGTGTAGTCAACATACAAATCTCCATAACATTTCAATAAAGATACTTCATCTTAAATTAAAGGGTACAAACATTAATCAACACAATTTAAATTTTTTTTTTTTTTGCTTTAACATTAACATTTTACAGAAATACCATGGCTGCTGAAGTCACAATGATCTGGGCAGATTCCTGTGGTTAAAAAATCACATGGGTTGTGCATGAAGGGAAGAAGTGCCTGAACAAACTATGGTGTATGTAGTTTACTGCATAGAATGGGTGCACAGGAGCCTTCCTACCAATCTCAGATATTCCTAATACTTTATTTGGAGTTACATGACTGGGAATTGAAACCAAACATGCCCAAACATACCTGGGCCAAAACAAGCCTTTTCACTCAGAATATGCAAGTCTTGGTCAGAAACTGTCATCTTTTCAACAGCTCCAGGTTACCCTAGGAAAGAATGGAAGGCAGGCATGTATGCACCTTTATAATAGCATTAGTAATGATTTTTAAATATCAATGGAGTAGTAACTTCAAAGGGAAGTTATTAAAACTCCCTCATGAAATACAACTGTTAGGCTCTTTACTATCAAACTGAAAGACGAACTGAATATAGTTCAAGGACAGATTTGCTTAGTGTGGGTATAGTTAGGAGGATGCAATGCAACATGTCTGAAAGTCTGACAATTGTTTTTCTCCTCAGGGTATGGAAACATGGCCCCAAGCACTGTTGGAGGCAAAGTTTTCTGCATCTTGTATGCCATCTTTGGTATTCCACTGTTTGGCTTCTTGCTGGCTGGGATTGGAGACCAACTGGGAACCATCTTTGGGAAGAGTATCGCAAGGGTGGAGAAAGTTTTCAGAGTAAGTTCACTGTCAGTTTTTTGCTTGTGTTATATAACTTGCTTTTAATTCTGTTGCTGTTACCTGCAGTCCTTTTCACATGTTTGGCATCATGAAATATTTACATGTCTAGATGAGATGATGCTTAATGTTCCTAGGGGCCTCTGCAGTCTGTGGAGAGAAATAGGCTTCTTTAGATGGTGATACAGTCATTATAAATCAGGCTCTGGATTTCCTTCTCAAGGCTGTCTCTGGGGAATGTATTTCCTAATCTAGGTTTCTTACAAGGACTCATTGTAAAAGCTTTCAAAATACCCTGGGTTGCTTTGGACATGCATATCAGTTCACTGAAAACAGAGAGAAGGTAATGTAACTTCTGGAGGAACAGGGATGCAGAACAGGTCTTGACCATATTACTAATAAAGACCGTAAGATTTAGAAAGAAGGGTTACTGGGATGAACATGAACTTGTGAAGAGAGATGTCTAAGTGATGTGCTTTGGCTGCAAGAGGACGGGTCCATTGGAGTTGATCTGCAGCTGCAAAAACTGGCATAAAGCTGCTGACTGGAATCATCTTCCTGGTATTTACCTGCCTATCATGAATACACCCAATGCTAGATTTCTGCATAGACTTTCTCATATGTAATTTCCCTTTCTTTTGCAATTACCCTCTAGCTCTAAGGGCTTGCAAATGCTGTTTTGTGAATTTGCTGGTGGTTCACTTCAGGGAATCTCTCTTTGAAGCAGAACTTCTAGAAGTGACCCGTGTGATGTTGCCCTGTTGAGCAGTTCTTCCGGGGATGGAGTGGACAAGGAGCTGTCCAAGCCAGTTAGTTTAATAGGCATCTATTTCTAAAACATTCCCACAGATGAGAACAATTACTTGTAGCTGTTTTTGAAAGGAAGTAATTGATTATTAAACTGTAGTATAAGCAATTTCATTTCTGATTGAATTACTGTGATGTGTCCCGGACCAGTCATAAGAGTATCTCTCAGGCTAGATATGGAAAAAGGTACCTAGTAATTATTGGTGAGTGAGCATATATGTGCCTGACTGGAGAGTGCTTGGAAGTGGCTTACATTTTCATGAAATGAAAATAAGGTGCTAAGTCTACTCACACAGGCCTTGTAGCTGAGTCTCTTAAGGTGGCATTCACGGTCTACCTATATTATTTGCCTTTTAGTGGGTCCTCAATGGCAATTCAGGACAGTCCAGCTTGTACCCTTAGGAAAGGAGTAAGAAGAAACTCTGCATGTGTCCTGGACATTACAACATACCAAGTTTCCATGTGCATATGCCTGAACACTCTGCTTCTGTCTGTCTCCAGTTAACCTCTGTTTGTCCCATTCACCCTTTAGGATGTTACACAGATTGTGTTGGAGCAGCCAAGAGTTCCTGAAAGCCTAGTAACTTTATCTTCGTCTATGCAGGTGGATAGGGTTTGAAGGCAACTTGACCTTGCATTGTGGTTAAGATAGTTCTGAAGCTAGGTAAAAGGCAGTATGCACACCCTAGCATGTGAGAAGGAGAGGGGTTTGCTGTCAGCAAAGTGACGTAGGTCACTTGCTCCACCCAACAGCATAACCATGAGCGTGATCCCACAATGCACAATGGACAGCTTGCCCCGGGCATCCTCCAGCATAGCTGGAAAGATGAAAGGAGAACTCCTCCAAGAGGAGTTGTGCTAGTGAACTTCTGCTGCTTCTGACATGACCTGTACAGAGCTCCACCAAACTTACATTAATTAGCAGCACAAATTAGAGCCTAAGAATGGTACATTTAGCTATTGCAGTGATCAGCCCACACACTCAGTAGGAATTTTAAGAATAATTTGAACTCCAAAAAGGGGCAAAGAGATCTGCTTTTATCAGATACACACTACCCCCACTGTATTGACAGAATATGTCAGCAGAGGAGTTGGACACGTGCCACTGCTCATCTTGCAATCCAAAATGTTGCCATTATTTCAATGTGTAGATAACCAGAAAAACAACTGTTCATTTGTGATTAGGTAGGGCTGGAAGTATTTAATTGCAAAATAATGCTTCATTAAAACTGAAACTTTTCATGTTTTCATTTTAAGGAAAGGAGGCACTGGCAGAGTGACTGCCTGGGATACAAGGAATTATCCCAAACACCACACACTGGCTAGTCTGTGCCATCTGTCCTACTGAACTGATTGTGTTTGACACAAGTAAACAAATATTAACCATATTAAAGACATTAACAAAGGTACTGCATGGATGCCCTACCTACTCAGCTACTGATATTTCCTATATATCCCATCTTCAACAATCTGGGGAAGATCCTGGTCACTAGTCTGTTCTCACATGGATACAAGTGTGATTTGCCAGAATCTGTACAGGGTCACTGTATGCACTGTCCCTGTATTCTGTGTATAAGCATCCAGTATCTGGGTTCAGGGATGAATCAGTTCTCCCAGCCCAATGGAGAAAACCATGTACACATTCAAAGTGTAATAAAAATGTTAATAATTCTTATAAATAGTTTTCACATAGAAAAGTCTTCCAGACACTACAGAAACTAAATATGCATTTCAAGGTGACATAAAACCATAAAAGTAATATTATCTTACATGTGTGAAGGATCTCATGAACGACCTGAAACTGTTCCTGTAATAAACAGCGGAACAATCCCCATTCTTTTGGCTTGCTCTGTACACACAGAGGCTTCAAGCATCTAAAGATAGCAAGAAAAGCACTCCATAGGCAGAGTGCACTGTTACAGAACACAACAGCTGTCATTAACATGAGTTAAATATAGGCTAACTTCAGACAGTCTTTTTTTCAAACCTTGTAACGAGTGTTTAGATTCTCACTGGGAATATATGGGATGAGCATAAACTGACAGATCTTCCCTCTTCTTGCAGTTCAGTACAGATTCAGGCATTCAGCCTAGGCATAACATGCTTGTGAGAGTATTCCAGGATTTTCTGGCTTCTAGGATGAAGTCATTGCAAGCAGTTCCGGGACTTGGTTACTTCTTTCACTCCTCTGCCATACAGCATGACTACAGGATGAGTCCAGCAACAGAGCTGGTAGGGTGAGTCGCAATATAGAGATGTGAGTGAGCAGTCAGAGACATGGATAGTGACAAGGATGCACCACTGAAGCTTATATCTCAAGCAAATAGACTGCTCTGCACAGAAACACAACACCCCTGTAAACAACTCATGCTTCACTGAACCAGGGACTTGTCACAACAGACACATCTGCTACATGCCTGTCAGGTTTTCAGCTTAGAGAACCTGTTTGCTTATTGTTCTTTTGAGAAATGGTTTGCTCTAGATTAAGAGACTTGTGTTATGAAAATGATATATACTTTTTTTTTCTTTTTCTGAAAGTCAGTAATAGGCATCACCTTAATCTTGAAACAGTCCTAGGAAAAGTAGTTTTTAGTTGGACTATGGGGCTGGGGCAAGAGTCAGAGAAATCCTGCTGAGCTGGTAGAAACTGACTGCCAAAGATTTACCTTTCCTAAACTTTGGTGTTTGTCTTTCCGAATATAGAAGAACTACAATAGCTACTCTGTCGCTTAGATATTCAACTTCTTTTTTATTACTGTACAAGTCACAGGAATTGTCTGTACAAATCCTTATCTGAAAAGGTAAAATCCTGGGAAAGCAAATCCTGAGAAAAAAGCTTTGTACAAGAGAGGAGGAACAGTTAAAAACAGTCTTGTTTCTTTGTCTCCCCTCTGTCCATCCATTTGCTTTATTATCTCTACCTTTGCTCTCTCTCCTCCTCTTCTTGTCCTTGGCTCACATCAAACCCATAACATTATACCTGACATGGGTGTGTGACTGGTGAGTGAGTTCTCAGCAAAGTGTGATGTTCATAGAAGTTATTAGATGTTATCTTGAAGTACCACCTTTACCTCCTCTTTCCTATGCTAATGCCATAGTACAAGAGCCCTGTCTGCTTCATGCCAGACAGTCCTCACCCTGCACTTTCTCTTCCAGCCTTCAAATGGCATGGATTTTTCTCATTTTTGGCAGCTGAATCAAACTTTCAGATGAGATTGTCCCCAAAGTCAGAAATTCAAATCCAGATGACTGCTTAGTCAAATCAGTGAAATCATTCTGTATTTGCACTCTTGTCACTGAATGAAAAATCTGGGACATGTTAAATAGATCAATGTATTAAAACCTAAGTGATACATTAGCTAGTAAGATCCTCTTTGTAGTTCTGAATATATGGCCTGGCACATGTGATTCTGAGTAATTAAGTTAATGGAAGACTGATGGAAAAGTTTCCTCAGCACTTGCTGATATCTAATCAAAATATGCCAAGAATCAACACAATCTCTATCATTTTGTTTTGTGGCATTTAATTACTAGCCAGCATCAGTATGTTATTACATAAGCTGCTAAAAGCCCAGTGAGGATATTAACACACTATCTTTTCTTTTTTAATAAAGTGTTATTCATTGTGATTTTCTGTAATGGAAAACCCTACAATTTATTATTTTTTTTTTTTTAAATTTTAATTCAGTTAAGAACTTCCACAGGACAATGATCAATCTGCCATCTGCTGGCATCCTGTCTCTGGACAGAGCTGTCAGGATGGGGTGTGAAATTCAACCTGCTAGTGCACGTACACAGTATTATTCAAAAATGATATGGGATCTATGAGCTGAAATGCCAATGTTAGGAGCCTAACCTAACAATTTCCTGGTTTATTTCCACCAAAACAAGGTGGCTGAGAAATATAAAAAAACCAAGTCACCAGAAAGGAATCAATCCTGCATTTCCACAAACTAGTAAGAATTTCTTTTTGTTGCCGTAAAGACAGTAGAGAGCTAATTGCATTCTGTGACTGGTTTTTAGCACCTCAGTACTATAGAAGCCAGCCAGAAACAGGGCCTCAATGTACTAAGACATCATGGAAACACTGCTCTGTAAAAAATGCTTTTAAATGGTCAGGAAAATATATAGGCAGAGAAAAGGCAATAGTAGCAACAGTTGGAAGAAGTGCTTAGGTATGATAGAAACTAAGTGAAGCTGATGTGAAGATACATCTAGAATAATGGGAAAGTAGGAGCAAACAGCCACTTGTTGAAGGAGGACTGTAAAGATGTTGTGAGGCTGTGCAGAGAGAAAATTAGAAGAGCCAAATCCCATCTAGAAGTTAATTTGGCTACTGCTATGAAAGATAATAAAAATGTTTCTGCAAGTGCATTAGCAATGAAAGGAGGGAAAAGGAGAATCTCCATCCTTTATTGGATGAGAAGAGAAACAATGGCAATGGATGAGGTACTTAATGCCTTCTTTGCCTCAATCTTTAAAAGTCTGACCAGTTTTCTCCAGGTGCCCAGGCCCCTGAGCTGGAGGACAGGGTCACCTCCCCTATAATCCAAGGGGAGGTGGTTAGTGACTTGCTACACTGCTTGGATATACACAAGTTTGTCAGGTCAGATGGGATCAATCTAAAGGTACTGATGGAGTGGGCAGAATTTCTCACCAAGCCACTCTAAACCATTTATTAGCAGTCATGGCTAATTAGGCAAGTCCCAGTTGAATGGAGGTTGGCAAATGTCATGCCCATCTACAAGAAGGCATGGGAGGAGGATCCAGGGATCTACAGACCTGTCAGTCTGACCTCAGTGCCAGCAAAGGTTATGGGCCAGATCATCTTGAGTGCCATCACTGCCATCAGCACTGTTGAGGCCACACCTTGAATACAGTGTTCCGTTTTGGCCCCTCACTGGAGGAAGATTCCATGACATTGAGGTGCTGCGTTGTGTTCAAAGAAGAATAACAAAACTGATGAAGGGTTTAGAGAAAAAGTCTTATGACAAGTGGCTGTTGGAACAGAGCTTCTTTAGGCTGGAGAAAGAGGCTCAAAGGGGGCCTTTTGGCTTTCTACAGTTACCTGAGAGGAGGTTGTAGTGAGGTGGGTGTTGGTCTCTTCTCCCAAGTGACAAGCAGTAAGACAAGAGGTTTAGATTGGATATTAGGAAAAAATTCTTCACTGAAAGAGTTGTGAAACATTGGAACAAGCTGCCCAAAGGAGTGGTTGAATCACCATCCCTAGAAGTATTTAAATGATATGTACATGTAGTGTTTAGGGACATGGTTTAGCACCAGACTTGGTAGACTTATATAATGGTTGGACTTGATAATCCTAAAAGTCTTTTCCAACCTAAATGATTTTTATGATTCTATGACAGAGGAAATTTTCCCTCAAAATTTCCAGAAGTCACTTTCAACAGCCAAAGTAATGTTCCATATGAACTTGGTAAGACTCCTGCAGGAAAACTTCCAGAAAATGCTGCCTGATAACTGTTTAAGTCTGTTGAGCACTCCTGAAATGAAGGGTTTCATTGTCAACATGTGTGCTCCATGTTGGAAAACTCTTGGTGTGTTTTCATCTGAGGTATCAGTAACGTGTCTGTTAAAAAGAGAACCGTTACTTTCTGATTGTGCATAGAAAGCAGCCATTGTAGTATATAAACCCAAGATCCTTTGCTGTCTTCAGGGTTTTCTTCCCCTACTTTGCCTTTTCTGTTGTAGAGTGCCTAATGTTTTTGGAACTGTTTGAATGTGTACAAAGAATTAATTAATAAATCAAAGACATGTGTAGTAGGCTATTGGTGGCTTAAAAATTAATCCAAAGTAAGAAAGTATTTGGCAATTGACAACTGAGTTCCCAAACCTGTCTATGGATGATGGACAGCACAGAGATTTCAGCTCACTGTTGTTATTTTTGTTTCTTCAGTAGCCTAATAAACAACAAGGCAACCAGTACCAGAACAAGAGGACACAGTCTCAAGCTGTGCCAGGGGAGGTTTAGGCTGGATGTTAGGAAGAAGTTCTTCATAGAAAGAGTGATTGGCCATTGGAATGGGCTGCCCAAGGAGGAGGTGGAGTCACCATCACTGGAGGTGTTTAGGAAGAGACTTGATGGGGTGCTTGGTGCCATGGTTTAGTTGATTAGATGGTGTTGGGTGATAGGTTGGACTCGATGATCTCAAATGTCTCTTCCAACCTGGTCAATTCAATTCAATTCAATTCAATTCAATTCAATTCAATTCAACTCCAATTCAATTCAACTCCTATTCTATTCTATTCTATTCTATTCTATTCTATTCTATTCTATTCTATTCTATTCTATTCTAAGAAGGCTGAAAATGGGAATATTAAGCCTAGAAAATTTTGGAGCCAGTGCTTCTGTATTTTCGTAACACAGTATCAGCACTCACATTATGGCTGCAGCAAGATCCATGCATAGAGGTTTGCAAAAATAACTTTGGAGAAAGCTGCTGCTCTGTGAGAAGCTTGCTACATATTCCATCTGGGTCTAAACAAACACCCTGCAGAAGTGTGGGTTTATGGGGAAAACCAGCAATGTGAAAAAAAGAAATCCTTCTTTACTCTGCCCCATGCTTTGCATGTATTCAGGACTCTCTCTCCCAAGCTTAGTAACAAATGTCAGTGTTTACAGCTTTTTATATCTGTCTGCCCTATGGTACTTACTACAGTTAAGAAATAGGGGATGGGTTTGCGTCTTGTGCAGCAATAGCAGTATTCTTTATAAAATATGATAACTAAAATAGCACTGAGGCACCAAAAGAGCTAGTTAGACACAGTAGGGGAAGCCTGTTTCTAGTGGAATGGTTCAAACCACTGTTCTTAACCCATAAAAGTGTCTGAAATGTCATAAATATTTAAAAATATATTATGTAGAATTTTGCTGCTATGCTTTGAAGGAAGGGTGGTGAGTAGGCCCTGGCTGGCAGCAAGCAATCACACAGCTGCTTGCTCACTCCCCTCCCTACAACAGTGTGGGGAGAAAAATAGGATGGACAAGATTAATAAAACTCATGGGTCAGAATAAAGACAGCAAAATCGCTTACCAAGTATTGTCATGAGCAACCAGACTTGACTTGGGGATTTTAATTTATCACAAATTTGTTTAAATTTTTAATTACCCAGCTGGGCATTTATAAATTAAAAATAAAACAAAACCACAAAAACCAGAAGAGACAAGCATTCTGTCGTGAAACCACCTAGCTTGCTGTGGGACAGGAAGGAAGGCAAGTTGATTTACCATGCTTTGAGACCAAGGTTATTTACAATCAGCAGGTGCTTGTTTAAATGAAGATCTGCCAAGCAGGCCTGCCAAAGAGCTGAAGGAGGGAGTCTTACAAAGATAAGATGGTCCTGTTTTGGCTAAAAATGGTGAATCAGGCTCAAATAACATAAACACTCAAGTTCAAATCAGTTTTTGAGGACCAGGGTGCCCAAACAAAGACTTCTGCCTAATTAACTGTAATTTTAATATTAAAACTGACACCCCTCAATATGTTGATGAGGAAAATCAAGTATATGCTAGACATATATGACTATGCTACTCAATGTTCCTCCAAAATCATGCTAGATGTCACCTAGAATGCAGGGATAACATGGGCTGGGGTGCAAAACTCATGAGAGGGACATCTTGATGCATGCTTCCTCTGGCATCAGGGAGTGCAGGTGGTCCTTGCACTGGTACCAAGGTCAGTGAGGGAGGGTGCAAGTGTGGGCCAGCACCACCACCAGCTGCAGCAGCAACTGAGGCCAGGGGAGAGGACAGAGACGAGGACAGCCAACAGTCTGTGCTCCTTTTCCTCCAGCCAGGACAGGGACAGCTTTCTTGGTGAGAACCATGCCTTCAATATATGGCTGAACTTTTGCTGCATTACTGTTAGAGCTATAGCAAAGGTTTGCATCTCCATTGGGTGTTACCCAGGGTTTATTAATCCTGAAACCATCTTGCAGTCAGTGCGCTTATCACCAGCAATCCCAAATCTGTTGTATCTGTCACTTTGACCAATTAAACCATTTGATTGTTTTAACTGTCTGGGCTGTGTCAGAGCAAGTCCTTATTGAGGCACTGAAAAGTGGATGCAAAAATTAATTTTGCTAAATAATTCACACAGGAGTTCTGGGCTCTGAGACAGGCAAACATACTGACCTTTTATTTTAACAAAATACTGTCTTTCATCCCCCTTTCCCGGATTCGGCTTCACTCTCAGGCTTACTTCACTCCAGACACCTCTCCTCCACCCATGTTACTGCCACAAATTACACTCAGTCCCTCCAGTGCAGCAATGCACAGCTCAGGGCTTGTGGTCAGGACACACCCTGCCTGTTCTAGTGCTGGTTTTCCACGGGCCACAGTTTTTCCAAGGAAGCATGTGATCTGCCACTGAGCACCTCCCATTCTCCTGACCTTGTTATTCTCTCCTCCATTCCATCCTCCTCTGCCTGTCCAGTATTTTGACAATTTAAAAAATGCATTTTCCCAGAGGTGCCTCAGTGTTGGCTGAGAAGACTTAGTGGCATCTGTTGGAGCTGGATGGTACCAACTGTGTTCAGAGAACGTAGACGAACAAAAGATTTGTATATTGTTCTCAGATGTTATCTCTAAGCCAGCAATGCTTAAAATTCATTTTGGTGTGGCCACATTTAGACTGTGAAGGAGCTAGGACAAGTTAGAAAGAAATCCACAATGACAGTTATATGCAGCAGTGAGGTTCACACAACCATACTGCTGGTCACTGGTGGAGCTCTGTGAGGCCAGTGCTGTGCCAGTCTTTCTGTCCAACATGTCCACTGAGATATGTGTCAGGCTCTGGAACAGGGCTAGCTTTCATTTGACTGATTTCAAAGGCAAGCAGTGTGAACCTTTGTCTATCTGCACTACCTACAGTAACCTAGCAAAAATGTTTTCACTATAGAGATACCTGGTGTTTGAGGCAGAGGGAAAAATGGAACCAATATATCTGATATTCTGTTTTATTCTTTGAGTACCAAGACTAGCTTTCCTCTTGTTAAAATATTTTGATCTGGAGAAAGTGATTTAGAAGACACACTAATTAGTGCATGGGCAGAGACAATCTGTTCCAAAAGTAACTGGCAGTAGGTGAAGCAGACAAAAGAAATGTTAAAGAAATATATTTTCCTCAGAAAAGTGCTCCAAAATGCAGTCTTATGGAGAGATGAGGGCAGTGTTTTTCAAGAAGGCACAATATACTAGCACTAAAGGTATGCCATTGGTCCTCTAGCCGAAAAGGTAAACAACTTGCTTTGAATCTTGTAGACATTTGTCAGTAATTCAGGAAAGAAAATATTTGGAAGACAGAGGAACCATCTGAGCTCACTGTGAAGCAGCAAATGTTCCAGTGCTATTTTTGGTTGAGTAGTATTGTATGTTGAGGGAGTTTCTGTGAAATGGGAGGTGACACTACAAAAATCTTGGAATCTGTCTACTTGAAATATGCTGTTCATGGAAAGGAATATATACCATCCCTGTGGCCTCAGCATAGGAAGTTAAGAACCTGCCTGAGTTAATGGCTAGAAATGGTCCCTTATAGATTGTTATATAAAGGAAAACTATCCAACTACTCTTCTTAGATCCCTCCTTTGATCTTTTCCAGATTCTCTCAAAGTTGAATTATATTGAAGCCTCTCTCATTAGTAGGCACTAATTTATTTGTATTTGGTGAATGTCTCAGAAATTATCTACTTCATCAATATGGATAGTACTTGTTGGTAAAACGAAACTTACCAAAAAAATTAATAGTGGTGAACTGTTTCACTTTGACATGTGTAGAAAATCATGTATTTATGCCACAAAATGGGCACAGAGGATGCATTAGCCTCGCTTGAGTTGGCCAGCTATTTGCCTGTGTTTGGCTTCAGATTGCAAATACTATTTGAAACAGAAAGTTCCTTCAGTATTAGATTCCTAAATATAATTCTTGTATGTTAGTAAAGCCAGTGTACTGCTGGAGAACATTTTCCACAAGTCTGTTAGAAGTTCACATACTGTGGGATCACTGGATTTACCTACATTTCTTTGGCAGACAGACCTATTACACTGCAAAAATCTGCAGATCTTAATGAGTCCTATATCAGAATCTGGATGGTATGACAAGGCCAGGAAGGGGGAGGGAAAGGTGGCAAGTGGAAAACCAATTCTATATAGAATACATAGAATACATAGAATAAACCAGGTTGGAAGAGACCTTCAAGATCATCGCGTCCAACCCATCAACCAATCCAACACCGCCCAAACAACTAACCCACGGCACCAAGCACCCCGTCAAGTCTTCTCCTAAAAACCTCCAGTGATGGCGACTCCACCACCTCCCCAGGCAGCCCATTCCAATGGGCAATCACTCTTTCTGTATAGAACTTTTTTCTAACATCCAGCCTGAACCTCCCCTGGCGCAGCCTGAGACTGTGTCCTCTTGTTCTGGTACTGGCTGCCTGGGAGAAGAGACCAACATCTGTCTGTCTACAACCTCCCTTCAGGTAGTTGTAGAGAGTAATAAGGTCACCCCTGAGTCTGCTCTTCTCCAGGCTAATCATGGTGATCAGGGCATTAGGCTGTAAAAAAGAGAGATCTTTTATGGGTATCTGTAATCTTGTGCAAATTTTAGTCTATTTTTTTTTTTTCAAACAAAGTCAAAAGCTTGAGATATGAACCTTTTCAGATTTCTCATACTTGGTATATTTATATCTATATATCTATCTGTCTGTCTATCTATCTCTATAATCTGTATGTATATCTTTTAATAATGACTTGGTAGCAGGGTAATACACTGATACTGATTAGATTACAGGGTAATCTAATCTTGTGTTAATATAACTGTGCCAGACCTGCAATATAAAGGTTGCATTTCCCTATTCTTGAGAACCTGGGCAGCACAAAATTATTGTCTTTGTAGGCTGGATGTTAGGAAGAAGTTTTTCACAGAAAGAATGATTGGCCATTGGAATGGGCTGCCCAGGGAGATGATGGAGTCACCATCACTGGAGGTATTTAAGAGGGGACTGGATGGTGCCATGGTTCAGTTGATTAGATGGTGTTGGGTGATGGGTTGGACTTGATGATCTCGAAGGTCTTTTCCATGAAGTAATTCTACTTATGAGTATTGCTTTTATGGTGGTTTATTGTTTGTTTGGTTGGGTTTTTTTCCCTTTCAGTAGCTCTAAAAATCCTCTGCCTGATTCACCATTGCTTTCTGACTTCATTTGCACCAGTGGAAGAATAAGGAAAAGGCAGACCCTCAGCTGTTCTGCTTTTGTGGAAATGACTGAGGTGTACAATAACCATGAATCAGGCCTTTCAGAAGAGCCACTTATCAACATCATTACCATTTTTACTTTAAAAACCCCAACAACCTTTGGCTGAATTTATCGCTCATGAACAAGTGGATGTCCTGAACATTTGGTCTTGAAATGCATTTTAATATTGATTTATGGGGACTGGAGGAAGGTTTACTATGCATAACTTTGCTTTACTAGCAAGACCTGGCAGCTCCAAACTACTTTTTGTCCAAGGATTCCTGGTATTGTACAGTGCTGAGTGTACCTTGTAACTTCCACTGTAGTGAGGTGTTTCCCATTTTATTTTTATGTACCATGAAACAGAAATGTTTCATAGAAGTGAATAAGTCACCTTGTCCAAACAGTTAAAATAAACAAGAACGTGGTTAAATCCTGGTCCTGCATGACAAAATACAGTTGCGCCAATCCAAGACAGCATGTAACATCCATGTGATCAGTTACTTTTCCTTCACTGCCCCTTCACTTCTTTCCTTCACTTTTCCTTCACTTCTGAAGCCCCACTGTTGGGAATGTGGGTCCTTAACTCATAAAGAAGTTAGATCATCTCTTAGTATTTTAGCAAATTGTTCAAATGGCTCCCCAGGAAAAGAGGAACTAAGAAGTCAAGTAAGGTTTTGTAGTCTCACGGTTTTTTCTCCTTGGTATTTCAGTGGCAGTTTTTCCTAAGTCTACTAATTGGTTAACCTTATTTATGACATTATATTACTATTTCTATTTAACTATTTTGGTTCAGCCAGACACAGAAAACAATGCACACACACACAAAAAGAAAATAAATTAAGTGCAAAGATCATCTCAAACAGTTTCAGAACTAAAACTATTTCTGAAACATGGTATATTTATTCTTCTACCTGAATTCTAAAGGCAGAGCATCCCAGGTCAGATGAGTGCCCAATGAGTGTCAGACTTTGCACCTCCAAAATAAACACTCATGCTTCAGTGGCAGCAGTAGTACTGTTCACAACCTGCTTAGATATTAACCTGTTGAAGCAATATCCCTTCTGTATATTAAAAAGATAACTTCTGAGACCTTATTTCCTGTCTAGGCAATGTTGTAATCTGAAATGAGATCTCTTTTCTGTATTAAGGAATATACTTGATTTGGAAAACTAATTTGGAAATATGTGACTTGCAGTGACCTCCACATTCCTTTTCTAGGATAAATACAGAATTTACACTGCCACTGTAATTAATCCAGTAGGATTTATATTAATTTCTTATGAGTCTGTATTGAATTTTGAGTTTATTTACAGCACAGAAAATCTGAAATACATCTGCTATTTTGTGTTATTTCAGTATTAATGGAGATTTATGTGATCTAAGAGTTTAAAATGTTGCAATTACACTGCTCATATTTGTATTCCGTTTATAGCAGCTAGTAACATTCATACTATTTGTTCAAGAGCTTTCTAATGTGGATTTATGTAGGTAATTTTATCTCAGGTTGCTTGGTATTTGACATAAATCCCCTATTTAAACCAATAATATAACTACCTATTTTTTTTAAAAAGGAGATTTAGCCTTTGTATTTGTGAATGAAAGCTGGAAATCCTGAGATTAGAAAACCCAAAGCATGAATTATTTCCACATAAAATCTCAGGGATTTAAAGAAAAAAGGATTCACTTTTGGTTTAGTCTTGGTCTGGCTTGTTGAATGCTTGGTGCTCCTGAGGCAATGTGGGTGTACATATAGAAGGACAGAGGTGTGCATATGCATCAAATCTGAACTGGAGTGTACTGGAGCCTTTCCAAAGCTCAGGATTGTAAGCTATGTTTCTGGTAAGTTAGTAATTGCCTAATGCATGGAAGATGGGAATCACAATTTTCTGAGGGCAGGGTTCCAACATGAAGAGAAGGTTGTTTTCTGCATAACATGCTCACAAAACACAGAAAGAGAAATATCAGGTGACATTGGCATGATCAGTCTGCCTTTCACAAAATGTACAGTCACAGAAATCCACCCCAAAATATGTTGTTGGTTTTTTTTTCTTCCTTATTTCCTTTCTCTAGAAAAAGCAAGTGAGTCAAACAAAGATCCGGGTGATCTCTACCATCCTCTTCATCCTGGCAGGCTGCATTGTCTTTGTGACCATTCCTGCAGTTATCTTCAAACACATTGAGGGATGGACAGCCTTGGAGTCCATCTACTTTGTGGTTGTCACTCTGACTACTGTTGGCTTTGGTGACTTTGTAGCAGGTGAGCAGCTCCAAGCATAGGTGCTGTGTATGAGAGCTTTGGTTCTTAGAATTTGTTTTCTGGTTAAGAAAGGAGGCTTTTCACAATGTATTATGTTCCAGTGAAATGATGCCAGGTGTTTCTGTTGGGATTACTGTGCAACAGGACACCAGGTTAATATAAGTTCTAGGTGCTTTGCCATCTACAGATTGCAAGCGTTCAGCAATATAGATAACGTGATCCTGGTACGTCCTGATAATCTTTTATCATGCAATGAATTATGCACAAGTCAAATTACTTTCTTGAATTTGAGATTTGTATTGGTCCATTAGGCCTCAATCTGAAGCTGATTGCTGGAGCAAGTAGTCAAAATGATGAATGGATAAAGTTTTTAGAAAGTAAGGTTGAGCCATAGAGCTGGAGAAATCTGGGCTGCAGGAGCTGCAGAATTTCTGAAGCTGCATTTTGTTCTATAACCTTGGCAGAAATTTTGACATTGCAGTTATGCTGTTAGGAAAAACTGATTTAGGATGAGGAGTAATGGGGTATGCATCTCAGTTCTAGGAGGATGCTCTCCAAGATTAATACAACACTAGCAAGAACTATAAATATCCATCCTTATCAGTTTCCAAAGAGGGAGTCAAGCCTGTTGACTGGAGAGATGAGAGATTTTTCTTTTTCACTTTACTGCTTTGCTAGGAAAAAAGGTGGTTAAAATAAGTGGATTTTTTCCTGGCAGTACATGCCCCCCAGACCTCATTCCTGTTAGTGGTCCTAATTGAAGGCATTAAGATGCCTATGTTACAGTCGTATTATTCTGCTGCTGTGTTACTTTCTATAAATCCGTGAAACATGAACAAATTAAAAACATCAACTGAAACTACAGGGATATATGAAATTTTCTTTCCAGAAGAGCTATAGACAAGTCTTTTTGTAGACAAGAATTTGAGTTTATTATTTATTTTTTTTAAAATGATATACTCATATAGAAGACATGAAATATTGAGGAAAAAAAAGCACTGAAAAAAGAGAGCCCCAGATATGAAAAAAAACCAAACCCCTAACATTGTACAAGAATTAATGCACAGAAGTGACTGCATGAGCTTTGTCCATTTTAACTACTTGAATGTGAACAGAAGCTCGCTGATAAAATATTTTGTCTTTGTGGTAGCACAGTGTGAAATAAAAATAACACAATGTTTTTTTCTCAAGCATATTACACTTCAGCATTGTTTTCTTTAATAATATAATAGTTGAAAAGCCCTGAATATTAGATGAAATTTTTCTAAAGCCAGTATGATTAGGAGAATACAGTCCAAAGCAGGGTGGCTACTAGCAACCAGGATTTTTCAAAAATTAAAGAAAGGACTCTGAATGCAAAAATTTCTGAGGTGATCTCATGATGTTTAAGGCTGAAGTTCACTAGAAGATTTGGGTTTCATTGCTGATTTTGGGACAGATTTTCTGTCACTTTTATTGTCTGTCACTTTAAACTCTCAGTGTCTCTCTCCCTTCAATATCAAAGGGAAAATACTACATTGTATTTGGTAAAATTGCATCAATGATGCTATGCTGATTTATTCCACCTAGAATGTGTCTGAGCTCTTGCCAAACTGATAAAGTTGCTGTACTACTGTTGCACATAAAATTGTAGGTGGAGCCAGAAAGAACAGAATATCTGATAGGCTGAAAAAAGTGGTCTCATGCTTTCTCAAGTCGCCTGATCACTCTGTAAAACAGACCTAGACAATCTGCTTAACAGCAAGCTTCCTCAGGGACACATATGATCAGAAGAGCTTCGTTGTGCCATAGCAACAGCAGCTCCCACCTCCCATTGTTTCCTTCTCATAAAGACTGGAATAAAGAGAGTGATTCATGCAGAGAGATTAATATCAAAATCAATATTTAGGTCCCTGCCAGTTCTTAAATGTCTGAGGTTATGCAGGGGTGTTTGATCACATTCCTCCCATTTGACAGGCCTCTCCTCTGTTATTAGAACTACAGTGGTATTGGCAAGAGTTAAGAAATACTTTCAGGAATTTCTCACAGTTACAGATATTTTGTCATAAGTTTAGCATTTCACGGTTCCTAGGCATAAATATATGTTTCTTTCAGGAGGAAATGCTGACATCCATTACCGGGAGTGGTATAAGCCCTTAGTGTGGTTCTGGATCCTTGTTGGCCTTGCCTATTTTACTGCTGTCCTGAGTATGATTGGAGACTGGTTAAGAGTCTTGTCTAAGAAGACAAAAGAAGAGGTATGACTAATAATTTGTCAGCAGCTTGTCATTTTATAAAAACACTTTTAGTGCCTGATTTCTGCTTGTCTAAAGAAGGATGCTCCTCTGTGTGACCAATACTAAATATTCCCTGTGGTTTACTCCACTGTCTTTGGTATCCAGCTAGTTCTGATTTTAGCTTCTTCACAAAGGGAAAAAAAAGCAACTGAACCAGCCTAGATTGTTACACCTCTGTCAGTACTACCAAATACACAGAACACATCAGTAAGATTTCAATTATGGAATAAGGGAGGCCAATCTTTACTCTGAAACTAGCTGCAAAATTGTGACAAAAATGTCAGTGTTCTGTCTTTGAAAACTGGAGATGCTTATGCTTTGAATACATTGTGTGGCTCTCTTCATTATGAGACAAGAATCTGCCTTTAAACCAGGGTTTTATATTGAGTTTTCCCATCTTTCCCTATGACAGAGATTATGGTTCTGAATAAGAGTTTAATGTCAAGTCCCTTACAGAATACCATGATTAAAAATCGAAGAAACTGCCTAGTGAACATCAGCAGAATCATGATTAAACTCACTGAGAGAATGCCCTCCATGCTTCAAAGACAGTATTGTTATAGCTTCACTCAAGAGTGGGAAATAGAAGGCAATTGCCATGACTCCAGAGATGAAGCCTGTTGTGGATGATGTTAATAAGATAATTTCAGTTTTGAGGGCAGTATCCTCCTTCATTACTAGCAAAGCATTAGCCAAAGAGCAAGCATAGAAAAAGTTTATAATTTTGTGAAGGCATCTGCACTTCCCAAAGCCCAGTGCATTCCCAGTGCATCTCTATGAATAAACAGGGCTTCAGAAAGAGTTTAGCTGTCAGATTGATCATCAGCAGGCACCCAAAGATGGCAATCTGATCTATCATGGTGAATGTGTTGCTGCCATAAGTTACGCAGTTCTAATTGGACACCTGCATATCTGACCTGAGGAACCAAAGGTGACTTTCTTGTGGATCACTGAATGGAGAAACTGAGTTCTAGCTACAGCAGCCCAAAGAAACCATTGACGGATGTAGACATCATACTCCTGAATCTGTTCCTTAGCTGAGCTGTTCTTTGACTGTGATATTGCTTGGTCATTTGTCCTCTTTTTGTCATTTTTGGAATAAATCTTCATTCAATACAGCAGCCATGTAAGTGCTTTATTCTTAGCCATTATTCCACTCTCAGGTGCAAAGGAGGAAAAGAGAGCGAAGCAGAGCAAAGCACATTTAAATTGTGCTCATGTGCCCACACAGAATATGTGTTGACAACTCCTGCAGCTAGCTTGAGAGGGTGGTATTTGGACAGTTATGCAATGGAAGCCTACATTAAAGACAGATACATTTATCCCTGAGAATGAACTCTTGACTGGATCAGGTCTGCTTGAAATTATCTAAGAGGCATTTCCAATGTTAATTTCTCTGTGGCACCAAACAGAAGCTTCAGTGAGACCAAACAATTCCACCCATGAGCAATGTGGGAAGATAGATTACTGTACTGCTACACTGGTTGTTGTGCTATTCTAAAACATATTGGTATAACTACAGGAGATTAATTTTCCCAAAAAGAGAAAGGTACCATTGGAAAAGGAGATACAGAATACAGAATTAACCAGGTTGGAAAAGACCTCAGAGATCATCAGGTCCAACCTATCACCCAACATCCTCTAACTCAACCATGGCACCAAGTGCCTCTTTCAGGCTCTTTTAAACACCTCCAGTGATGGTAACTCCATCACCTCCCTGGGCAAATTTTGCTCATTCCTGACCATCTACCACTGACGCTGCAAGTCGGAATTCTTGTTCTTAACTAATGAGGGATTAGCATGAACACCTCCCATCATGTAACACAGCTGTAAAATGTGTGGGGTAGCAAAATGTGAAAGAGCAGACAAGTTACACGCCACACAAGTCATTAGTTAGCCGCTAGTTGACGTTCTTAGAACTTGCCCAGTATAGGCAGTGCTGAAGTTTAGGTTCAAGTAGATGTACTGTAGCTGGGACCAGTCACTGATTCTACACCAGACAATAAAGTTTTTGTACTACTCTTCTATAGGAAGACAATTGCTTCATTTGGCTTTTTCTTTAGTTCATTTATCTTTCCTGTTGTTGTAAAGGTTGGAGAAATCAAAGCCCATGCAGCTGAGTGGAAAGCGAATGTGACGGCTGAGTTCAGAGAGACGCGGAGGCGGCTCAGCGTGGAGATCCATGACAAACTTCAGCGGGCAGCCACCATCCGGAGCATGGAGCGCAGGCGTCTGGGCCTGGACCAACGAGCCCACTCCTTAGACATGCTGTCTCCAGAGAAGCGCTCTGTCTTTACTGCCTTGGAAACGGGACGCTTCAAGGCCTCTTCTCAGGAAAGCATCAACAACAGGCCTAACAACCTGCGCCTTAAAGGGCCAGACCAGCTCAACAAGCATGGTCAGGGGGCATCTGAGGACAACATCATTAACAAGTTTGGATCATCTGCTAAGATGACCAAAAGAAAAAACAAAGACCTCAAAAAGACCATCCCTGAAGATGTGCGTAAAATTTACGAGACCTTCCGAAACTACTCCTTGGATGAAGAAAAAAAGGAAGACGAGACGGAGAAGATGTGTAATTCTGAGGACTCTTCTAGCACTGCAGTCCTAACCAACTGCATCCAGCAGCACTCAGATCTGGAGAATGGAGTGATCCCAAATGAAACCAAAGAAAAGGAACATGAAAACAAAGCATTACTTGAAGATGGAAATTAAATGTAAAAGATGCTTGACTTGAATTAACAATGTTAGTGTTTTTATATACATATATATATTGAGACACGTGCCTTATACAGACTCCTTATTCAGTCTGAACTATATAGCATCGAAGAATATTTCACTGTGCCATAAAGACTCAAGCTTGCTCTGCCAAAACAATTCAGGAACACAGCACTGCATAATGGCAACAGAAAGCTACGCACATGGAAATTTCAGCCCGTGGAAGATTACCTGGGCAAGACACAAAGGAAGAGACTGAACCATGGCAACATCACCAGAGTGCTCCTACCATATTAAACAAAGGGCAGCTATGTAAGAAGAGCATTTGAAAGGGATGAAAAGGAGTCTGTCTTTGTAATAGAGTATGCATCCATAAAGCCTTCCCCTGGTGATTTAAAAGAGGAGAAATGATTGGAACAAACTAGAAACTTTCAGTAAGGCTTAGTTTACATTTTGGCACGTGATCCAAGCTAGATTTTTCTTGGTTTTGTTTTGTTTTTGAATGAGATGCATCATCTTTCTAAACTCCAGAAGAATGTCTGTGGGCACAGCCACCAGCTGGGTGCTGGATGGGAAAAATAGAGACATATTTAAGGGTCGGATTGCTCTTTTCATTAAAATAAAATTTAAAAAATTAAAAAAAAAAAAAGAAAAAAAGAAAAAAAAAACCTCTGTGGGTATTAAACTTTATCACTAACAAAAAAAAAAACACAAAACCACAACAAAACAGCAACAACAAAAAAGAAAATAAACACATGGATTTTTTTTTTTCCTTGTGTGGGAAATATTCAATGAAAACTCACAACAAGAAAGAGCATACGAAGAAAATACAACATCTTGTGCTATGTTGTTTAAAAGAAGAGAAACATTAATTTAATGATATTTGGCTAGTTGTATAAAATAGTGGGTCAACAGGTTTTTTTAAAAGAATTTCTCATTCCCACTTTCTACCACTGAAAAACACCCTTCAATTTTAATGCTTAAGACTATGAAGACAGAAGGAAAGATATAGCTTTTGCATGTCAGCAAACTGCTGTTCTCTGTAGCTGAATCTGAATTTTAAAAAGCAGACACAAAGGTGCACACGTTATTCCAGTGAGGGCCAGGGCACCATAGAATCTCAGGGCTCTCTACTCCTTTTGCTGGATTTGGGTTTAGACATGAGCTGCAGTCATAATCTCAGAAAAAGAAGAAAGAAAAAAGAAATTTAGGAAAAGAAGTTGAGAAAAATATGGTGGTAATCTTTTAAGTGCTTAAAGCTTTAAGTGCCATTACTCCTGTCATATTTTGTAACTTTTTAAACAGGTGTTTTAAATTATTTGGTTTATTTCCTTTCAGATACTGTCTTTGTTTGACGTTTGCTCTCTTGATAAAATTTGAACATGAGCTTCTGCATTTCTAGACTTAAATGTAACCAAACTATGGGCATTTTTTATATATCTTTTGTGGTGTCTGGATATATGGATACAAGAAATACAAATATCCCTAGACGTCACAGTAAATAGTCAAAGAAAGGCTGCAAAATAATTAATGGAATTGCAAAACACAGTAAATTTTGGTAGCCTCAGCCTGTGGGCTACTGTGTTTGCCATTGCAGATAGAAGATTTTGCATGTTGGAAATGAGATACATGTGATTGCACCAGCAATGCTTTCCCTGCACCTTCACAAAATCCTAAATAGCCTGCAATTCAAACCGTAGGCTTAGAGATAAAGTAAGCGTGGATGTAAGTGGCAGAGACGTACTGAGTCTTACAAGTTAGTCAAACGTACAAACGCTCACAGGTCATACAGGCACAGGCTTTAGGAATGCATGCCCATGTCTGCATACACAGAGATGCATGCTTCAGTTTCTGTGGTGTGTTTCTTTTATACACAATGAGCCAACTCAAAATCTAATGGGTCATTGGAGTACGATTGCTGTGGCTATGAAGAGAACCATGGCAATGCAAATGCAAATTTTGTGTATGCCTCTTTGCATATCTAATTGATTGGAGAATTTGCAGGAGTGAGCCAAATACCACTAGTGCAAAGGAGAGAAGAAATTCTTGTGCATTCTGTCTGCAGGTTCACTTCACTTGAAATACCATGTCATCTTTCTAATTTTATTATCTGCCTGAAAATTAAGGATGAAAAAAGAGTATCTGAAAAATGTCAAGTCATTTGGGATTGCTTTAACTCAATAAGGTCCAACAGAAATTAAATTCTGCTTAGTACACCAATGAATCTCTTTCAGTGCAGAGCTGCACTCTGGCTTTAGTTTACTGGAGGCAGAGAATCAGGCACATGAAAGTATCTTGTCTGACGCTGAAAGCATGCAATGCATACAGATTGCACTAACAATTCTCCTTAGTTACCAAATGCCAAAACCAGCATCATCCATGCAGTGTTATTTGTTCCTCAGCTGAGTTCTTCTCATGAGAAATGCATGCCTGTAATGGAAAAGTCCTGCCCAGATGCAGCTGTAAGAACATGGGAGATGCATTTCCTGTATGTGAAATTTAAGGCTTAGTCATAGCCACAGCATTTCTGCTGATTAGGGTCAGGGAAAGCAAAAGTCTGTCTTGTAGGACTTGTCTGTGTGAGCAGGGAGCTGGACAGTAGGCAAGTCACAGAAAACAACATGGACAAACTGACTGAGAAGGCAAAGTTTGGTGGCCAAATCAGAACTAATTGTTCTGATGCATTCTTGGAATATTCTTCATCTCAGCTTTCTGAGTTCTCAGCCTGACCTCTGTCCAGGTTCTAGCTGATGGTGTGTGTGTCTCACTCTAGTTTCCACCTGGCCATACAGAAATCCCTGCCTGACATTTATAAGATGTGTCTTCTCTACAGCAACTGCTGGTTTGGGATATGATAATTTCAGGGCAATGCCGAATAAATTTCCAGTGAGATACTGAACATAGCATTTAATGATCTTTTACAGGAAAGCAGAATGCTCTCTTTCATTCTCACACATTTCTCTGTGTGGAACTTAATGAAAAAGCAGCCAGTCCTCTGCTGGAGGAAATATTTTCTCCTATAGGATTGCCTATTAAATACCTCAATAGATATATTTTTTATTATATGGGAAGTACAAGTGGTGTGTTGCATAAGGGGCCAGACAGAAACATCTGACAACTGAAATGACATTTTAATATCCTAAATTGCTTCTCCACTTGTAAAGGCCATCCCCTGGGTTTAGTAGTATGCAACACCTTAGGAGGGAATCTCAGTTCAAACATCAAGTGTTTTTATGGCTAAAATTCTCATCCTTTGGCATTTAATAATACTTGTAAAGAACTTGTGAAACTATTTGTAGTGAGGCTATTCCACCCTTATTGAAAGTTTTAGCAAAAGATTGTCTGAACCATTATCTAAATCTCCTTGCTCTAAGTTCCACACTTTCACAGCAGCCTGAGAAAATACAGAGTTAAACAAAAGGATGAGTTGCTGGCTGTAATTCTCAGATCCTGCCCAGAGTGCAACATGACTTGACATGGGAAATGGGACCTGAAAGATCAAAGGATACATGGATTTTTATGTAGCTGCAGCCCTCCCACATAGAGGACAACTCAGCTTCTGTTCTTCTACAGCTTTCAGCTCTGCAGTCCCACTTCCTACTGTCTTATGCAGGAGAATTTTGGTATGTTCCTTGGGGGATCCTCTTGAACCATTAACCATCACTGAACTTGTGCAGATTTTGCATGAGTGGTTTTGAAAATCTTTGTAACTTCATTCATGTGGCAACCTGTGAATTTCATTAGTCTTTAATAGGGAACATTATTTCTAATAAATATTATTAGAAATAATAGTAAATAAAAATTCCAGTGATTTATGTTCATTAAATCTGATTTTGGTTGTTGCTGTAAAATTATAAATCATCAGAGCTCCTGCTGTCTGGCTTTATGATGTCTCTAGTACATGTCTGCTTTTTCCAAAGCCACTAATGAGCTATGCCAGAGTCTTTCTGCAAATTCTCTGACTCAGAAAAATGAAAGTATGTGTGTGAGTTCAGGGTGTTAAAACCCCTCTCCTTAAACCCCCAGCATTTTCCTGAAAAACATGAAGAATGTGTGTTTATGCTGTACATGGGCTGTTTGCTTGCCAGCTTTGGTTTTCTCAGGGGCTTATTTGTGTTGTCAGGTTGCATGATGTCTGCTGGTCTTGGCTTTTCCCATCAAGTAGTAAAAATAAGTAACAGGCAAAGACCAAGCTTTATGTTATGTTGCACACTAATCTAGAACAAGAACGACTAAACAGATATGAATTGAAAAAGTGATGGGGTACTGCTTCAGTCCTTCCTGTACATCTATTTGATCTGAACTGTTTTGTCTCATCTAAGGCCAAATCTGTCCCCCATGAAGACAATGCAGTAAAGTAGAGCTAGCTTGTTATTTTTAAGCTTTTTTATAGCAAAGGCTTGCTGTTTTAACTCATCTCTCCAGTGCCATTTACACTTACTGGGATGGCATTATATCAGTACTAAGTACAAATAAATCCAACTTCAGAAACAGTTCCCTAGGCAATTAAATACCAATGAAAACACAAATGCAAATGAACACAAATCAATGAAATTCAAATAAAGGCTTGTAGATTAATGGATGAAACTAGTTGCTTGGAAAAAAGCATTAAAAAAAAAAGGCAGACCTGATAATTCCTTTAGGTTGCCTAATTCTTCCTGAGGTCCACATCTCCTTAGCTACCTGTGGCAGTTACCCTTCTCAATATTATTGCTGATCTGGACTGCATTTTTTCACCTCCTTCTAGTGCAGCTGAAGTACTTAATGATGTCAGACTCTCTTGACTCATGCTGTTGATATTAAAAATTGAGGAAGCAATTGTGAAAGCTAATTTGGGGGTGTCCTGAAATAGCCAGCACATGTTTCTGAGCTGGGTCATGCTGGGTTGAGAGGGGCATGCTATAGGCAGGTATTATCCACAACACTGATGAGTTCAAGTGGGGAAAGTGGACATTTTTCTAGCAGGTGGCCTTTTGAAGCAAATAAGATTTGCTTTCCTTGGCTGAACTCCTTATGAGCAAATCACAGGCAGGTGATAGCTGGTATGTGTGAGAGAATATATTTTAGTTTCCCAAATATATGCTACCCACACTCTCTTTTTCCCTTCTGAGAGCTGAGCACTTAAAAAGGAAAACTTATGGTGCCTGTTGCAAGATGTAAGCAAATATTCTAGCTTTCAGCCTACTGTTAAGCAGTTTCTCAGATCCTGGAGTCATGTAGTAGCTATAAGTAAAAAAGGCAGGATTTTGTTTGGACCAGAACTTCTCAAAAATTTGAATTTATTCAGGTTAGTGTTTCAATGCAGTTGTAGACCACATTTTTTCAAAGTTCTAATGGGACTTGATCTAGACATTTTGGACAGGGCTGAGAAAGCATGATTAGTAATTTTCAGCTTTGCATTTGGAAAAAAAAAATCCCAACTTTCTTAATACTTGGGAAAACATTTCAATGGGATGCCAATCTATTATTTTCCCAGTAAATCCACTTACAAGGATGTTCTCTACACTCTCTTGTCTCTGTCCCTCTTTCTCTCTCCCTCTCTCTGTGTAAGATTATATGGTGCTTTAGAAAGGAATTTTCAGAAAAAGGTCAATTTCAAAAATGTCATTACCAGGGTACAGAGCAGAACGTGCTTGTACCTTATTGATAAGTTTTGCTGCTATTGTCTTTATTTTACAATGTAATGTTTTACAAAGATGGAAAAAAAAATAATAATTGCAACAAAGACCTGGATGATGAAACCGCTTTTCCTGTTGTTCTTTTTCGTTCTCTGTTGTCCTATTATCCAGCAAGGGCAGAGGAGCTCTAATTAATCTTGCCTTTCGCTAATCTCTGTGGAAAACAATGCATTGCTGGCAATCTCACTGTCGCCAGATATTTCTGCTTGGTTTTGCCCCTCCTGTCTTTTCTCTTTGGTTGACAATCCATATTCCAGCATTTTCTGTGTCTAATTCGGGAAGTAGCGGTGCTGGGTTGGTGTCCATGAGAGGCACAAACTTGTAGCCATACCTTTATCAGTACTGAGCTGCGTTTCTGCATCTGGTGAGCAGTCAGTTAGGGAAGCAAGAAGCAGAGCATTGAGGAGGTTTCATCTCTTTTTTCCTAGTCTCTCTCCATAGAAATGATTTGTCAGGATGTCTGGAAGAAATTACTAATGCAGAAAGGAGGGAGGGGGTGAAGTTTTTAGATTTTGGGAAGTACAGACAAGGTTTGGGTTATCTTTTACTGTGAGTTCTTTTGTCTTTTTGCAGCTTTTTTGGTTTTCCCATCAACTTGCAATGCAGGCCAGTCATATTACACTCCTAGAGTGTGAAAACTATTGAACTGTGGTTCCTCTGTCAACAAAATAGAGTGACAGACAGTTCCCACTTCTGTAGAGAGTACAGAACTGGCTGAGCCTCCCCTTGACCTTGAGGGGAAAAAAAAAAAAGTATAAGAAAAAGAAAAATGGCTTCTCTGGAAGCCATTTTTCTCAAAAAAACCCTCCCATGGTTTTATGCTACTCAGCAGCTAAGAGGGCCAATGGCATCCTGTCCTGCATCAGGAACAGTGTGGCCAGCAGGAGCAGGGAGGTCATTCTGCCCCTGTACACTGCACTGGTTAGGCCGCACCTCGAGTACTGTGTCCAGTTCTGGGCCCCTCAGTTTAGGAAGGATGTTGACTTGCTGGAATGAGTCCAGAGAAGAGCAACAAAGTTGGTGAGGGGTTTGGAACATAAGCCCTACGAGGAGAGGCTGAGGGAGCTGGGGTTGCTTAGTCTGGAGAAGAGGAGACTCAGGGGTGACCTTATTACTCTCTACAACTACCTGAAGGGAGGTTGTAGACAGACGGATGTTAGTCTCTTTTCCCAGGTGGCCAGTACCAGAACAAGAGGACACAGTCTCAGGCTGCGCCAGGGGAGGTTCAGGCTAGATGTTAGGAAAAAGTTCTATACAGAAAGAGTGATTGCCCATTGGAATGGGCTGCCTGGGGAGGTGGTGGAGTCGCCATCACTGGAGGTTTTCAGGAGACTTGATGGGGTGCTTGGTGCCGTGGGTTAGTTGCTTGGGTGGTGTTGGATTGGTTGATGGGTTGGACGTGATGATCTTGAAGGTCTCTTCCAACCTGGTTTATTCTATGTATTCTATTCTATGTATTCTATTTTATGTATTCTATGTATTCTATTCTACTCTTTATATGCTGTTTATGCTACACAGTCCATACTGGTCCTTGTTACTTATTGTGTATTCACTCTGTAAGTCAACATATATTTCTCCAAAGTCCACTCCTTGTTTCCAAATTATCTGTCTTCCCCTGTGAGCACATTTCTTAACCACTTCTGCCTTTAGTTACTCCCTATTGCTCTTTTTTTTTTTTTTTCCCTTGCAAAAATGGGTATTTGCACTTTCTAGTTCATGCACATTCTCATTTTGCTTGTTCACCTGATTTCCATTTCCAGGCCATGACCTTATCTACCTACAGCTGTTTGCTTTGACTTTGTGACCTGTTCCATCAAGCTGATTTACCTAGCTAGCAGATCTAATGAATTGTTTCTAGAGGTGATTCAAAAAGACAATGGGAAAGAAAAAAAGAAAAGGCAAGTGGGTGGATGTGTGACAAGTTGTGAAATATTCATTTTCCCTGCTCCAAAATCTCTATGCAGGCTGCTAAAGGTTGCATTAAGATTCCTGCTGAAATATGATTTTTCTCATCAAGATCTAATTTTTTTTCCCTGCGAAACACCAACTATTTTTTTGAAGCAAATTGTTTTGAAGCAATTGGTAGAAAAGAAGAACAATATTAAAGAGTCATTAAAATTAATAAATTTAGAATTAGCAGACTAACAACAATACCACAGGAAGGAGGATTCCACACAGAATTCACAGCACATTTTTTGGGCTGCCAGATGTTAAGTTGCTTTCTGTCAAAGCTTTAGATTATTTCCACAGACACTGGAGACTTTCCCCACTGTAGGAGACTGCCTCTAGATCATCCCTTCCTACCCTTTTGGCACCAGGTGCTGGTGTTTTTCTTTGATGGTGCTCTTGTGATGGTCCCATTTCTTGGGCAGAGCCCCCTGCTATCTTTTGGGAAAATATCATTACTGACAAATTTAAAGAGGAAGGATAGACACCATAGATTTGACTTGAAGCAGTTAGGTAAGTGAACCTCTGACAGTATTTCCTTCTAAGGATTATTATACAATTGAGAACAGCAGAGCAGTAAAATAAGCACATTGGGATTGTGAGTCTTGGTTGTACACAGAAAGAACTCCACTCCATTAAATAAACTAAACCACAATGTGCTAAGAGGTGAATTGGTCGAGGTAAAAAACCCACAGTCCTCTCTCATTTAAAACTAAGATAATAATTTCTTAAAAAGAAGAATTTGAAATGAGCAACATTGTCTTACTTTTAGCTGAAATCTGAATATTTTTTGAGGTAGACAATTGTAGTGGACCAAAAGCTTTCCCCCAAACCACTATCTTACTGATCATATCTGGGCTTGTGTGCTTTTCATGTTTTTGGATGGCAGTCAATGAAAATAAAGACATGCACACTGCATTTTGTTCTTGTCAACCTTTCAGAGCTAATCCAGCAAGGAGAAAGTCATCTGGCTATATTAATAGCCTCGTATTCACTACCTACAGGTGTAACAAGTGCAAGTTAATTGTTTCCTCTTGCATGAATAGCTGGGCAGAAAAAGAGACATAGAAAATTCCATGAAGGACAGAGATTGGACTGCACATCTCTTTCAGGACAAGCTAGGAATGCAAGGATTGAAAAGGAAACAAAACATCATGTAAACTGAGGCTGTTTTGCAAAAAGACAGTAAAGACAGACAAAACCCTAATGAAGTCTTTTCTATGTGACATTACAGACCTGCAGATGACTTTTAAGTTATTGCAACAGGGGAAAACGAGCTCCAGCAACCATTGTCATCTGTTACAAAAGTGTGCTGAGAGGTTGGAGCCAGGCTCAGCCGTACTCCTCCACAGCAGGCTTTTGATGGATTAGGCAGGAGTGATGACTGCGTGTTTTTGTTACAAGGGAAATAAGCGCTCTCTGAGTAGTAACAAGATTTCTGATGAGTCTTAGGTGGGGAAACAGAAAAGCTGTGTTGTCAGGTCTACACAGCTGAGGGGGGTCTCAAAGACAACAGCCTACTCAGCTGTTCAGCCCAGACTCTTTCTGAGAGCAGGTCCATCTTGAGGAGAATGCATGCTATGCTGTAAAGCCAGTTATATTGTTTTATTTCTATTTCTTACTCTGATGTAGCTCAATTTGATAAACTAAGCATAGTTTGTCAGGTTAAAGCAAAACAACAACCCCCCTCCACCCCCCCCTTATGGGCTGTTACTGTCACCTTTTCCCCTTGAAACCCTTCTGCACAGCTACCTGCTGAGAATGATTTATAACAAACAGCAGTCTTGCTGCTTGAGGGAAGGTTTATAACTGGATTTTGTTTTTGTGGGATAGAGAAGAGGAAGGATCTCCCTGATGTCTAAGCTTGTCTTAAAATAAACTGGAATTAAAATGTTTACTATCTCACCTTGCCAATATGACTTCCTTTTTAACAGGAAGTTATTTAATCTTTCACTATCTAACAATAACTTTAAATAAATAATTTCATTTCTGCTTCTCATCACTTAAGTTTTCTGCCCTGCCAAGTCTGCTCTGCTCTGTTAAAACAGGTGACTGCCGCTTTAAAGACCAGACCTGCCTCACTGGGGCTGAGCACTAATAAAATAGCCATGCTCCCTCGTAATCCTGCATGAAGCAATCTGATCTCATTAGCTCCTATTTGGCAGTACCCAAACAAGGCAATTTAATGCAACAGCAAAAAAGGTTCAGGCTGTGCTTGGCAATTTCTCTTGCCTGTCATCAGTCACACACCCCTCCCTGGGATTCCTACTCCTTCTCATCTGCTCCTCATTTACACCCCTAGCAAGGGGCCCACCTACAGTAAATTTAATCTAAGATCTCTGCAAGGTAGCTAGTGATGTTTTTTTTGTTTTGTTTTGGGTTTTTTTTATGTGTGAGGAGAAGCTGTGAAGGCCAAGAAAAATGAGGTACTTCCTATAAATGTGATAGTGATTATCATATTTGTGGTCCTGAGGCTATCTATTTTAGGCAACTCTATTTTAGGCAACAGCCACTGTGTGGATATCTGCACATTGATCTATACAGAATGACCTGTTTTAGCATATTTGGTAAATTCCCATTGAGCATCCAAGGTATCCATCCTAAGGGTGCCTTCAGGTGATGAAAAAAATTTTCAAAGAAATACACTGTAGCTCAATGAGAGGAAATAGTTCAGTCTACTCCTCTCTGTGTTCGCTGGTACTGCTTATTTATTTAGGCAATTTACTGGTCAGTTTGTACTAAGAATTAAAAAGAAATATACAATGGACCCAGAAAAAGAGATTTGTTTAACAGCCCTGTGAGCTTTGGAAAGGAAGAACTGGTATGTAGAGAGAAACTGCAGGCTCTGCAGAGGAGGTTTTCATGTCCATTAATGTAACCGTTAATAGGTTGGGTCACAATCAATATGTGTGCGGTGTGCAGAAGGTCAGAAAATGTCTGAAATGTCAATCTGTCAGGCAGCAAACTTGGATACGTCAGGGTCCCATGGCTAGGCAAAGGCTTGAGTGTGTTACTGGCTGTAAAACAGATGGATGTTAGGATACTGCGGTGCCAGCGTTAAATGAGAAATAGTGCAGAGCAGACAGATGTGAGGTGTCTTCTTTTCTGTGTTGGGGAGGGCCTTCTCCAGCAGCTCTGGTTCATTTAGAGGGCAAAAATATCACTGATTCTGAGTATTTTAATGACCAAAGTCTGAACATGTTTTCATTGTATTAAAAAAAATTCTGTCACATCTTGACAGATAGGAGGTGTAGTTGGAGGCAAACTCTGCTAAATGTTGATTTTTGTTGTTGTTGTTTCACAATTTTAGGAAAGCAAAATGGAAGTGGGTTGCATTTAAGGGATACTGTGTTTGCACAAGACTTTAATTAGTGGTTTGAGTAAGCATTAGGTGCAAAAGTGGACAATACTGGAAAAATACCATGGAAAACCCTCAGTCTCTGGGTTAAGAATAGACTGGAAAAGATATGAAATCTTGATAAAACTGGAGCTCAGAATTACTGATCTTTCAGCTGAAAGCTAAAATTTGGAAGACAAAATAGTAATTAGGAAGTCAAACCAAAATAAAATAAAGTAGTATCTCAGTGGTATGCAAAAGCAGTAACAATCTCCAACCAAACTCAATCTGCCTGAACCAGAATGTCATATTTCCATTTAAAACGAACTTTTCCCTGGTAATGAAAGGTACTATCTATTACTTCAAATGAAAACAGAAAAAGGCTTACAAATGAGTTATGCATCTGATTTTTGGTTTGTTAAACCAAAGAAGAATCAAACAGTTTAGCCAGCAGGAGGCATAAATGGTTTAAGGTTGCTTCTTTCTTGTACACCAAATCTCTGAGCAGCACCAGAGCCTCTAAACATCTAGAAAAAAACAAGCCAGTGTTTGGGAAACAAATGCTTCTTCTTAGAATGACTGACAAATATTAACTGCTCTTCTGTGATGCTACAGGGACGTAAGGCAGTGGTATTCCTCTGCTCTAGTAAGGGCAGGGATGAAGCAAATAGAGTGTCTTTCCATTAGTGCAATGGGTTCAGTCTGAGGAGTTGGGAACCTGAGGTTTTACTCTAGTATTATGTATCACTTCAGACTTAGGAATATAAAGATCAGCTGTTTAGCAAATCAGCCTCAGAAGTAAGTGTCCAGAAAATGAGAATGAAACCAATTCTGATCAGCTTAGAAAATCCTTCTTAGGTGACTTGTTCAGCATTTCCAAGCAGAGATAAAAGGAAATAATCCCACTTAATATCATGACATTTAAATTCCTAAACTAAGAGACCTCATGTAACTTCTGCATCAGAGATTTTGAAGACAATAGACCTCTACTGCATGGTAATGATTCATCCCTAGGACTGTCATGTGGACAAAATACCACGCATCTCTCTTGAAACTTTGGAGATGATTGTGCCAAATTCCTTTCTCTTTCATTTTGAGTTTTCTCAACTCCTCTAACTCCTTATGGTCCCTCCTTCTCTTCCTCAAGGCTGAGGTGCAATATTTCCAATACAATCTTTCCCTGCTTTTAAGAGTGAGCTTTCTTCTGTTTTCTAAATCTGGGCACTTTTCATCTGGAAGGAAGGAGAAAACTCTTCATATGATATAATGAAAGGCCAGCTTTCCAGCTGAAGTATGCAGGAAGTCATGGGGTTTCAGATTTCTAAAGGGACATTAAAGTGACATGCAGCCAGGAAAATCAGCTTCAGAAATGGCAGAGTTTGCACTCCTCTTTCTTCAAGCAAAACTTTCCCTTTTTGGGCTTTGCTTTATTTTCTTTATCCCCAAAATGTTTCTAAAGTTGATCATGGATTATGGGTTCCTCTTTGATCAAAGATGGAAGCCTTGAAGTTTTTGAACTGCCTGTTGAACTCCCCTCCGCATGGTAAATGCACTGAGCTCTCACATTGTTTAACATTCTGTCTCCATCTCCATTATCACTGCCATCTTTTCATGACTACCCCTTTGTGTCCTCTAACGGTTCAAAAGTTGCTGAAAAGTGAGTGAAGAGATACCAAGAATGGTCCTGAAATAAGACCCTTCTCCACAGTGTGTAGTAACACCAGTCCAGTCTCTTTTTGCCAAAGCTTTTTCTCTTTTGTTCTAAGTGTGTATTTTTTTTGCAGCAGCACATTTTTTGTTTGTTTATTTCCTAAGTAATTGCAAATAGCAGACTTTACCAATGCAAAGTTAGAGGGCACCTTTGAAGTTTCTATGTCTGCTGAACATGACACTCAGAATCTGAGTAATCCATTGGTTTTATTACTTGTTTATATTTCATTGTATTTCTTTCTACTTGTACACAGACTGTGACTATATTTAGAAATAATTGTGGTTTTGTCCTTAATGCAATTCTTGTTCTATGGGCTGTGATTAGTTCTGCTTTTGTTGTGTGGGTTTGTTATTGTTGGTTTTGTTTGGTTGGTTTGGAGTTTTTTGTTTGTTTTGTTGTGTGGGGTTTTGTTTGTTTTGGTTCTTGTTTGTCTGTGTTGTTGGGTTTTTCCCCCCCTGATTGGCTGTTTTTTGGTTGGCTGTTGGTTTTGTTTGTTTGTTTTTTAATTGCCATAAAAATGCCCCAGCTCATCTTCTGGTGACCTATAGAAAATACCTCTTTTTACAGGGCAGTTGCAGGCTGAGATCTTTAAGTCTTTGGTGTGGAGCATCTTGCAGAATACTCCCCCCCCAATATCCATAGTGAAGGTCTGTTTTATAAAGTTCTACCAGTTTTATAAAGATCTGTCAGTTTACCTCTTCAGGCTGAGATGTCTGCAATGGCTGAGCCCACTACATTTATCTAAGTGAGATGGGTACAGTGCCATCTTGCTTGGCTGCATTAATTGTGATTTGCTAACAGAAATAGAAGCAGATGGTATTTGGTTTTGGCACTGCTTTGTTATAGCTTTGAATACACACCACAAACTGGACAAGCTCAATTACCAGTTTTATATAGCAACTAGTGCGGTTTCACTCTAACTCTATCAGCTTCATGTTTATCAGCTGGTTTTGAGATCAAAACAAGCATGGATTTGTCCTTTTCTAGGTGTGAAACATGCTCTGCCTTTCTCGGGTAGAACATGTCCCACATCACCTCTAAAACTGCAAGGACAAAAAATTAATGGCTCATCCTATAACTTTTCAAGGTTATTACAGGTATTGTAACTTAAAGGATTTGGAATGGGAAAAGAAATGCATTTTTGCTCAGCTCCAACAGACTGCGTTTTGAAAACTTTTGTTCCTGAATCTGGTAGAATATTAATCATAGAACAGAAGGCTTTGCCAAAGAGTTCAGATTTGTGTTCCAGCTAAAAATTTCTATACAGTAAACATTCAGTTCAGTTTCAAGCTGAGGAAATTACTTGGATATAGTATTATCAAAGGGCATTTGAATTATATATGTACAACATGAGGAAAGCATGGGAATTTTAATTCTCATGCAAGTCACTTCAGTTTCCAGAGGGACCTTGATAGTCTGGAGAGGTGGGCCCAAGTCAAACTCATGAAGTTCAACAAGATCAAATGCAAGGTCCTGCATCTGGATCAGGGCAATCCCAAGCACCGATATAGGCTGGGCAGTGACTGGCTTGAGAGCAGCCCTGAAAAAAAGGACTTAGGGGTGCTGGTGGATGAGAAGCTCAATATAAGCCACCAGTGTGCACTTGAAGCCCAGAAAGCTAATCACATCCTGGGCTGCATCAAGAGAAGCATAGCTCTGGTGAGACCCCACCTGGAGTACTGCATCCAGTTCTGGAGCCCCTATTACAGGAAGGATCTGGACATGCTGGAATATGTCCAGAGAAGGGCCACGAGGATGATGAGAGGGCTGGAGCACCTCTCCTATGGAGACAGACTGAGGGAGTTGGGGGTGTTCAGTCTGGAGAAGAGAAGGTTCTGAGGAGACCTAATTGTGGCCTTCCAGTATCTGAAGGAGGCTACAAGAAAGCTGGGGAGGGACTTTTAGGGTGTCTGGTAATGATAGGGCTAGGGGGAATGGAACAAAATAGAAATTGGTAGATTCAGATTGGAAGATAGGAAGGAGCTCTTCACCATGAGGGTGGTGAGACACTGGAATATGTAGTCCAGGGAGGTGGTGGAAGCCTCATCCCTGGAGGTTTTTAAGGCCAGGCTGGATGTGGCTCTGGGCAACCTGATCTAGTGTGAGGTTGGAACTAGATGATCCTGGAGGTCCCTTCAACCCTAACAATCCTATGATTCCAATGTAGGGATTCGTGGACCTTTGTGAGCAAAGAGGAATGGAGAAATGAAAATTCACCCTTTGGTCCCATCAGAAAATACTCTGATTTACAACCACAAATTGCAAATACATTGAAGCAACGTTTTCAAAGACCTCTTTATGTGCTGCATTTTCAGATTTAGCTGACAGCTGAGTGTGGCAGAGCAAATATGACATTTGTCAGGAATGGGGACTGGCCAGCAGTGGGCCACTGAAAGAAAAGTGTTATGCTTCCATTTGCTGAACTAGACAATATTTAATTTATATTGTACAAACACAGCTATTGAAAGAGCTCCATTCTTGAAAACTGGAATCTGTGGGGAAGGAGGCAGAGATGAGGGATAAATTTCCTTCCAGGTGTATCCCAGTGAAGCCCTTGAATGTGCATCCACCCTTCTGGCGTTTTGTGGGTAAAAACTTGACGGAGACATGCACATCCAGATGAATTATCATCTTTACTTTTCCCTCTAGAGCAGTGAAGTCTCTCTGGGAACCAAAGTAAGATATCTAAGCATCTGCAGAGACAAGATTTTTCAGACACTTCCTTGTCCTTAGAGTGACTAAATGGTGCACGAGCTCCTCAGAGATCTGGCAGTGTGGCTGAGACCACCAGTACCTGTCCATTTTGGGTTTGCTGCTTTTGACAGAACTCCAGCTGCAGTGGCTTTTGATTTAACTCCTTTTACTATCAAAGAACTGAAACATATGGAGATGAAGACAGGTATTGAGGCCAAAGGAGAATCACAGCTGCTTTGCTTACCTGTTGAGTTATGTCAGGAGTTAGATGAATTTAAATTGGCAAGAAAGCACATTTTTGCCCATAGTATAGGCTAGAACAGGTCCTGCAGTTGCTGGGGAAAAATCCTACCAAACAGGTAGCTCTCTCTAAAGCCCAGTATTCACAGGCTTTTCTATTTCCTACTGCTGACATCACTGTACTTATTTCACTGAAGAGTTTAGAAGTAGGAATGGTGATAGGAAAACACATATTTCAAAAGGAGAAATTTAGATATGGATTTTTAATTGTTTCAGAAAATATTTCTGTGGGGTTCATGGATAAGGACTGGGGGAAAAGCCTTTGCTACTTATAGAATGAAATATTGGAAACAAATTTTCTTCAAGAAATGAGGTCCTGAAGTACTGTGTAAAGACTAGCTCCTGTACTCTTAGCTGTGTAAATCCAAAATTACAGTGCTGGATTTACATATCACTATAACTAGTATTGTGTCTTGGATAAGGATGGAGACTTCATTTTAATATGGCAATATGTCTTGGAGGGCCCTTCCTAATGGTCATAGATAAATAAAATAGGTCTGCACATGTCCAGTACCATCAACACATGTTATCATGCCATGACACTTCAATGAGGTTATCTGTTTATATATGTGTCAAAGGGGATAAAAAGATGTTTCATTTCAGTGAGCTATAAGCAGAAAGAGAATATATGATAACTGAGGGTTTGGAGCATTCTGCATCATAACATTTCTTGTTCAGGAAACCTTCTGAATTATTGATTAAGCTTTTCTTCTCTGCTTCCATTTTGTGAGTCACTCACCACATTCATGTTAGCCAGACATAGTCTTCTGAGGTTATCTACATTAATTTACAAGTGGCTTCTAACTGTCATGATAGCTCAAGCTGGGATGTGCCATTTTTTCCTGAGCTCCTCAGCAGCCAGTATGGAGTAATTAATGTAGATTCCTGCCTGCCACAGAATGGCTTGACAACAATACCTTCTTTCTGTTGTCTCCTAAGCAGGTATAAAGGCAACAAAGGCCTTTGGTGAATGAAAGGACCCAAATTTGAATATGTCATTTAGAGGTGTTCACATCTGCCTTTTTCAACCAGACCCATGAGTCTGCTGTCTCCCTCCCCCTCTTGGAACTTCATACATTTTTACTGAAGATTAACTTCACAAAGGGCTTGTGCTATTTCATCCAGAAAGATGTAATGTCGCTGTGCTTGGCAGCTGCTGATTGTCTGTCTGGAGCACCAAAGTATCCCAAAAGTGAGGTCTGAGAAGAAGCCTAAGAAGCCAGGAGAGAGGTGATGAGCTCTCCTTCTGGAACATTGACTCTGGCATACCACCCGGGACCAGCTGTGCTTTGTGGCAATGCTACTGTGCATGCTGGATGCTTTGTGATAAAGTATTTTTGGACAAACAAGGAGATGACACCTTCTTTGCTCTTCATTGCTTAGTGCTGTATGTCACTGCTTGGTACTCCCTCTACTCTGCAGCACTGATTAGCTGTGGCTCTGAAGTGTGTGATTCTTCAGTGCTGAAGAAATAAATGCTGGTTTTCTTCCAAGCTCACGGGACTGACAGGAAAGGGAGAGAGGGGCAAAATCATCTCTGCAAAAGTGTCATTTCCTCCTTGAGGTCTCAGTGCTCAGTTAGATGGTTCAGTGATTACTGATGAGCCTGCAGGTAATTCAATGGACTATGGAAACCATACAGATTGGTCTTTTGCTTACATATTCTAATGCATTTCAGTCTTCACTGTACAGTAAATTTACAACTAGCAGGTGGTAAGAAAGCAGAATCTACTCACCAAGATGGCAAAATTATGCCCTTGCTGTGTTTTGAGGTGGTTCTGGGCTTTACTGCCAGTCCGTGGTGAGAATGGTCTTGGGTGGCTGCAGTGCCATGCCATGCAGTGTATGCTCTCTGTTCCCTCTCTGACCCTTCTTGTGGGGACTGCTCCTCTCCATAGCTCCTCTCGCCACTGCAGGCTCTCCACACCTGCCCTTTCCATGCTATGTCCTGATAACTCTCATAAGGAGAGAGAGGATGTCAGATGCTCTTCTAGCCAGTAAAACCCACCTTTTTTTTAGTTAGGAAAACTGCAGCCATTGCCTGGACTTGCCAGAAGCACAGAATGAAGCTATTGTTCCTTGGGCCTTACCTTTTAGAGTACTGATCTCATTTTAATATAGCTTTTCCACTTGCCTTTTATCACAGGAAAGTCTCTAGTCAACACATGTCAGATTGTGTGAGTTTTTACACATAAGCTTTTGATGTTATTTCATGCTGTTCAGGGTATACCTATTTTAAAAGAAACCACTAGAACTTCTTATTACCGCCCTTTATTGCTTGTTTTCTCAGATGACATAGAGATGAAATTCCTGAATTCCTTCTCTGATCTTCCATCTGAAGTCTTGCTAGAGCTCACCACCGTTTATTTAAGGATTTCTAATTTACTTAGCCCACCAGCTGATGCACAAAAGTATTTTGCCTCGGGTTTTTAAACTGTCTCTGCAAAGTATGTTCTGCTCCTCACTTCTAATTACATCACAGCTAATTGTGGTGCCCAGCACTGCATAAAGTCAGCTGGGGAGAGCTGACACCTGATCCCAGGGAAGGTCACTGATCACAAGACATATGTATGGAGAGAGACCCCACTGATGTTAGAAGGGGCAGGAGTACTGCCAGGACACGTTTATGGACATCCGTACGGGTAAAGCCTGTTGTGCTGCTGACGGTCATCACCCCTTTGAATCACAAGCCCATGGGAGAGGGAGAGCCTAAGCATCATGAGGCAATATTGAAAAGGTTTTCTATTCCAGCAGAGAAGTGAAAGTCTTTCTTGGGCGTTTGGTGGAGCCTTTCAGAGAGCAGATTGGCTTGCAGTTTATGAGCATCTCTCAAGTATTTGCCCCACAGTCAAAGGGATTGGTGCAATGTAAGCTGTCCTATCAAAAAAACCCTAATACTGGGGCAGCAGGGTTAGCACATCAAGTTGCAAGCTGTACCGCACAAAAATCTGTGACAACTTGATAAAAACCCTTGTCTTGGTAATCCAACCAACAATGTTCAGCTAGGGAGAACTGGCTACTAGCAAATGTCTCAGACCCACTACAGCAGCACAGAGCGTCCATGCTAGCTGTGGGCATGCTGTTGTATTTGCTGTCCTCAAAGTCACTGTGCCTGGGTTGGCTTGGGTGGTTGATGTGATACACTCCAGTCTAGTTGGGGTGCTGATCATTCAGTCTTGAAAGGAAGGGGAGAGTGGCCATGAAGTGTCTCCCCCCCTCGTATGGCTTAGGAAGAGCTGTGGGCTAGGGAAGTGGGTGAGATAGGTGAGGAACTGAACTTATGAGATGGCTCTAGCTATGGGTGGTCAGAGACGCACTAAGCTATTTCCAGTATAGCTATTCACAGCACTGATGACATTGGTAGCAACAAACCCAATGTGTCTCAACTGAAGAGAGACTTTTCATGCTTCAGTAAAAAAAAAGCGAATGAACCTCTCTCCTGTCTTGCACCCACTGCACTTTTAGCCTGGCACCTAAATTCTGTACCACAAGTCTTTGGAGACAGGCTCATAGCTGTCTCACATTGGTGTGTGTTTGAACTTCCAGGGCTCTATGCAGAGAGAAACAAAGCTGTGTTATCACCCTGCTGCTCAAGGAGAATGTATGGAGCCCACCCCAGCCACACCTGCTCCAGCCAGCACTCAGGACATCATCCATTGGATGATAACACTACAGCAGTTTCTCCTCTTGAGAAAAATCAGCATTAATCACTGTGATATCCTGTGGGGAAACAATATGGCTGAAGCTGACTCAGCACTGGAGAGTGACTGGATGGAAAACTACGAAGTTTTCCAGAGAAATGAGCAGCTTCTCCACCTGAGCAGCCTGCTAATCTTAACTTTCATGTTTTTCAGACTGTTTCTTGAGTGAGTTTATGACAGAACTACAACATTCACCCCTGAAGTATAGAGAATGTGGGTGGGTATGGGAGGGAAACCTGCTGTTCTCTCCTCTGCATTAGCTCCCCCACCTGCCACTCAGCATGGACTCTGCAATCCAAAGAAGAAAAGGGAGAACACTGCACACTGCAGACACTGAAGCTGTCATCCTCAGAGGCAGACCCTTGCCTGAGCATTGTGATAAATCCAAACACTTGAAAAAAGCTTGCCAGTGGTAGTAATACTGTTCAGTCCTGAGAGGTTCAATCCAAGGAAAATAAATACTGCAGTACACTACTAGGAAACTACTTGTCTATTTGAGAATCAGAGAGCATTTCAGAAAAGAGCTTTAGCACTCCATACCAAGAATATTGTTCTGCTAGGCCAGACCAAGTGTCTGTCTTGGCTTCATGTCTCACGAAACTCCCTGTTACACTTTACATGACAGTAACAGGAGATATGGAGGCAAGAATGAACAGGCACCAAATCCTCATCCTCTTGCTTGCTGCTGTTTCTCCATCTCCCTGTTTAAACTACCACACAATACAGCTCACGAGACCTCAGACTTCCTGGCTGGTTATTACTATTAGCAAAGTATTAGCAAAGCCTGGCTATACTTTTCTCTCTCTTGCTGCATTTAGCAAAAGTAATTTATATTGCCAATCATCCAGATGGCTCAAGGCAGCAGTATAAAATAAAATATAAAAATTATTTAAAATAAAATAGTTTCTTGCTAGATTTAACAAACATTTTGACTCTGATGCTGCAAATAACAGGAGCTGAAAGTTTGGAAGGTAATGCAGTGAACAGTGTGAACTTTTTAGTGCTGAAGGAATACTGCAGAAGCAATTTCAGGACAGCTAGGCATCACTGTAAGCAGCTTCATAATATCTAGCACAAGGAAACAGAAACATACCTAGAAAGTGTGAGTGAGGGGATTGTGAGAGAACTAGAAGACTAAGTACATACACCAGCTGATTGGTGCCAAGGAGGGCAACTCCAGCCCTGGAAATTAATTGCTCCATTGATTCTGCTTGCTGGGTATTCAATAGCCATATGTGTTTAACACTCCAGTAAGGGAGTTGTCTCAATCTGGACCCACTGCCTGAGATGTCACATCCTATCGAGGCTGGCTCAGCAGGCTGTGGTGAAATTTCACAGCAGGCAGCTCCCCCCGTGTGCAGCCAAACCCACGTGCAAGTGGAGCAGGAAGGGCAGGGCTGCCTGACCTCCAGGAGCCCGGCTTGCTGCACTTAAGTAGGGCTGGGAAGGTCGGGGCTGCAGCTGCGTTTCCTCTGCAGCCTACACACTTCCCAACTCGGCTGCAAGCGCACCACACTGGTGCTTTTGCTTACGTAGTATTTAGCTCTGACAGCATTAGCTATCCTCATTTCCCACTCTGCAAGAGTGCAGGCTGCCCGCCAGCCCAGGAAAAAGAAAGAGTTCAAGAGTAGGTAGGACCAGCTCGTTTCTTCTTTACTCCCCTTGTATGGATTAAATACATTTCCCTGCTTGTTTATTTATTTTTTTTTTATCCTCCTCAAAATATTCAGAAGGTCTTTTATGATAGTCCTCAAATGGTTTCTGTGTATAGGTGGTGTGGAGTAGAAAGGGTGTAAGGATGTGGGGAAATCAGACAGACCTGTGAGCTGGCAGTAGTGGCAGGAAGGAGGGATGGGTACCCGTATGTGGGTTGGTGTGCTACGTGAGAAAGCTGCGAGACAGTTAAACATTGTCTGCTTGAAAAGGTGACATATAAGCAGATATTAACGTACAAAGGACTCATATTGCAGGGTGTGGGTGTTTTTGGTTGAGGGTTTTTTCCCAGAGGGGATGGTGATTTCGTAACTGTGTTCCACAATGACTCCTGCACAAGAGATGAAAAGTTATGAGGGGTTTGAGTACTAGTGCTGTGAGCAGAGATACAAAGCTGGTAAATACTGGCATGTTCACCCTCCCTGGATGTGGAGTGATGGAGGAAAGTCACTAGCACCTGTTTAAAAAATCTGAGGTAATATTACAACTAAAGATTAGACATGTCTGATGTCTGAAATGCAAAAATTCCCAATATATATTAAATAGACTCAAAAATATTATGAATATTTAGATCTGGGAGAGAAAACTCTGAATTTCCCTCCCCCCCTATTTCAGAATACAGTTAGGTATGTAGATGCCTTTATGGAAAGAATTCATCCTGTGATTACTAAACACTAGTTATCTCCAACTTTTTCATGCAAGTTTTGCATAAACAGAAAATTAGATTTCAATTGTTATTAAATATATAAACTCACTGTAAATAGTAATTATTTTGACCTATTTCAGAGCTAGTACTTTGGGGAAACTCATGTGACTCCAGTGAACATAGAATTTAGCAGCTTTACAAGTTATTAGCACTAGATATAGCTGTATTATAAAAGAAAACAAATCTCCAAACTCCTCCCAGTGGAAATGTAATAATCTCTTGCTTTATAGGCAGAGGGAACCATTATGGAGGAAATCTTTTTTAAAAATTCAATCAAGGGCAGTTGAATTCTGCTCAAATGTGATCATTACAAGCAAGGAAATACTATTTGATTTGGTTTTAGTTTAAACCAATTAAGAAAAGAACTTTTCTGCTTGAAGTTACCTACATATGACCCTTTTATTTCAGATAACCTGCTCAGAGGAATTTATGGGCCCAAAGTCTCAGACTGATGTTCTTACCTGTGTCATTCAAGGAATTTTTTTTGTCTTGTGACTACTAAAAGGCATCTTTAAAGATCTTGAGTTCTTTTGCCTACTCCCCAGGCAGTTGTTAACCTATTTCCAAACATCTTCTCTTTGTCAAAGTTGAAACACTATTTTCTTACCTGAGATATGAGCTTGAAAACTAAAGGCATCAGTGTCCCTTTTCCTCCCAAGTATCCCATAGAACAGTTTTAATGAGAAATTTATGGAAAATGCTTAATTGCATATGGCAAATTGAAATACAGTAAAGCCAATATTGCCTTAAAGAAATGCTCAAGCTACTATCAAATACACTGTGGTGGGTTAACAGATGAAGATAAGCATCTTCATGCTGGAATCTTTATAAGCTTTACAACATTGAGAAATGTTAATATGTGTCCAGGCCACTAGTGTTGGATCTCACCCAAGCTGCTGGACTTGATAAATTGAGAAACAGCAAGAGCCAGGAGCCTCAGCATGACAGACCATGAGTCCAAGGACAAAGGAAAGCTGTGGATGGGTATGGCCTGTCTGTATTACCTGATCACTAATGGAGAGCTTCAGCATTACAGGTATAAGTGGGTGTAGCTAAATTATCAAAGTGTTGATAAGCAAACTAGTTGTAACCTTCAGGCTCATTTTTGTATCTGTGGTTACCTAAGCTAGTCAGACCTCATTCTGGGATCATCTCTAACATATAGGTGAGAAGTTCACTGCTAGCGCTTCCTCTTGCTTGTGAACATTCTCCTTCATCTCATGCCAGAAGGAGACAATAAAGCTTAAGATATGAGTCTTATTAAGCCTTAGTTTATAAAGCAGTCTGAAAAAAAAGACTTTAAAGTTGGTGCCACACACCCTGTCGCACTCATTTCCTACACTCTGCTGGGCTGGTGCTGCACTAGCTGTGGCCTGGGCTCCTAAGTGTAGACCCCAGACCTTTTTTTCCCTCCTACTAATATTATTTAGGGCGTCTCTTCACATTACAGGCATCACCTATTTAGGCAAGAATGTATCTCATCTATATCATGCTGGGTCTATTCTGGGAGACTTGAATTTCACAGGTAGTGAGAACTTTATGTCAAGGTGCAGGAAAATCAAACCGACAGACTCATCTTCCCATAACAATTTGGGATCAAAACAATAGTTTAAAGCCATCATCAATTGCTGGAAGGCAGATAGGACAATTTGGCTGTTTTTTTGTGCAGATTTTGATATTGAGTCTTTCCAATGCAAGCATATCTTATTTTTGCCTGTGTCACCTAAAAATTACCAAACTGAGATTTGGTACTTAAACAACAAAACCCACTGAGATTTATCAAATATCTTTTGGTTTTCCTAAGTCTGTGCATTACCTTTAAGAGTCTGCAGAAAGAGAGGCCATTCTGTGTTTTATTAATCTGCAAAGTGTAGCAGTATTGGACCACCCCTTGCTTTCCATTTCTTCTACCACCATCAAGGGTCCTTCAGGACCCAGGGCCTGCTTCCATGCCACTCTCAAACCTTAATAGGTCAGAAAAGATAGAAGTGGGAAGCAAAGGACCTTCCCATGCTCACTGCTATGTAATTACTTTGAATTTACACTGTGATTTGTTGCATTTACCCGAGAGCCTTTCTGTGGCAAATTGGGCCTCATTATTCCTTTGATTGGAGATCTAATGGGGTAGAAGTGCAGCTCAGTTTCAACTATGGAGCAGCAAATACTATTTCATAATAATGCATGCAAACTGCCAGCCCACTGAAAGCACTGTGCAAAAAACCAATATGCACAAAGTTCACAATAAAAACGTGATTCACCACTGCAGTCATTAGCCAGAGGGGTAGGGAGAGAAGGGATTGGCTCATTTTAGGTTTTCTTGTAATGTTTCTAGTACAAGATAACCCCAGCCTCTTTCTTTGGAGGGAGGGGATACTTTCTGAAATCCATAACCCCTTGCTTTTTGTTGGGAAGCCATGAACTTGAGTCTATCTCCCCATAATGAAAGACTACATCCCAATAGTCTTTGGCTTTCCAGACTCAAATGGACAAAGTTCTTATGAAAGAGATTCCTAGACATACAGAATGAATATGGTGGTCAATGGAAGAATGAAACAAAGTAGGAAACTTTTGTCCTCAAAAGAAAGACCAAATTCCTTTAAAAACGGAATTAGATGTATTTCTAAGAGGAGCATAAAATGCATGAAATGCCAGATCATGCACTTAATACACTAGGAAGAACAATTTCTGCTCTAAACTGTGGACTTGCCAGTTTGAAGAATAGGAGAAAAACCTGAGTGGGTGGGTTGACTGGATGATGATTAAGAAATGTTAAACTGGTTCATGTCTGAAAAGGAATTTTAGCTGATGTGACCCTGCCTTTGCCATTCAGTAAGCTTTGGTTTGGAACACTGCATATTGCTGTCAAAAAAGGAATTTAAATGAGAACAGGCGCGGGGTAAGTCCACTAGGATGATTGGGGAACCTGATATTTGAAGCAACACTGGTTTCTTCATCCTAATTAGTCAGAGAGAGGGTTAGAACAAATTGTAGGTACATTTCAACAGCATGATGAGGCGAGGGGCAAGATGGGGTGATGGAAGGAGAATGTTTAAAGAAGGAAAAACATTTAATTTATGCCATAGATGATGAATCTGACTGATGGTGAAAAAAAAAGTACATGATAGACATTATTGTTTATTTTCTACAGTCAGCTTGGTTTTGTGAACTTCTTTCAAAGCAGTAACCTTTCTGACCTGAGAACCACATGTGTGCCTTATGTCTCTCAATGCTTACTCACTTCTAGATACAGCCTGATTTATAATAGCAACAATTTAATTAAAGCCCTGTGGCATCATCTGTGGCATTGATGTACTTTTGTAATTTCTTAGGGCACATCATAGCTGTGATTTTTTTTTTTTTTTTAATTGTATTGTTTTGGTCTTTACAGATCATAATTTTGTTGAAGGTGTTGGGAAGTAGCTAGTGCTGCTTGGTGGAATATGTCATAGACTTCCCCTTGATGCTTTTCAAGTAGATTTGTATGTAGCACGTGTTAGCCTAAGTGGGCATCAGTTGTTTCTAGTCATACTCTTTTGCTAAAACTTCTGATGTACAAACCAGATCTAAGGAGCCTTTGGGGACGTGAACTGAAGTCTTTCCTTAATGGAAGCAGCCTACTTCTGCCCATCCATTTCCAAGCTATTCCTCAGACCCAAATTGGAACTGGGCTGCCAGCAGGAATAGATATATGTAGAGCTGCTGTTTCTTATGCATGTAAAAAATTATACTGAAATTAATTTATGGTATTATGATATATGCATAATGTGTACAGAGAAATGTCCAAAATCAGGCCTTGGTATAATTTCCCCTCAATTTCATTGAATGGTTGCATAGATGACCGTTACCTTAGACAACTAACAACTATCTGGACCAAATTCTTATATGAAAAAAAGGGCTTGAAAGACTACAGTCAAAAAACCCCCACCCATAAACCCCTCTAAAAACCAAAAAACCCCAAACCAGACCAAAACCCCTACTCCACTCCCCAAGGCTTTCCTGAATGGTGATTCATTTCAGTATTTACTTTGATGACCACATACTCTGCTTTTAATAACGACCAGGAAAAGGAGATTTGGGGAACAATTAATTATTTTGTGGAGTTAATGATTTGTCCATTCATCTGAGCCAGTAGTTAATACCCAGGAAGTGGATCCATAGTACTTAAACAGTAGTCATACAATATTTCAATTAAAATGACTATGGAAAACTTAATTCAGCATGAGTGACTGTAGGAATATGTTACCCTTAGCTCAAGTCCAGTTGAACTGCATTCCTTTGGAAAGTCCAGTTATGAGCACATGCTTCTGGCATACCCAGAAAGCCACATATTTGTTTCATAAATGTATAAGCATAGGGCAAACAGGTACAGCCAGTTTTGCTATGATGTAAGAGCTCAAATACCAGTAATGCTTGTTTAACCCAACCGACAGGAGCCACATTGTACAGGCATTCCTACAATAACCTTGCTAATACTCCACTGTGGCATGGATGGCTTTTCAGCTGTATCAGAATCATCATATTAATTTATATTTTCAGGTGACATGATAAGGGACTCTGTGTCTTAAGTGGCAGGTATTACAAGAAGTACTGTTGTTGAAATCTGCCTCTGAAGTTTGTGTAGTTTTTATGGACACGTGTCTTTTTCGTCCCCCAAAGCCTCTTTTGCTCACCTTTGGAAGGACGTTTTCTAGAAACAGGATGCTAATTCTTTCTCCCTTCTGCAAAAAGTTTTTTCTTTCTATGGTTCCTTTTTCTTCCCACCCCAAAAGGAAGTGGAGATCACACCACATCGCTCTTTGCATAAGCTCCTTTTTCTCTTCTCATATAATGGTGTACTGTTTACAGCCCAGAAAAAAATGCCTTGTGCATCCCTTTCAGTGAAACAAAAGGATATCATTGCAGGACAGAGAAGAAAGATTAATCACAGCTCAGCTCTGGACCCCCAGTGTGCTGACATAAGGTTGATTTAGAAGGGCACTGCAGCAACCATGGATATTTTCATTTGAATAGGAAGCAGGCCACCAAAAACTACCACAGAGAGTATTGAAATCACCTGTAGGATTGAACTTCTTAGGTCACAGATTACTTAATTTCTGAGAACAGGCTTTGTTGCTTCCTGTTCTGTGATTTTGGTTGGTTGGTTGTTTTGCATTTACTCCCAGAGAAAAATAGATTGTCCAGCACAATCACTTCACTGGGTAAAGGAGAAGGTAATTTAATTTATTTCTACCCCCCACTATAACTTCCTGGTGTTTTGTCATCAAGGTTCCAATTTGAGTATAAATGTAGCAGGCAAGGTGGTTAATTTTTTTTCCTTTAGAAACTATTTCAAATGCATCTAGGTCAACATCTAAAGAGGCTAAAATTTCCACCCTTAAGATCAGTAAGGAATAATACACCTTATGGTGAATCCCACTGACAGGTCTGTAATTCCCTGGTTCTTCCTATTGGCCCTTCTTGTGGATTGGCATCACATTGGCAGCTTCCAGTCATCTGGGACCTCTCCAGTGAGCCGGTCTGTTGAAAAATGATGGAGAGCGGCTTGGCCAGCTCATCTGCCAGCTCTCTCAGCACCCTAGGATGGATCCCATCCAGTCCCATGGATTTATGGGGATCCAAGTGACTAAGCAGGTCTCTAACTACTTCCTCCTGGATTACAGGGGATCTATACTGCTCCCTGACTCCATCTGCCAGTTCAGAAGGCCAGTTGTCTGGAAGACAACCTATCTTGCTATTATGAATTTTAAATGTATGCACATGTTCTTTATATTTTGTATTAATAAATACTACAGCAACTTTTCCCAACTACCTAGAGCATAAAAATGTGCTTACTGTATCATATGCTCCTCTGCCCTTGTAATATATGACAGCAGATCCTTTAGGTGTAGTGAAATATCTGAGGGTAATCCTGCAAATGGAATAGATATTTCCATGAAGTTATTCCTTAATGCAAAAAAATTAGTGTGATCCTTGTTTCTCTGCTCCTAATACATTGGTGGATCTTATAAATTCCCATGCCTCTCCCCAACCCCTCATAATCATAGAATCGTAGAATTGTGAGGGTTGGAAGGGACCTCAAGGATCAGCCAGTTCCAACCCCCCTGCCATGGGCAGGGACACCTCACACTAGATCAGGTTGCTCAGCACCACATCCAGCCTGGCCTTCAAAACCCTGCAGAAGTCATATGAGAGGGAATTTGGTTTTGTCTTGCCAGCTTATAGTACTGTGGCACTTCAGACAGAACTTTAATAGATGTGTAGTTAGGTTAATGAGTTAAACATAATTTAATTGCTCAGGAATTTATATTCTGAAGTCCTTCTTATTGCCATTTGATTGGAGTAGTGTGGCAGGTAAATTAAAATAAACAAAAAGCCCCAGAGATATCTCATTAATGTAAATAATGGATCATGTAAATGAGTTAATATACTCAGTGTGCTTCCAAATGTATTTATTAGTGCTTTGCTTTCAACATGTTCTTCAGTGAGCTTTCTTTTACTAGCTAGCTGTTGAATTGTATATTCTCTGTATGTCAGCAAGTGATATCTTGTCTCTTAAAATGTTAATGGGTAGGACAGGACTGATACATCTGTTTGAATTGGCATAAATACAGGAAAAATCCCATACTGTGCCTGGTAGGTTCCTTCACATGACTGTTCCCACTTTTTTAGTGCAAACAAACTGTACTAATTGAAAAGATTTTATATTATAACATTCAATCTAAGTGAGTCACAAAAGTGCTGCTTTGGGGAAAATATAATGTCAATGTAGAATGAAACTGATGTAGAACAAAAATAACTTAGGTTGGGCAGTTTGTGAACTCTAGATAGTGTTGGAAGCTGCCTTAGCAAAAGCTGCCTGTGCCTGCACCTGAGTTTGAAAGCAGTGCACAAGGCTTGTATCCACCATTCTGCCTAGTGCTGCTTGTTCCACTCAATCTTGCATTTCTAGTTGTGTCACTTCTTAAGACTTCATCATGCCTCATTTGCCTGCTCTGAAAGAAGCTGGTTGCCATCTGTCTTTCTCCAATATACCAACCACTGCCTCTCAGAAGGATGGAGGAGCCCATCTCAGGGGCCTGTGTGAACCTTTCCTTTCTCTAAAATACTGACATAAAAGTCAGCTTTGTCCTGAAATTCACCACTTGTTTTATTAGAGGACACAGTCTCAGGCTGCACCAGGGGAGGTTTAGGTTGGATGTTAGGAAGAAGTTCTATACAGAAAGAGTGATTGCCTGTTGGAATGGGCTGCCTGGGGAGGTGGTGGAGTTGCCATCATTGAAGGTGTTCAGGAGAAGACTTGATGGGGTGCTTGGTTCCATGGTTTAGTTGTTTAGGTGGGTTGGATTGGTTGATGGGTTGGACGCGATGATCTTGAAGGTCTCTTCCAACCTGGTCTATTCTATTCTATTCTATTCTATTCTATTCTATTCTATTCTATTCTATTCTATTCTATTCTATTCTATGTATTGTAATTCTTCTGCATATTAGGGCAAACATGATCATAGTTAACCTGTTTCTGCTTTTCAATGTCATGCAGTGGTGGCATCTTTGATTTAGTGGAATGCTTGTCCATCTTCCATTGCCCATCCTAACCAGTTTCTTGTTGCACTCTCAGAGAGAGAATTTGCAATCATGTTGATGACTTCCTAAGGTGCAAAAATGTATAGGAGACAATTGTCAGTTATTTAACTTGCAAAGAGAAAAAGGAGTGGTAATGATGCTGGTCAATGGGGATTTTAGCAGAGGAGGATTTCTGTAATGTAAGAGGCTCTACCACCAATCAACTTAGTACCACCTAGCTCCAAGCCAAGTGTAAACAGAAACAATGGAAGGACATACACATACAAACCCAACTTTGCACCTGATGAATGGAAACAGTTCTTGGGCTTTCCTGACAAAGGAAAGTATAGAGGCACCGAGAGGAATAAGATATCTTTGAGATAATATAGCTTCTTTACATTCCTGCAAAGGAAAACAAAATGAGCAGCCGAAGTCATGAATCTAAACTTGTTGCATGACTAAAGCAGCTGGGTCATGACTAAAACTGTTATGAGAATCCACATACTAAATTGCCAACATTTAGTGGAAGGCTCGGCTAAGTTCCTAACAAATATTAAAAGCATGAATGTACATTTGCCAAATGTGTCTGGCTTGCAAAGTTCATTCTGTTTTATTCTAGCTGTTTTGTCCCTATCCTGCCCACTCACATCCCCTGTCATCAATAATCCGTCTGGTGTCTAGAATGATGACGATTGTGTGCCTTTGGAGATAACAAAATCTTGATTAATAGGAAGCATATTGTGAGAATTTCTTTTACAGCAGAGCACTGTGGAAACAGCCTATACATGCCTACTTCTATCAACTTGAAGGTAGTCACCTGAGAACCTCCTGGGTGCTGGGCATGCTGAGAACTCCAGAATCTATCCAAGGGAAAGTGAGAATCTTCTCGATCTACAAATGAGTATATTGAAAAAGCAGGTTTTCCTTTGTTCACTTCATCAAACCTCAGTTCTGGCTTCCATAATTTTTGTTTCCCACTCAAGAGTGTGAGATGGTTTTGACTGTCTTCATTTTTGATGATACTTTGCAGATTTGGTGATTTCTTGATGTTCAGAATCTGAAATGTGGACAGAATGGTTGAAGTGAACAGTTGTAATGGCATGGTCCATGAGGCAGGCCAGTATTCTGATGAAATTAAGTTTAAGAGAATAAAGCATTATTAAAGAACAGTGAGAATGCAGGAAAATCCTTTTACTGTCTGCTACTGCACAGCTGGGTATAGAGAGGCATTCCACAGGCAGCAAAATAAAAAATGCCTTGAATCCATGAAATACAGTATCTTGAAATAATGAAGCATACTTGCCCGAACAGTGAACTGAAAGTATTTTAAGGCAGAAGTGCAAGGCAAGCTTCACACAGCAAAGAAGAGTTTCACCTTCATTTCTAAATGGAAGTGCCACACAATATTTGTGCTTAGACATGATGTTCTGGATTCAGGTAATGAAAGACCCAGAAGAACATCCACTTGAATGCATCGACTTTATGAATGAATTGTGCAGTGTATTTCAAAGGTACATTTAACACAAACAGTCTGTGACAGGAACACGAAGCTGCTCATGCGTGTTCTCACCACAGCAAACCAAGCACAGCTGTTGGCTGGGTGATCCTTTAAAAGGTTTTAGTTTTTGGTTATAGGCCTTTTTATTAAACCTCTTTTCTTGATGGATGAGACCAATAGAAAAAGAATTACTTTGTATAATTTCTATTTACAAAGATTAGGCACTTAGATATTTTGTTTTGTGCTGCTTTTTCTGTTTTCACTCTGATCTATCCCTCCTGCTGCCACATCCAAATTAATTTTGTACAGCCTTACAGCAAAAGCATTAATATTGAAGAAACATTTTCCCTGCAGCTATTTTGGGACTGGCAGATTACAGATACAGATATAACTCACGAATGAGTGCACGAGAAGTGTCAGTGTAAGGGAACAGGAGTAAAAAGGGCCACTATTCCATACAATCTGCATGACATGAAAAAATTCCTGTATGTAATAGAGGGAACAGGATTCTCATTGAATAATAATTTGAGGAGTTTTCACTTTTCTTGAATTGTTGGCTGACAGATTGCAAAGTCTTGGACCTTTTAATTATTTGATCTATGAGTTTCCTTGCCGAATAACTCTCTGGCTGCAAGTTGTATGTAGTGCAATAAATAAGCAGCTGAATGTGTGATGTTAGTTACAGGAGCTGTGTTCTGTCCTTGTGTACATAATATAGTGTAGCTTGTCACAGAGAGCATGCAAAAGAAGCAGTATATGGAATATATCCTCAGAGAATACATTGGCTAATACTTAATCTCGTATGTTACACATGCTACTAGAGGTCAAGACTGCAGCCTAACCAAAGGAGAGTTCACCAAGAAGTCTTTAGCTAATAGTAGGTATGCATAAACAAGCAAATTAAAACTGAGCTGTAGCATTTGATGAAAACACTTAAATGCGATCTTTTGTCTTCTTCCTTCTCCTCCTGTCTACTGCAGAGTGCTCTGCCTTAGTGATCACAAGAAAATAATTACAGTAAACACAGCTGCAGTGTGCATGCTATGTGAGCAGAGACATGTGAAGAATGGGGCCCAGATCCTCCTAGATCTTTAGTGTCAAAGAGTCTTGAAATCAGGATCTCCATTTCTCTTAAAAGAATGGTATTTCTTGCTACCCTCATTTTTGGAGTCTGTGAAGGTCATAACAGAAATGAAGCTGGAAGGTTCTTCCTGATCTGTAATGGCACAGGCTGCTTTGAAATGTGGCCTCTCAAACCCCTGCAGCTGAGTTTCATGCTGGACCCATTTTTTTGATGGTTTTCCATTAGGAAGAATAGCCATACAACCCAGCATTGGACAGGCTGTGAGCAAGGAGGCAGCTGTTTGAGACTGCAAGGGGAAATCTGAGGAATAACATTGTCATTAGAGTAGGAGCTTGCTCCAGGCATTGAGCTCATTATTCCTGTTTATGCAGTGGACAGGCATGTCTGTGGGTGCACCCATATTTGTGTGAAAGAATGCAAGAGGTAGTGGGCAAAACAATCTTTGGTCAAAACCAAGGCTTTCATACCTCTCTATTACCTTATACCCGGGAATGGTGGGGCCTATAATCAGTAGAGCTTCATAAACCTCAAGCTTAGAATCCTAAAATCTTATTTCCCAGCTGCACTATGAGGTGATGACACACAAGCTAGTACCTAACTATGTCACACCAAGGCACCGAGCATACTGTGCCTGCACAGTACCCGCATCAGGGATCCCTACTGGCCAAGAGACTCTGGAGTCATCACTAGGTAGAAGTAACCTCTTAAGTCAAATTCTACATAACAGCCTATGGTACAGGCAGGTTATAACCTCAGGCTGCAAGGGCTACAAGAATTATAGTCTAGCTCAAGCTGTAATTTTATTTTTAATCCAAGCCTCGAACTATACAAAGGCATTTAGAGGGGAAGCTTCTGACATCTGACCCACCATTTCCTTCAGGAGTTAGGTGTTTTTTGGAGCTCCATCAGTGACCCATCCTGATACTACTCACCCTGCATGTTGCCTCTGAATCATAGCCACTGCTTAAAACTGGAGCATCAAGGCTATTCATATAGAATAACAAAATGAATAGCCAGTAGTTTAATGCACCTACTGCATCTTTTCTACTTCGTAATATATTTGCTTTGGGTTTGCATATCGACAACAAAAGCTGGAATTTAATTTCTTGTAGAGCCAGAATTGTTGCAGTGGATTTGGACTAAAATTTGATTCACTGACTGCAAAACTGAATAGCAGAACGATTAAATAATATGTGGAAGGCAGAGGAAGCTTTCCCTGCCCATCACTAAAAGTTAAAAAGCATTACGATAATAAGCACGGTTGTCATGGTGACTGAATGTTTGTTTATAGTAAAATACATAAGGCAAAGCTGAAATGTTTTTAATTTAAAGCTCAGATGACAGGAAACTGAGTAGTGTAAGCAAGAGCAGAAATATATTTTTGGTAGATATATGCAAGTAATTACTCTTTTTGCTATAAAAATGTCCATCGCTACTCAGTGTTTTTCCTGTCCTTATCTTCATTCAACTTTCAAATATGTTTGTCTTCTGCCAGCACAAGTAGTCAGCAAGACAAGTTTAAAGGAAGATGGAAATGGGTGCTGCTCAGAGGCAGACTCCTGGTGGTAAACAGAAAATAGGCCCTCTGATAGCAATGTTTTAAAGAGAAGAGTGATACTTGAATCTGAGTGCTTCGCTATACGTTCTCTGGTCCTAGCACTTGCACGTACATAAGCACTCATCTGAATAATCTGCAGCATAGCATCAGTTCAACATAGTTTTTCTCCTGAAATTGTCACATGACTCAATTGTCTGGGCTCCATAGACTAAAATTTAGTTTTCTTTGCCTAAAAATAGCAGTCATTAAAGAAAAAGTTAATGAAATATTCAATTTGCCTCTATTTAAATCAAAGGGAAAATCCTGTTAAGGGAGGAAGCGCCTGATAGACTAGAAGATAGTTTGCTACATGATTACAAATTAGTTGCATGTAAATTACTCTTGTTAAGCTGTAACAGATCCTACTTCTGCAAGGAGCTTTATCAAAACACTGGGGTAAAGGTACCCACTTGAATTTGGTAGGGAATTTCCCAGTGACTTCAGAGCCTCTGGGCTCAGTCAAAGACTAATGAATAACAGCATCTTTACCTACATCTGTGTAGTTCCAAATAAAATGTCACCTCCATGGCAAGATAATGTCCAGTGGACCTTAACAGACATTTTCATGAAGTCTAGGACACAGGGATCAATTATTTAAATACTGGGAGCAGCGAATTTCTGGAAAACCTAAAGAACATTGTAGACATCATCTTGTCTTTCCTCTGTTAGTCTCTGGTTAAGGGCAATGAATGTGTTAAACAGAGATGAATATCTGAATAATTTGTGTATAATGGCTGGTAGTTTACAGGGAGCCTTTTGATGGTAGGAGTAAGGAGATCGAGTTTATTTTGCATTGGATGAGATTTTTTAACAACATACAATTTCCATATGATTTATGATTTTAAATGAAATGGTAAAAAATAGCTAGTGATAATAATTATAAATTAATCATCAAAGGTAAATCTCATTGAAATCAGTATCAAGATGTATTAACGTTCACAGGTATAAGATGAAGACTTGAATTTCTCTTGAACTTTTGAAAAGCTGCGTCCTTTTGAGGATGACACAGCATTGGAAAGGTTGTCCAGGGAAACTATGGAGACTTTCAAAACCCACCTGGACACCTTCCTGTGCAGCTTAATCTAGGCAAACCTGCTTTATCAGGGGGACTGGACTAGATGATTTGCCCTACCCTTTTGTGATTTTTTTTTGATCTTCTGTCCTTTAAAGGTTTCCTCTCATATTTGTCCCTGTATTATTTGAGCATATTATCCACCTTCCAGTCAGGCACCAGTGGTAGCATTGTGGAGAAAAGGAATGGTCACATAAACACAATTTTCCATGTGTTTTGATGCATTTAAAGCTGCTGTTTTGTTCTTAGCATTTAATTTCATTATATAATTCAGATCTGAAACACTAGCCTGTGACTTTCCAATGGAGTGTGTTAAAAGGGTATCTGATTTCCTGTCTGTTTTACCCATCTGCTTTATAACTGTTCAGCAGAAACAGAAAATTAAGGAAAGTACAGATTTTCAGCACAATGACAGGGAGAAGTTAAACCATGAAATGTGCCAAGGCTTCCCTGCTGATGTGAAATCAGGCATGTTCTTGCCTGTCGGCACAGCTGCAAGTCACCTGCTCAGCCTCCAGCCCTGTGCAATTATTTACCCTGCACAGCTAGTCTAACATATTCTCATGGAAGGGTCACCGGTGAAACAGGAGATATTTTTTTCCTAATCCAGGGTAAATGGCCTTTCCAATAACATATGGACACAGCCAGCAGGGTGCCAGTGTTTAACCACAAAGGTTAGATTGTTCAGAATGGAGAAATGATAGAAGCGATGACACACAATTCATTCATTTAAAGTGCTTGTTTTCCAAGAAGGTTGAATATGGCATCTCTGTTGGAGTCCAGCTGGAGTTCTGGACACTTATGAACATCAGGCTTTCTATACCTAGAGATCAGGCACAAACCAAATACAGACATATTAAGCACAAATTTTGCTTTGTTTAAAAAAAAAAAAAAAAAAAGAAAGAAAGAAAGAAAAAAGACTGTCATTTCAATAACTCATAAACAAGATATATATTTTGATGGAATCCTAGTCTTCAGTAAATTTTAGTGGTGGTTTTCTGTCTCACACCTAAGATAACTGTGGTTAAGAATGACTGTGTTTCTTCTTGCTGCTTTCTGGAAAGGCAAATAAGTGTTAGCACCTGTACAAAACACAACTCTAAACACTAAAGAGGCTCCTAGTCAAAGTCAGGTCTTTACTCAAACATAGTATTGTCATTATGAATATTTTCTGTGTTAAGAAATGACCTCTTAGCTTTCTTATTCTGTAGAATGCATGTGCAGGTGTGGTATTTCTCAGTAATTTCAGAATGTTGGAGCTCTGCTTCAGTGTGTTCTTTTGGAAGCAGTTAACACTTTGGGTAAGTTCAATTTTCCTGTTTATTGGAATAAACTTCGATAATACTAAAGGTTACAGCAAGGAGTTTCATAATCTCATGTGGTGTTTATCTGTACCTAGATAGTTCCAGACCATCTGTCAGGATTGCTTTTCCTTGATTATGGATCAGAACAATTATAGTGACAATGAATAATTATTTTCCATGATAAACCAGGAGATAGATGACTCAAAAGACTAGTAATGCCTAGAAAACAAGCCTTTGACTTCCACTTCACTGATTCAAATGCAGCTTGATCCATGACGGACCAGAAATCAGACCAAACTAATTCTTGGGGTACCGCAAGTAATGAGCTCTGTCATATTATTTTGGCTGTTGTGGCACTTAATGAGAAAGTGTGGAAGAATGAAGAAAGAGCCAATAACATCAGGACAGATTCAAAATCAAGTTAAGGCAGATAAAACAATCTGAGGAAGGATTATGTATACATGTCTCTGTCCATCTCTTTTCTCCTCTTCAACTGACGGTATTAACATGATGAGGCATACAATCACAGAATTGTCAGGGTTGGAATTACATGATCCTTGTGGTCCCTTCCAACTCCCATACCATGGGCAGGGACACTTTCCACTAGATCAGGTTGCCCCGAGCCACATCCAGTCTGGCCTTAAAAATTTCCAGGGATAGGGCTTCCATCATGGCATGGAGTGATATGCAACTCACCATCAGAGAAATACATATGAACATCTCCTTGCACCCTGAAAATGATGACATTTTACTGAATAAGAATAGATGTAGGTGATTTCATTAGCTATCTTAGCAGACAGGTTGTGAAAATAAAATATAGAGAGCTGACTTCATTATAGTGAATTAGAGCTGCTCTGAGCCTGCACTTTTCTTGGGAGACAGACAGACTAGAATACAGTTCTAATTTGTGTGCCCAAAAATGCCTTTACTGTGAGTTCTGCACACCAGTGAGACACGCAGAAAGGAAAGAGCTGTGAATATAGCCAGGTGGAGTTGCAGTGTTGCTGCAAGGAGAAAGCACTGGGTTGGGCAAATGCCTGCCTTGGTGGTCAGGAATTAGATGTTGTGTATCACTCTCCTTATTTCCTTTTTCATTCTTTCCTTCCTGTATGATAAAATTGTTAAGCCATTTGCTTCCCTTGGCTAAGAGAAAGTACAGGCAGAAAACTGACTTTTGTTTTCCCTGGGTTTCTGAGCTCTTAAGATGCTGTAGCTGGAATTTTATTAGTGATCTCTTTCAATTTGAACCCAACCCTTGTTGCTGTCTGTGATTGGCATAAAGATAATACTAATAACATTAAACATCTAGCTTCATGGCAGTAATATGATGCATCAAGAAATGGACTGCTCCTACTGGCCATGGAAAAATATCCAGTATTTTAGTGTCTCTCTCGGCACACATGAGAACCAGGCAACCAGACTGAGACTTTCTACTGAGGACCATTAGCAAAGCAGCTGAAATACAAGCATAATAGAAGAGGCAGTGGGAAATCAGTCCTCACAAATGAGTATGAAAATAATAACCATTTATACACTTAAATATATATGCTTTCATCTGCCTGTCTTGAAGAGTTTTATAAATACTGATTGAACAAGTTTCAGTGCACCCTTGTGAGATATTTTACTCCCATTTTGTTCCCATAATTAATGTATAAATAAAGGCACAGGAAACTGAAGATATTTGGCAATAGGAGTGCTGTAATTTTATGTGATATATTATGAAAATAAGGCCTAGTGGTCCCAGCTCTCTGCACCACAGTCATTAGAACCTTGGGCTTCCAAGAGAATCCATTAATATGCTTAGAGCTTCCCTGATTGTTCAGCTTCTGTTCTTATAAAGGATGGAAAGAAACAAGGGAAATTATTTGATTTTCCATGCAACTATTACAGATTATATTCCCATTGATTAACTGGCAGCTAGCTAGGTGCATTTGTCTTCCTGGTTACCTAGGTAACATGCATGATGATCTCTTTCCCCTATTAAAAATACAGGCAGAGATAACTCTCTGATTTTTAAAAACATCTATGCAAAGGTTAGAGAGAATTATTATATATAATGGCCAGCTATGTCAACAGGGAGTATGGAAAGAAAAGGCTCAAAGATTAATACTGAAGTCCTTTCTTCTTGAATTCTGACTGGCTCCAACAGACTTCAGGGTTTGAATAGCTGCAGAAAAGATGCCTTATAGAATGTCTCTCTTTTTTGATATAAAAAACCATGAGAAATGCTTACTCTTTGAAAAAAATAACTCTGAGTAAAACCAAAATCAGCTGTTTCCTTGTAATCAAACCCTCTTTTCCCTTTAATCACTGATACATGATAAGAAATTTATATCATCTGGTTTTGGTTCTTTTGGTTCAAAGTACAAAAGATCTTTTTAGTGTAACAGCAAGTTTTTAAAAATGGCCATTTTACACAGAGAGAAGTGTTCTTTAGTTGTGGTTGCCTTTGTTCCCTCTGCTGTTGAAGGTTTTGTGCTTTATCACCTTATCTGCTGTCTCTCCAGAACAGCCTTTGAAAGACAGGTCTGATTTGCTATGCTCTGACTCAAGCCTTAACTCTCCTGCTGTTTCCCCGATTTCAGGAGAGTATTCCAGATTTTATTCCTTAGGGAGGGAGTTGTTGCTGGAAATGACAGCAGGGGGTTAGAGGTATGGGGGGCAACTCAAGAGCCCTCAATTCTATGTCTCACTGCCAGTCTTAATGTTCTGCTTGATTCTGGACTTCAGTCCTAATCATGTAGAACCTATCCTCAGTGTGTAGATAATTAACAAGAAAAAGCTCTGACTTCTGTGTGAGAGAGATAAAGCTCAGCCTTCTGGACAAGAAGAGAAGAGAGAGAAATTGGGGAGAGAGAAATTCCAACATGCACAGCTTAAATTGCACTGGCTTGCTCTTTTCTTCCTCCTAAAAAATCTGGGATGAAGTTAACGATTTTTTTTATCAGTTTAACTTTCAAAATATTGTCTGCTCATAAACCCTTAAAATCTTTATCAAATCTGCATCTAGAAATGTGACATACATAAATCTGCATCTAGAAATGTGAAAAATCTATTGGGGGGGTGGGGTGTCAAAAGCATATAAAAGATTTAGGAACAGAAATTGTTTGACTTCTGAAATACTTATCTCCTGGTTTAACCCTTTTTACCTCTACATCTGGTGGTATTATACAAGGCAGTCTTTTTGTCTCAGTTTCTTTGTATCTTGGCAGACTGGCCACTGGGAGAGCTATTAGTCAGACTCCTTAGTGTGTCTGAAACCGAGATCCATCCTGGATTTTTCATATATTAATCCTTTTCCACTACTTTATTCACTCATGCTGCTGAATACTTTCCTTCATGGCTGTATGATTTGATCACAGCCTTGGGTCTCTTGTCTTACAGTTTCCATTCTAGGGAAAGGACATTGGCACTGTCCTTGAGTTCTTCTACTGTCTCCATGACGGTTTTTAATGTGTGTGTGTGTTTGTTTGTTTTAAAGTTGTGCCTGTGGGTATTTTATTAAAGATTTAAAACTTTTAGAGGGGCTTGGGGAGATACGTCATGATATCTGGGAATAAGGAAAATAGGTACTCCATGGATGTTCCTGTGCCTCCTGCTGTGCAGTCAAGTTTTTGGAACTACTATGTTCTCTCCTGGTCTTACATTTCTACTGTCCCAGTGTCTTTTTAATTGTCATGGAAAGTTTTTCACATGTTTATGTATCATAGAAAGATGGTTTTGAAAGTAGAGATTTTAAAGGGGTTTTAGGTGTCTGAAAAGGAGGTAAAAAAACAGCGAAGGGAACAAGAATGGCAAAATGTACATCTAAGGGAATTGTAGATAACAGACACAAGCCTTTCTGAGATTCCATGATACAGGGGACACTTGTGTTAAAATGAAGTGCCCAGGGCAATAAAGAAAACTACAAATTCTAAATTCACTGTAGGAACTGGACTTCCAAGGAAGTGAAGTAATTGAAGTCAGACACTATTAGCCAGAAGGGAAAGCAGAAATCACTAGCTGGAGGGAAATAAATGACAAATGGGTGGGAATGCTGGGGAATAGACACTAGTACAGCTAAAATGACAACAACAAAAGCCCCCAAGCAAACAACAAAAACCCAGCAAAAGATAAAATCTATAGCTCTTCTAAAGTACCAAATTTTGTGGGTGGAGAGAAATACAATATCCTGGTTTAGTTATTTGTAATAATTTTGACAGCTGATTTCTGACAGCAAGCCCACTCCTATTATTTTGCTGGTGGTTACTCATAGTTGTGGACAAATCATGGAGAACATATTTTAAAAGCCTCTTCTGATACCAGCAGATTTTCTTGGATTTCATAAGCAGTGTGTACCCCTGCATAATAACCAGTGTTTTCTATGCATGTAATAATTTCATATCGTTGAAGATAGCAGGCATTTTGAAGTAGATTTAATTGTTTTGTGCTCCAGACTTATATCTACACCTGAAGCTGGGACTCTTTTTCATAGAAACTGGACTCCAGACTTTTTGACTGCTTTTAATCTGAAATTATTTCAGTTTACACTGCAAAATGCCTGTTGTGATAAGGAAACATGACGTAACAGAAGGCAAACTTCTCCTCAAAGTTAATTCTTACCTACAGACTGCAGATTATGAATGTAAATCCGGTATGCCATAATTGTTTCACCAAACCCAAGAATATTCATAAGTTTAAAGGGCATTATTTAGATATGGAAAGGTTGCCCAGAGACAGCACAGCACTTTCTGCTAGATGTTTTTTTTTCTTTGAAATGTTTTAAACACGTAAAAGTAAATACTCAAATTTTTCTCTCCTTCACAGGAGCCTGCATAAAGAATTTAGCATACAGTTTAGAATCCTTTACTGTGCAGATTCTCCTGTATCTCAGGTGAATATCCCATTTAATTCACAGCTAGCAATGTTACTGGGGAAACCAGCTCTGCTTTGGACCTCTGACTTCGGCTGTAACTATTCAATCTGTCTTTCCGTTTCTCTGTGTGACATTTTCTGCCCTTTCATTCATTCCAAATAGGTTTTCTCTTTAACCTTCTGGTACCAAACATTGCATTGTATATGAAAGTAATGGCATTTGGTAGTTGGCCATGCAGGAAATGTTAAAGGGCACCTCCAGTAATTTACTTGAATGCTGTCTGTGTGAAAGCTGAAATAATTTGATTCTTTAGCAAAGGCGTATGATCATACTAACAGCATCTTCCAAGCCATTAGTGTAAAGAGGCGGATAGCAAGCTGCCTTGGCTCCGCACTTTCCCTTTCACTGCCTTAGTTACAATTAATAAACAACAGCTATTGTTAAAGAGAAAAAATATTAAAGGTTTAAAAGAGTTTGGAAGGATTTTTATGTTTGTTGGCTAGCATATGGAGTGGCATTGCTGTAACGGTACATCTAAATGTTTAATTAAAAATAGTAGGGAGCTTCTAAGGTTATGAATAATTTCCTATCTATATCCTTGAAAGTTCAAATGTTTTGTATGATGAAATTGTAGTTTTCTGACCAGTCCCACGTATTAAATGTATGCACACGTGGCAGAAGAACAAAATAAAGTATAAATCTACATTTGTGTGTGGAAGTGAGTACATACAAAAGGAAATGTGTACAAGCATCATTGTGGATTAAAAAGCAACATGGGGCTGTGCATAGGGCTGAGAGCTGGAAATTAAAAAGCACACGATCCTTCAACAAAATTATTGAAATATACAATTGATCATACGACTTCAGATTAATTTTCTAGTGTGTCTTAACTTTGTGCTTAACTTATTCAATATGGAAAGATTGATTCATTCTGTGGAACATTTTGAGGTCTTCAGATATTTGCTCCAGGCAAGGAGAGACAGACAGACTAGGGAGTCTTGCTAGCTGCTATTATTTTCTTCTGTTCATAGAAAAACATAAAGATTAATTTTGCAAATCTGTAGTTTTTAAGTTAGTGTTGTTCACCTTAGTAGCCATTATTTTCTAATTATTATAAAAACATAAGCTAAGTATATGTGAGAAGTATATGCCTAAACAGAAAAAGAAAGGAGTGAAGAGAGAGACAAGGGACTTCCATCATGATCTGGCTGACAACCTCCACCATTTCTGGAGCTGTTGAGAAGAGCTTTCTAGATATTATTTTGCTATGTAGTGGAAATTTTTTGTCTACTATTTCTCACTCAGAATGACTCGTACTCATTTGCATGTCATTATGCAATGCTGATGGGCTTCTTAGTGACAAGAATCACGTAAGTGTGCAGGTTCAGCAATAGTTCAGCTACACAGATAGTTCATTCTTAATGGCATCAGTTTGGGTGACATTTGTCTTTCAGTGCACATTATTCATGCTCAATTATGGTGGAAGAGATAAAGAAGTTGCATCCCTGTTCCTGAATGAAGAGTCATTATGTCATGATTATAGAGACTGAAGTGTCATCCAAGAGAATTAATTACAATATGTTTCCCCATTCAATCTGCCGATTATTCTCTTTTCAAAAGAGTCAGCTTTGATTTTGTTTACAGATTTTGTTTACAGATTTTGTACAAACTTTGCAACAGACCCATAACAATGTTCAACAATTCACTACCTCCTCAAGGCTACAGAAAGGCAGCTGTGCAACTGTGGAGGCTGCAGCATCATTGAGCCTGGGGGTGAAGGTCGCCAATTTCTGCCATTGCCTGAGAGCATCAGGGTAAGTCTATTTATTTTGAGTCATGGATGAAATTTCTGAACATGGATAACGAATGAAATTCATGAATAAATTCATGGATGAGGTACCCCAAATAACTCTGGCTCTCAGACTTTCCAGTTCTGAAATCTCATTCTCTTTCTCTACAGTGCATAATATCTACTTTGTGGAAGTAATATTTTAATTATTTTTCATAAAGCATTTTGAACCATTTATGCTGGAGTCTCCAGGGCAAAAAAAAACCCACCCAAAACCAAACCCACCACCACCGCCAAAAAAACTCCCCCACAACAACAAAAAAGAGCAGCCAAACATGCCTCATGTCTGTCGGTGTGGATGTATAGAAATAGTAACAATTTCTGAAGTGATTCCAGTGATTGGCCATTGGAATGGGCTGCCCAAGAAGGTGGTGGAGTCACCATCACTGGAAATGTTTAAAAAGAGACTGGATGAGGCACTTAGTGCCATGGTTTAGTTGATTAGATGGTGTTGGGTGATAGGTTGGATCTTGAAGGTCTTTTCCTGTATTCTAAGTGCCTTTTAAGACTCATAACAGTGTCTTGTAACGTTTGTTGCTACGAGAGTTGTGTTCAAACTGCAGCTGAATTTCACACATGCTGCTGGGGTGCCTTAATCCTCAGCTCCCTTAGAATTAGCCTGGAGGAGACTCAGGGGTGACCTTATTACTCTCTACAACTACCTGAAGGGAGGTTGTAGACAGATGGATGTTGGTCTCTTCTCCCAGGCAACCAGCACCAGAACAAGAGGACACAGTCTCAGGCTGCACCAGGGGAGGTTTAGGTTGGATGTTAGGAAGAAGTTCTATACAGAGAGAGTGATTGCCCATTGGAATGGGCTGCCTGGGGAGGTGGTGGAGTTGCCATCATTGAAGGTGTTCAGGAGGAGACTTGATGGGTTGCTTGGTGCCATGGTTTAGTTGTTTAGGTGGGTTGGATTGGTTGATGGGTTGGACACGATGATCTTGAAGGTCTCTTCCAACCTGGTCTATTCTATGTATATGTAATTACATTTGTGCTAATACTTTTTTAGCCTCCATATCATGACTTTTAAAAAACTTGGTCCCTTTGGACATTTTAAGGTCAATATCAACTATATTTTTACCTAAATGTAGTAAGATATAACAGTCATTAATGCACTTTTTCATTAGTGGGGTATCGCCAAATTAATCCTGCAAATAACTAGTAGTGAATGTTTGAAGTACTTAAGACAAATTCAGAGCATGAATAAACAGACCTGGATTTACATCTCATTATAGTGAGTCCAAAACTGGCTCCTACAGTTCTTTAATATTCAGCATAGTTTCACTGCTACCATCTTGTAGCAAATATTGGATGAATGTGTGCATACAGGTATATGTGCATGAAACTATATGAAAAGACATTTCACTGGATTTTTCAAGAGGAGTGAAGAACTGCAGATTGAGGGAGCAATATTTTTTTAATTGAAACATGTTAGGTGTCTTGTGGTTGTTTAATGAATGAATCCATCATGATGGTGTTGCCTCCAGAGAAACTTTGAAGGCTATTACCTAGAAGCTCAATGAAGATCAATTGTCTCCTACCACATGCACATGTGCAACGTGTTTTTATAAATGGCAAATGCATGTAATGGAAATAGTGGCAAAGATCACTGAGTTTTTTTCATTCTTTCAGTATATCACTCATAGTAATCAATTGCTACTTTCTGTGTCCTAATAGATGAATTATGAGGAGAAAGTGCTTTGAATACAAGGAGAGATGTTGTCTTGCCAGCATGTGTCTCCTTGATTTATGATGTTGAAGCCTCCTTACAAAAGGTAGGTTTTTTTTCTCTGTGTCAGTGTGACGTGATGAACAATCTCAAAGCAAAGATCTCTTACTAGCTAGGTTCCTACCACAGAGTAGACTTTCTCAGATGACTCAGCCAAAAGTAGCATCTTGGATTTGCTTAAATGCTGCAATTGCCAGCAATGGCAAAGGATGGGGAGATTCAGAGCCCTCCCTTCAGCACCGTAAGAGAAGGAAAGATTTTAACAGGTGAAGGATCCACATGAACTGCTGCAGAAGTGATTCCTTTAATGATTCATGGATCTAAGTATTAATGACGATGCAGTATTTAGAGCCATTAGTACAAATCTTAAATAAATGCAGGACAAGCAATTTTATTTATAGCCTGTAATTGCACCAAGGGACATTCATAACTAGAAAGCTGCACTATAAAAAATGCATTATTATATCAGTTAACTGTGCTGAATTTGTCTCATTTCTGGATTTACTTACAAATCTTAATTAGCTGTTGTG